>NC_135387.1:5767101-6140851 GCF_051989625.1 Stigmatopora argus | reverse complement strand
TGTTAGTTTTCTCTCGTTTTTTTAACTCTTATAATTACATAAAAATAAATAATAAAACAACTTTTGCTATTATCTCATTGGCTGCCATTGGGAGTTATAGACATCACACAAACATAACAAAGATAACCCAGGTAAAACATATAAGGCCGAATTCAACTTTACTGCCATTGAACATGACAGATGTTCAACCATTTCAACTGGGAAGGGCTGTCAAAGGTCGTATGATTATGTACACTTTCGCACACATGCACACACACACACACACACACACACACACACACACACACACACACACACACACACACACACACACACACACACACACACACACACACACAATTGGATTAAGCAGGTGTTGCTGTCAATGACCGCCAATGAGTTAAGACCTCAACAACTTAGTATCTGGAAATTTCTTTTGTTCAACATCGTCTCTAAATGATGAATGGAATATCTAAATAGTGGCCGGTTAATATAATAGTCGACTTGTCATCAATTACGTACTGTAAATGTGATAGCCCCATTGTATGCATCCCTGTTATTATATTTGCAGAACTCCCCTCAAAACAAGGAGATAGATAATGTGAATCACATATTGTCTGTCACAGTTTGGTCATCTTTGTTCCCCTCATATGTACATGCATACACCCTTCCCCCATTTTTTTCACAGTGTGAGACATCATGATCCTTCTGGTACACCGAATACATTTTTCATGCAAGCTGAGCATCGGTCAATGCAGGTGAACATATGACATGGTATGAACATTTTTTTCACTTCCCCTCACACACCTGAATCACCAGGCTGTTGCAAACACAATAAAACATACAATAGTCAAGGCTTGCATGCATATATAGTAACGTGTAGCACATGCATCCTCCCCCACATGCATTTAGATGCACACACATTTTCAAAACAACATAAATATATGCGCATGTACACAAACGCAAATGCAAAGACGGATATTGTTTTCACATACATTTGCACTATGATCTCTTTGCACATTTATTCAGAGACACAAACACATTGGTTGGTTTTCAGTAAATATAGAGCAGAGACACTTCGGCACAGTGACCTGCAGAGGAACCCACACACTTTGCCTGCTAGTTCCACAGGGCTTTGTGTTTTCAGGAAATCCATGAAGTATTCATGGTCCAGTCAGAGGGTGTTGTAAAGCAGGATATCGAAACCACAGCATCATGGGGAAATGGAAGGAAACTGAGAGTAGCTCAGTGGGACACCACTAGTGTAAAGCAATACTACATGTTTTTCTTTAATACTATACAGTATATTTGTTGAACATATCTCCCCTTATTGTTGACTTGATTTATTTATTCTTTGCTATTTTTTGTGGTTTAACTGGGTTACCTGCATGCATTTTTGTTCCTATTTTGTTGGCATCTGTGTTTGTGTGGGGATGGGGGTTACTTTTCATGCTCTACTGCCTTTGTGAAATAAGTCCTTTTTCAACATTATCTGAATGCTGTCCCAGACTTGACTGTCTTGAGCGCCCGTACACACTCGCACACACTTTTCACACACACACACAATGCTTGTTGTGACCCACATTTATTAGAGCTAGTCCTTGAAAGGCCTTCAGGGAGTTCTACGGGTGGGGTGTCCCCATCAGGGTGCACCGTTGTTGGCACGTTACTGAGCTTTGCAGCCTCTGAACTGTGGAGCTTTCCCTTCTTAAGAGGGTTGGCAAAGTCACTGACAGGTTAAACTTTTCCTGATAATTAAACAAATTGTAATTATACATATGTGAAATATAGTGTATATGGCCATGTCAAATTGGATTAATAATAAGCTGCTGAACTCTGAAATCATCACAGGGGTGTTTGTCCTATTTTATGACATGATCCAGCATGTATGTTTTTCATAAATAAAAAGTAGATGCATTTTCAAATGTGTATTTTATGTATTTTCATATTTGAAAATAAAATCTGATACTGCATATTGTTCTGTTTGCACATGGGGGCCATTGAATGCTCCCTTTCTTGACGTGCTGGAAATTCTCAGCTTTGTTTACATTTTTATGGACAAAATATGCCATTAAACGATGTAACATTTAATCTCGGAGCAATATGCATTAGAATAGAATAGGTTTTATTGTCATGGTTGTTGAACAATGAAATGCAATTTAGCTGCTCGCAGTTTAACAGCTTGTATAAAGGGTATGAGCACACTATATAATAGTCGAGCGTACACACTACATTCATCTTAAATTCACAACAGAACTTATTTCAAGGCAGGTATGATTAGTTTATCTGGTTCATCTCTCATCTCATTTTCTGAACCGCTTTATCCTCATTAGGGTTGCGGGGGTGCTGGAGCCAATCCCAGCTGACTTTGGGTCAGAGGCGGGGTACACCCTGAATTGGTGGCCAGCCAATAGTAGGGCACAAGGAGACAGACAGCCATTCACACACACACTCATACCCAGGGGCAATTTAGAGTATCCAATCAGCCTACCATGCATGTTTTTGGAATGTGGGAGGAAATCAGAGTACCCAAAGAAAACCCACGCAGGGCCCGGGAGAACATGCAAACTCCACACAGGTGGACCGACCTGGATTCGAACCCAGGATCCCAGAGCTGTGAGGCCGATGTGCTAACCACCCAGCCGCTGGGCCACCCTTACCAAGAAATAATCCTTTATAAATTCCAGCTAACTACAATTACTACTATAAATCAAGTACAGTAATACCTTGACGTACGAGTGTCCCAACATACGAGAAGTTTGAGATACGAGGAACATTCGGGGTGAATTTTTGCCTTGAGATACGAGCATACGAGATGGTTCCCGATGCAACCGTCCGGGTGGCTGAGTATGCGAGAAGCTGCTTATGAGAACAGCATCGCTCTGTCTTTCTCGCCGCATCTCCCTCGCTTAAAGAGATCTACGAGCACCGGCCGTACAGGTTGCATTTATTGCATTAATCTGTGCAAAATTAAGGGAAAAACAATGGGGCCGAAGCCAGTGCAATGAATGAAGGGCTAACCATAATTTCCAAGATGTGCACTAGATAGGTATTTGTTACTTTCTGAGTAGGTGGTGAATTAGAACAAATAAAAATGTTTTTCCTTTGTAATATCCATTTTTGATGTTTTTTTCCCAGAGGATGGGAACAAATTAAGTAGTTTTTAGTTCATTTGTATGGGAAAAATTGATTTGATGAGCATTGACAGATGAGCTTTGTTCGGGAACGCATTACGCTCGTATTTCAAGGTATTACTGTACTTTAATGTGTTCTATTTAACTTCTATCATTATATCTGAAACAGTGTCATTAAAACTTGTCAACAACTGGTTTGATTGATTGATCAGTGGCCATTTTTGTTTTTCTCATTTATTTGACTTTTATATTCTTCCAAAAAGCCTTTAAATATTCCTAATTGACCCTTTTGTTCCTTTGGAGTATAGTTGTAGAAAAAGTGTTTTTAAAACACTGACTTTTCCATACATAATTTCAATAACCCCTAATGCATTATGCCTTAAAAATAGACCAATCACATTACGGTATCCCCACATAGAAACCAATATATGCTCGAAATATTAAAAATACCTAAGAATTCTATGCCCAACTGGAGCTCAGTAGGAATAGCAAAAGAAACTTTGTATTGATGGGCCTAAATTGGGGATTCCCTTAGTGTATATTTGTGAAAACAGAAAGAAAATGAACGCTTGCTTTTTGATAACTTTTGGGGGGCAGGTAATGATTTCTTTTTTTTTCTTCCTTTTTTTAACCCTTTGCAATGTTTATTTTATGATAATCAAACTTTCAATGGATAACATATGTGTTTATCCCGTAGTTACATTTGTAGTTAAAGTATTTTTTTCCTCAAATATTAATGACAAAGTTGACAAAAACGGGCAAAGTAGCAGGTGTTTGCCTCTAGTTGCAGTTAGAGGAGTAGAGTTGCGAATGTCAAAGATGTTGTTGAACAGATCTTTTATTTGGCAACAGAGAACCCCTTGTGATAAATAGCAAACTTTTCAACCAAGGTAGAGAATAGGCACTTTCATAGCTGTCTTTTTTCAGAACAGGTGGGTAAGTTTTGTGTTCTAACTCATGAACGGGATGGCTTTTAAAGCATAGAGGGAGTGACTTTTGTAGACAGACTAAGCTCTCTTGCCGTTGTGCTCTTCAACTCTCATGAATAATTCTGCAGTGCCCCTTTTCACTGCTGTTGTAGTTGTTGTTGTCGGCTGTAGTGTCACTCCTGTCTGAGAGAAGCGGCAGGGACAGAGGACTCTTTACACTTCAGTCCCTTCTGCACGTCCTTTTATTCAGAGGCGCAGGAAGGAGCAGGAAGAGAAAGGGAGGGAAGTCATGTCTTGTATAATGGCCTGTTTGTGTCTTTGCATTGGTTTGTAGTGAGGAGGTCTCGCCAAGACAGGGAAAGGGAGCAAACAGTCACTAGCACAAGAAGAAAAGATGTTTAAAACTTTCTTTTAAGATCTGCGAAGTTTAAACACAACTGTTTTTTTTTGCTTTGCAAAGAAAAATATATAATATGAAAGAAATATTTGACTTCCAAATTAAAACATTTGTGCACAGGTACACACATAAATAAACACAAATGACCTGCTTAGATGGTAAATCTCATCTCTCTCATTTTCTGAACTGCTTTATCCTCACTAGGGTCGCGGGGGGTGCTGGAGCCTATCCTAGCTGACTTCGGGCCAGAAGCGGGGGACACCCTGAATTGGTGGCCAGCCAATCGCAGGGCACAAGGAGACAAACCACCATTCACGCTCATACTCATACCTAGGGGTAATTTAGAGTGTCCAATCAGCCTACCATGCATGTCTTCGGAATGTGGGAGGAAACCGGAGTACCCGGAGAAAACCCACGCAGGCCCAGGGAGAATATGCAAACTCCACACAGAAAGGTCCGAACCTGGATTTGAACCCAGGTCCCCGGCTGTGAGGCCAACGCGCTAACCACTTGCAACACCGGGCTGCTAGATGGTAAACATATTGTTGAAATTACATGATTAATTTGTAAAATGAACTCATTAAAGAACTTGTCATGTGAGATGATACTCTTGCATTTCTTCCACACACTGGGTTAGTAAAAACTACTGCTTGAAAATAGTCCATTTTGAATCAGTAGATGTAGGAGCTAATGCGAACATAATTGAAGGTTAGGGATCTGTAGGGTTGATTGAAATTGTGTCTTTTCGATGTCCATTTGGATATAAATAGCCTAACGTACTTATAAGCCATTTCAATAGAATACAAAATATTTTTCAGCGTGAAAAAAGACAAAATGATTACTAAATGACTTTGATGTCTTTTGATAGACAGTAATTGAATATATCTTCAAGGAGTGACATACCATCCCAAAAGATGTCCAAGGAAATGGAATCTTAGCAAAACTTTACATTGTATTTGGTAAATTGATTCAAAATTGGAGGGGCCTTAAAGTGAGATGTTTAACATTATATATGGACTAAATAATTTCGGAGCCAATAATTGAAATGTCTTAACCTTGCTCGTGGTATATATGGCCTAGACTAGAGTCTACCATGTGAGTGTAATTTGTACGTAAATTAGTCTAGCCTTCTTTTGAATGCTTCTTGTGGGGAATGATGGATGCTGTGTGCTTTACAAACTGTTTAGCTGGAGTAGATGATCTATTTCTCCTTTTCCCACGGATATGTTTTTTTCATTTAAAGTAAAGTTGAAGTTGGATAACAGGTGATTCATTATGGTTCGATAAATTATTCAATACTGCGTTTGGCTGGCCACTAATTCAGGGTGTCCCTTGCCTGGTGCCCACAGTTAGCTGGGATAGGTTTGTGAGGGTAAACCGTACAGAACATGAATGAATGACTGAATAAATCATTCAAAAGCAACCTATGGATTCTAATATGTTATATTATCATACTCAGGATTAAAATAGATTTTTAACGGACATAAAACTGTATCTTAAATTTTTGGCTGCTGTGTATCTGCTGAGTGCTGTTTTTGTCCCAATTTTAGTTCAAGTCCATCACTCACAGGGGTTGTTCTTTAAATGCATTCTGAAATGTCCACTAGGCATGTATGACAAAGGAGCTTACTTGGCACTGCTTTTTCAAATCTTATAACTCAAGAGAAACAACAATGGAAAAAAAAACATAATGTCTAGAGGGATGAAAGGCAAATATGTGTCCAACGTTTTACATAAAACTTTAATATTAAAAGAACGTATGGAAAAAACCTATAACCCTTGGCGGTTTGCTCTTCCAACTTTCCATCGGAAGATTATTCCATATTTACTTCACTTGCTGAATAATTAGTTGTTGTTTTTTTAAAAAAATTCTCTGCCTATCTTAACTCAATTAATGTCCCCCACTGAGTACTCACAATCCCCCCTCTAGCTTCTTCCTGACATCTACTTATTCTCTTCTTCTAATCTAAACAGTCATTCTCTCACTGCAAGTCCAGGTCTTCCCACCATCTCAATTTAGCTACACACATTGCTGTGCATCCTCTGCCATTTCCCATAACTCAGACATACACTCAACCCCCATGCTTCCCTCCCCCTTGATTCTCTTCTTCGATTTCCCCAGTGGACTCTTCCAGTAAACTGCCCTGTGTAATTTAAATGCAGGGCCGTCTTTTTCAAATGGTCGGAGGACAGACAAATGGAACTATCATACAAAGGGTGCTGATTTGTTCTGGTTCAAGGGTTCCAGCTCAAGATTTATTTCTAAAAAAAATACTAGAAATAATTTTCGTAAAACATTTGTTAAGTTAACAGAAGCTTTACGCTTGTTACCAATTTCAGGATTGTCTCCTAGTCTATCTAATAATTCGATGACCAGCCAATGCTGCTACATAACTGTCAGCAGTTTTACTAGCAGCGACCAGTCGACTTGCTCTTCCAATTTTAGAAATATAACTTACATATATCATCACTTTATCACCAAATTTTCTCAATTACTCCTTGACTTGATTGTGTGTTGTGGAATTGGTATGAAGCCAGTACACCGTCACAACAACAAGTAATCTGTGGTCTGGAATTATAGTAGAGATTGTTCTTCATTTTACCTCATCTTCAAAAAATAACTGGTACATTTTCTTTTATTAAAAATACATGGGTGACAAACTGATAAAGGGCTGAGTTTGATCATAAACTTAGGTTCAGTGGTTTGATGGATGGATGGTTGGATGGATGGATGGATGGATAGATGGGTGGATGGAAGGATGGATGATGGGTGGAAGCTGTGTGTTAAATTCTCTTCTGTATCTTTAGTCAACACCTGTGTTTGAGTTTGTGGTGCCTTGTTTAAAGTAGGATGAATGCATGGCCCCAGTAATCACCCTGATGGGTTGCAATAGTAAAATCGCTTTGGAAGACTTATAAAAAGAAGTTACGAGATGTGTTACTGTAAATAGATTGAGCATCCTCTACTTGATAGCATTTGGTATTCAGGTCATTAAAAAGGACTTAAACCATATGTCAGCTAAATTGCCTTCCAATGGCATCAATGCACGGACATATTGGAGTCATGGTATGGGGTAATATTGTTCTCGTCATGTAGCCAGAGTTCCTGTAAGTCTGGAGAAGTGGGTGGGGGGTGCATTTCTCCCTGCATGTGAATGTGTGTGTCTGTGTAAGCTCAACTTCAGCCCGCAGTGCTAACCACAGTTACCCCAACATGCCATATGGCCGAATCCTAATCTGAGCCTCATCCTACTTTTATCACAGTGATTAACTTCTGTAATTGGATCGGAAGTTTGCTTCTGGTCCCATCTAGGGACACAATGATAGACCTCTTGCTGCTTAAAAGAGGTTGAGTTCCTAAGCACAAAAACACAATTTAGACCAGGGGTAGGGAACATATGGCTTGGGAGCCACATGTGGCTCCTTTGATCAGGGCATCTGCCTCTCCGCTAACCTGTGAGCTAAAATATGGAAACCGCTGGTGACAGAGCTGAGATACTACGTCTAGAGCTGAGATACTACGTCTAGAGTTGCTTTAATCTTTTTTTTTTTTTTTTTACATCAGACTCTTCTGGAATGCATACTGTCATTGATTACCAACTGCATAAGAATGTTGTCAAAAGTATTCAAGATTTTTTTTTCCACTTTAAAAGTGGTGAAATTACTAAAAACAAAGGCACCCATTTACATGTATTTTGACTTTTAAATCCGGAGTATGGCTCTCAAGGAATAACATTAGAAAATATGAATTGTTTATGGCTCTCTTCGTCAAAAAGTTTCCCGACCCCTGATTTAGACTTTGTTTTTTAGAATCCATTCTGTCAAGGATAATTTAATTGAAGTAGCTAATACTACTACTACTTGTTTAGGATTTTAGTTGAATGGAAACACATTTTTAAATGATGTTCCTGTATTAGATTTTTAATATTTAAAATTTCAAATGATAGTTGCAACCCTTTCCATTCCTAATAGATCAGATTAGATTAGATAACTTTATTCATCCCGTATTTGGGAAATTTCACTGTTACAGTAGCAAGAGGGTGAGAATACAGACGCAGGAAAAGACATTTTAGACATAAATAAATAGCTAATAAATAAGTTAATAAATAAATAAATGTATAAAAAAATAAAAATAAAAAAGTCCATAGAGTGATCTCTTCCAGGCCATGTTTTTATTTGGGCTTCACCTTGATTGTTTCTTTAGCTTTACAATCTCTACAATGAATAAATAGGGTTGTTGCGACTGCACTCAGGGGAACTCTTCTAACCGTTCTACTCTGCATCTAGCTAAGCTCTTTTGACCCTCTCTATGTCAATCATTCTATTCTGGATTGTGTGCAGCAGACTTCGACCTTCTTCTTTTCCTTCACCCTTCTCGTTTCTGTTTCCCCAAAAGTTAAAGTAATAAGAGGTGTACGATGTGACACTTTTCTATATTGTACTTTTGATCTATGTTCACTAATTGTCCTTCTTTTGTGAACTGTAGAGAATTGTCCGGAAAGACCAAACTGATTCTCTAATACAATCAGCCGAACCACATCTGCTCTACTACTACCATGCTTAATTGCATCATTCCAGTGATAAAGTCTAGAGTGACTTGCTGCTCTTCTCTCCTCCCTCTCCCTCTCTCACCGTGTCTTTCATTCTTGCTTTTTCTCCTTTTTTGTATCTTAGAGTTAAATATCTCTCTCTCACTCACTCTCTCTTTCTCTCTTGCTCTCACTTTCATTTTCATTTCTTAGAGTTGAATCAGGAAAGCCAGAATGGATTTACATTTAGGTTGCTTCGACTTTTCTCGGACAACAGGGTCAAGGGAAATCAGAGTGGTTTCCTCAAAAATGATCAATGACTGCCATGTACTGCTGGAAATAATGTCAAACTGTCCACTCGAAAAGGAGTTTGTTCTCTTATTTGATTATAAGAAAGAGTATATGGTATATATGGCCTAAAGCAGGGGTCCCCAAACTTTTTCCTGTGAGGGCCACATAACTTTTCCCTTCTCTGATGGGGGGCCGGTGTCAGTTTGTAACAGAAAAAGTGTGACGATCGTAGGGGAGCTTAATTTTTTTTTTATTGTTTTCCAGAAAGCCACACATAACCAAATAACCCTTTCCAGGTTCTTTACAGAAAAAAAGTCAGGAAACATATAATAACACTATTAATGAAATAAATAATAACTAAATAACCCTCTCTGAGTTCTTCACAGAAAAAACAGGAAATAAATAACACTATTTATGAAATAAATAATAACTAAATAACTCTCTCTGGGTTCTTCATAGAAAAAAAAGCCATGGAACATTAACTTTCTGTTGTGCCATGCACAATCTTCTCCCTTTGCTCTGAAGTTTATGCACGACACCACAACTGTCATTACAGAATCCCACGTCAACATTTTGCAGCACAGTGCTTGCTGGTGAATTTGGCAGTGGACTCGTAGCGGGGCGGTGAGACCCCTTTTTTCCAACTCCCGGTTCATGCGTCCCATTATTAGACCGCGAGTTTCGGCCACCATGCTAGGAGCCCCGTCAGTCGTGATGCTAGCTAGCTTTGACCAGTCCAGGTCCAACTTCTCCATGGTTTGGCACACTTTGTCAAAAATATCCTCTCCCGTTGTAGTCCCTTTGAGACTTTGGAGGGCTGCCAGATCCTCGCAAATCTCAAAGTTTGCGCTAACTCCACAAATAAAAATGAGCAGTTGCGCTGTGTCTTGCACGTCCGTGCTTTCATCCAGTGCTAATGAAAAAAAGTCAAATTATTTCGTCTTCTGCTGCAGCTGGGCATATACATTACTCCCGATTTCTTCAACGCGTCTGGTCATTGTACTCACCGACAGACTTACGGCATTAAATGCATCTTTCTTCTCGGGACACACCTCCTCCGCGACAGTATCCATACATTTCTTAACAAACTCTCTGTCAGTGAAAGGCTTACCGCTGCTTGCTATCAATTTAGCAACCCAAAAGCTGGCCCGAACGGATGCCTGGTTCTGCTGAGATAGTAGTCCACTTTTTCGCTTTGAGAGTTTGTCTGCTCGTATTTGGCCTTGCAAGCTATCGTACTTGTCTTTGTGACGGGATTCATAGTGTCGGCAAAGATTGTATTCTTTGAATACCGCCACCGTCTCTTGACAAATGAGACAAACAGCCTTTTCTTGGCATTGAACAAAAAAATAATCGTTTGTGCACTCCAGGTTAAATACCCTACATTCTGAATCAATTTTTCTCTCACCTAACTTTTTCGCCATTATTCCGTTCTCAAACAGGTTGCAGTTTTTATATGCTTGAATAGTCCGCGATGGTCCCAGGGCTCCGCCCTCACCTGCGATCGTCCAGATGTCTCGGTAACACTGCTCGTGCATGCAACGGTGGACGTGCCTGCCTGCATCAAAGGGAAACACTCTCCCCGCGCATGTCACCAAAGAAGCAATGCGAAACCCCGCTTCACTGGGATGATTTGTTGGCTCAGCAGGGGTGCAATGAACCAAACACAAGATTAAAACGTCCCAGTCTTCAAGGCCAAATAGGAAAACAAATCAGATAGTGTCTCTGGTATTGTTCAGAGGGCCGGTCCAAATGTGCCGGCGGGCTGCATCCCAAAAAAAAAAAAAAAAATTAAATAAATAAAACCATCCGATAGCGTCTCTGGTATTGTTCAGAGGGCCGGTCCAAATGTGCCGGCGGGCCGGATCCGGCCCGCGGGCCGTAGTTTGGTGACCCCTGGCCTAAAGCATAGCATATGAGAGTAATTTGTACGTAAATTAGTCTGGCCTACTTTTGAATACTTCTTGTGGTGACTGATGCATGCTGTGTGCTTTATAAAATGTTTGCCTGGAGTAGATGATTTATTTTTTTCCATGCTCTGATGAATGACACAGACATGCTTTTTTTTCATTTAAAGTAAAGTTGAAGTTGGATAACAGGTGATTCATTATGTTTTGATAAATTATTCAATACTGCGTTTGGCTGGCCACTAATTCAGGGTGCCCCCCGCCTGGTGCTCATAGTTAGCTGGGAAATAGGTTCCTGCACCGCCCCCTGCGACCCTTGTGAGGATGAGCCGTAATCAGAAAATAAATGAATGACTAAATAAATTATTCAATAGCAACCTACGGATGCTAATATGTCATATTACCATACTCGTGGTTAAAATAGATTTTAATGTACATAAAATAGTATTCTAAATTTTTGGGTGCTCTTTTTGTCCCAATTTTAGTTCAAGTCCGTCACTCACATGGGTTGTTCTTTATAAACATTGTGAAATGTCCAACAGGCATGTATGACAATGGAGCTTACTTGGTGCTGCTTTTTCAAATCTTATGAGTCAAGAGAAACAACAATGGCTAGAGGGATGAAAGAC
Organism: Stigmatopora argus; assembly: GCF_051989625.1. Taxonomy (NCBI): domain Eukaryota; kingdom Metazoa; phylum Chordata; class Actinopteri; order Syngnathiformes; family Syngnathidae; genus Stigmatopora; species Stigmatopora argus. The sequence continues at coordinate 6,129,056 of NC_135387.1, read as the reverse complement.
AAATATGTGTCCAACGTTTTACATAAAACTTTAATATTGAAAGAAGATAAGGAAAAAACTTATAACCCTTGATGGCTTGTTCTTCCAACTTTGTATCAGAAGATCAAATCAAAATCGTTTCTTTGAAAATGATCAATGACTGCTATGCTAGTTGTACTGCTGGAAATATTGTCAAACTGTCCACCCAAAAAGGAGTTTGTTCTCTTATTTTTTGTCATTTTCCGTGTATACCTTTGTAAAATTTGAAATACAGATACACATTCCTAGGACCTGGCGTCCACATTTGTGGACATTACATTTTTGGTTGTCACAAGAATACAATGTTAAAATTTGGACTACAAGGACCTGTCGTCCACTTATGATGTGGACATCATTTTTCTCAGAAACTACATCATATTGACTTGGGTTGCATAACTTTATTCATCCCGTATTCGGGAAATTTCACTGTGACAGTAGCAAGAAGGGGGGAATGCAGATACAGAAAAAAAACACAGTTACAAGTTAGACAGTACAGTCGCAAAGGCCGCAGAACAACAAAGCAAAAGATAAAAAGATAAGTCTTTGTTTTTACACTCATCAGGTCCCAATTAGACTAAATATCAAAGAGAAAATAAAAATGCATGCCTTGCAAGAGTCTGGGTCTTAGGAGGTTAAATAGCTTAAAATCCCCTGAACTAGACTACTATTACTATTTACTGTCTGTGCTTGTGAATTTTGAATTTTGGCATTTAAAAAAACTGCTCTATCCATTGAAAGTGACCAAATTGAATGACAATAATACTAAGAAGGTAGAGCTTCCTTTGATACTTAATGTGCTTTGTGAGTTGATAAATTTAGTAGCATTCAGAATTGTTTTCTTTCATCCAGAGAGGATGTTCTCCCAAGCAACTGAATGCTGAAAGGGTTGTTCAAATCAAGAGATGTATTGATTTAGTAAGGATGGACTGGATATTCTCTCTTTATAGTCATCAAAGTTGCTTTCTTGGTTGTAGCACTACAAATAGAGGTAGAAGCCTGAATCGAAGAAGGTACTATAGACTCATATGAAATGCTCTTTAATCAAAATGAATAATGAATTGAATTCTTGGTTTTGGGGCTAAAAAGAATCTCAATTTACATAACCTTTATGATTGTTTGCTCTTCTCTCTTCATGTCAATTTCTACAAGAAAAGTACATTTCTGGTCGGTACTTCAACCTTTAAATGTGATTTTGTGTAGTGGGGCTGTAAAGGAGACACAATCTTTATTTTATTTTTTTCCCTCTCCCTCTTCCATATTTTCATTCTACCCCGATCTCTCTCTCCCCCCCCCCGCCCCCCCATCTCTCTCTCCCTCCATTTCGCCCTCCCTCCCTCCCCCCGTGTCTCCCTCTCTCTCTCTCTCTCTCTCTCTCTCTCTCTCTCTCTCTCTCTCTCTCTCTCTCTCTCTCTCTCTCTCTCTCCCCCCTCTCGCTCTCCCTCTCTCTCTCCATCCATCCCTTTCTCCTTCCCTCTCTGTCTCTCTGCCTTCCTCTTGTCAACCTTTTCAAAACATATCTATATTCTCATTCGAGGCTGTAGGGGCGTGTTGTCATGTTGCTATGCTGCCTGAATGTCAAGCGCAATGTCATAGTAATGCCAGCGTGAATTTACAATAAAGACTAAGCTACAGCTCACCAAAGTCCCAGCTGAGTAAAAAGTAAGCTTGGACATGCAATCTCTGCCCTTATGCAAAAATAAACACATCCCCTTAACGCTCCGTTTTTCGTTCATTCGTTCATTTGTTCATTCGTTCATTCGTTCATCCGTCCGTCGATCCACCCATTCATCCATCCACCCGCCCTCCCGTCCATCCGTCCATCCATTCATCCGTCCATCCATCCATTAATTCATCTTCCATACTGTTTATCTTCACAAGGATCGCAATGGGTGCCAGCCATCTATGGGCACCATATCGCAGGGCACAAGATCAAGGACAACCATACATGCTTACACTCATACCAAGGGGCAATTTAGAGTCCCTAGAAAAAAACCTACTAAATCTTGGGCAGAACATGCAAGCGACACACCGAAAGGTCCAAACCTGCGATTGTACCCCAAAAAAAATTCTTTGTGGCCTATGCGCTAACCACTCATCCAACACACCGCCTGTTACTTTCATGTAAAATATAATTTCTGTTCTTCCCTTTTTGCACAAAGTAAAAAGGAAAGATTTAGAATGATTATTTACAGTGCTGTTGCTTTAAGAAGACACCTTTGTCATCCACAGCTAACCGGAACTAATGAAGTGTTGATTGGATTAAAAGTGGTTTACGTATTGCTGTCCTATTTTTGAAGAATTTTCTTGATGCATTTTTTACCCTTTTGCTTGATAGAGTTCCATAAAGTCACAAGGTTTAGATTAGACTGAAGTCTAATTCTCTATCTAATCTCCAAACCAATTATCAACTATCATTTCATGTCACGGACAAAATTCTACTTCTGTTTTTTTCCATCATGCCTTTCCTTTCCAATCATTTTTTAGCCACCAAAGACATCAATCTCATTTTCTGCTCTGAATTACTGTTTAATGAATGTATGCTTTTGGATTTGGAGAAAAGCACACTATTTAATGGCTTTGTTAGTTTGTTGAGTACCATACCACTCTCATTATTGCTTTCAGTGATGTGATTAGTAACTTGATTTTCGGGGCAAATCCATCAGAGAACTCATGTGCTCATACATACTTGGATAAATGTGTGCATAATGCAGAGATTTGATAAGTTATGACTGTAGTTTCTGACCCAATTAGAAACAAAAAGCTGGATGGCTTAACCCTTTCATGCTTGCTTTATGTTTTTTTTTTTAAACCTTAAGGAGTAAAAGGTACTATATTGAATTTTTTGCCTGCCATAGATGGTGTTAGACATCCAGTTCATTTTGACTGGAGATAGCAAATGGAAACTAATCGCTGTCAATGGCATGGATTGAGTTTAATACCATCCATTTTCAGCACTGCTTATCCTCGTCAGGGCCACAGTGTGCTAGAGCCTATCCCAGTTGACATCAACCAAAAAGCAAACTACTAGTCTTGCTAGTCAGTTGTATGACACACATTGAAACCGCCACTGAGTAAGATTCGATACCACGCTGCCCGCACCGAAAGCAGGCGAAAAAAACACTACATCAAGCGGCTAGTTAAATACCATGAAAAAATCAACAACTTTAATGTATTACCTGCGGCAGTGTCAGTGTGTATTTCTGTTTTTGTTTGTTGTAATTTCATGAACTTAGTTTCAGTTAACATTGACGTCAGTTATAAATGTATATGATTATAAAAAAATAAAGTGTCAGAAACAATAGATAAAATGAATGTGAATATTAATTCATTTTCTGTACTGCTTATCCTCACAAGATTCGTGTGGGGTGCTGAAGCCTATCCCAGCTGACTTTGGCTACCAGGTGGGGGACAACCTGAATTGGTGGCCAGCCAATCACAGGTCACAAGGAGATGGAAAACCACTCATACTCATGTTCAACCAGCCTATCAAGCATGTTTTTGGGATATGGGAGGAAACCAGAGTACCTGGAGAAAACCCACGCAAGTCCGAGGAGAACATGCAAACTCCACATAGTGAGGTCCGTACCTGGGATTGCATCCTTAACCCCAGGTCTGTGAGGCCGACGCACTGACCACTCGGTTATCAGGCTGCCTAAATGTGAATATTTTATTTTATTTTTTAAATTACCAAAAATAGCCACTTACAATCTAAAGGCTGAATTGTCTTAAGTGCCAATTTTTGAATAGCTGTCCACTCTAGTGACCACTGTCCTTGACAGTGTTTAAAACAGGGGTCTCGAACTCAATTTACCTGGGGGCCACTAGAGGCCGAGTCTGGGTGAGACTGGGCCGCATCAGGATTTCCACAAGAAAAGCACTGATAAAACTTTCCAACGTTATCAAATATCTTTATTTTTTAACAAAAAATAATGAATTAAATAAATTAACTTAAAGATGAATAAAAAAGAAATCAATCAGTAATATAAAACCAAATAATACTAATGAGCATACAGTAGATATACACTGGCTGGCTAAGTAGAGAAAATGAATTATTTTTATTCCGTTTCAAATGTCTGTATTAACAGCTCTTTAACCTTTAACTTTCTGAACTTGAATGGAACATTGAACATGAAATATTCTGAACACGGCTTCTTTTGCCTACTCCTTGCTGCTAGAGACCTGGCAGCGCTTCTTCTCACATAGTCACATTTGGCTTGAGGGAGGAAGCAGTGGAGACCCTCAGTAGAGCTTGAAGATGCTCATCAGTAAGTCTGGACCTGTACTTGGACTTATTGAAGTTCAAGGTGGAGAAGAGCTTCTCACACAAGTATCTGCTCCCAAAAAGGCACATGGTCCGCTTGAACCTTCGGGAAAGTTCAGGGAAGCTGGGGGTCAACTCTCTCAAAAATTGCCCAAGCTTGTCTGCTTCTCCACTCACCTCCCTGAACTTGGCTTTGAGTGCAGAGTTGCACTGCAGGTCAATGAGCTCCATTTGAAGCTCAGGATGGGCATCTTGCACATCAAAGGAGAAGGGGTCCGCAAAAATTTGAAATGTGGCTTTGTGTGTCTTGAAGTCTGCAAATCTGTGATCAAATTCCTCCTGTAGCTTCGAAATGGCCTCAACATACTTCTCACCACTGAATGGTGTGCCTGCATCCACGAGAGCCTTACATGCTGGGAAATGGCAAAGGTTTGTCTGAGAGAGCTGGGCTTTCCATAACACAAGTTTAGTGCAGAATGCTAGGCAGCACTGACAAGTTGCCCCTGGCCTTGTAGCTTCTTGTTCAGTACATTAAGCTCATGTGTGATATCAACAAGAAAAGCCAAGTCCATGAGCCATTTGGGATCACTTAGCACAGGATCAATCAACTCACAAACGGCGTAGCTAGCTTTGACTGCTGCATTACTGTCTTTGGTAGCCTTCTTGAAGAGATCCTGTTGCCTCAGAAGACGTGTTTTAAGACTGGCAACCTGGTTGGCTCTCTCATCTCCCTGGTATTTTTCGTACTCCTCAGCATGTCTCATAGTACAATTACGTTTCAAATTGTATTCCTTGTGCACCGCAACTTTTTCAGTGTAAATGAGACACGTCGGGGTGCCCCTGTGTTCAACAAAGAAATATTGCACTCCCCACTTTTCTTGAAACTGTCTGTGCTCATCACCGACCTTTCTCTTCACGGCAGGCTTTGAAAGAGACATCTCTGGGGCTCTGTAATATGTTTTTCCACTTGGAATGAGTCTCGGGTTGATCTTTCACATTCAGTCGCGCGGGTTTGTGGCGCATGTGCACTTTCGCTCTCCGTTTCAATCGCGGAGATGGCTACAGACACTGACACAGGCTGGATCACGGATCATAGCGCCTCATTCAGTTCTATGCTGAGAGCAGCGGAGGAGTGTGCGCGCCGAGCGGAGTGATCGGCCTCACGGCTTCTCCTCCGCCCAGCTGATTGGAGGAATGAATGAGTGAGTGAGCGAGGCACTGGACAGCCCGGCCGATGTCCCGCCCTCCAGAGCCGTATACCTCACCGTGATTGGTTCATTCAGCTCCGAACCAAAGTTCCCTCTAATTTTTTGTTGGTCTGAGCAGAAAGACAACCTCCCTGAGCGCACTGAGTACCAGTGTGAGCGACATCATCGGTACTCGGATGATTCGCCTAAAGACGTTTCGCCGACGGACGTTTGACAGACGGGCAGGTCGCCGAATGGACGTTCCACCGAACGTTCATTCGGCCGAACGGAGGTTTCGCCGAAACGGGATTCGAACGCTCGCCCCGCCGGATCGTGTGTGTACAAGTTTTTCAACCTCGGCCCGCGGGCCATATACGGCCCGTTAGGATTTTTAATCCGGCCCGCCGCCGGTGTTGTCCAAATTATAGTAAAAATCAATGTTCGTCTACCTTCAATGGCAGTCCGGGAATAAGCACTCTTGGGCAGGCAGATGTAGCAGAACCGAGCCGTAAAATGACAGCAATCGGGTCAAATCCATCCTAAAACAGCATTTAATGATTAAATACAAATACTGGATGATATCGCGATGGAGGCAAAAAAACGTCTATAGACGTCCATTCGCCAAACGGCTCAAAATGCTCTCAAATTCGGTCAAATCCAGCTGAAAACAGCGTTTAATGATTAAATACAAATACTAGTATTTGTATTAAACTATCAGATACTAGTACGACCTGTCCGTCTGTCAAACGTCCGTCGGCGAAACGTCTTTAGGCGAATCATCCGGTCACGACATCATCATTGCTCGCTATCGGCACACCAGTATCACACCTGCCACAAGCAGGTGCATGTCAATGTTCCCTCTAATTTTTCATGTAAAACATGCTGTAAAACAAGAAAAACATGAGTGGACAGAGCTACTGCCACTGGCTGCCACTTAAACGGCGCCATCATGGGGAAAGGGGTAAAAAAAAAAAAAAAAAAAAAAATTAAAAAAAAAAAAAAAAAAAAAAAAAAAATCGATCTTTCATATTAAGACGGGGGCCGCAAATTATCGTCCCGCGGGCCGCAGTTGGCCCGCGGGCCGCAAGTTTGAGACCCCTGGTTTAAAATGACACATCCTGAACATTTAAAATGACACATCCTGAACATGTTTTGATTTATGTATTCATTTTAAGAAGTGGACATAACGTTACGGCATTGATTAACAGAGTAGAAAAGACACTCAAACACATTTTTTTTCATGTTTTGTTTTCTCAATCTACTGATGACATAGAACAAATGGACACAAGGACATTGCTGGTTGTACCATTTTATAATTTGAAATGCAGCTACAAAAACAAATAAACGCTTCGGACACATTTGAAGCTCTCATTGAAAAAATATTTTCAAGAATACTCCTGTTTTAAAGTGAGGTATGATCAAATCATAGTGAGACTCCATTCAGAGTGAGTCACTGTGTTGCCCAAGAAGTATGCGATGCCAGCACACTTTCAGTGACTATGATGGAAGCAGCTTTCCAATGACAATTATCTGCTGAGAAGAAACGATGATGTGAGCTTTTGCTCATCTTTTTTTATCTTTAGATGTCTGAGGGAGGTCTCTAAACGTTGCCATAATGGTGTCACCGCTACGATTACCAACCATCCTCGCTTCTTTGCCAAGCTCCAGGCTGTCATCACAAATGTCAGATGTATCCCATGTTACTAGTCATCAAATGAGTTGTGGGAGAGGGCACAGCTGTAGACTGCTGTCTTTAAGGTTAGCCATCTGGACTCACACCAAGTCACTGTCTGCTTTGTACAAATCTGTGGATGCGTGTACACGACTATATAATATATATATATATATATATATATATATATATATATATATATATATATATATATATATGTATATATATATATATATATATATATATATGTATATATATATATATATATAGAGAGAGAGAGAGAGAGAGAGAGAGAGAGAGAGAGAGAGAGAGAGAGAGAGAGAGAGAGAGAGAGAGAGAGAGAGAGAGAGAGAGAGAGAGGAAAGCATTTAACCTAACTTTCCCCATTAGCCAGAATCAAAGATCAGACCATCTTAAATTGTACTCCTTTTCCCAAACTTGCATAAAAATAAGCATTTCTCCTGTGGGAGAATATAGCAGTACATCCTCAGAAATTGCAGTTCATATAATTTTTTTGTCAGGGAGAGGGATTTATTAGTGCTGAGGGAGTATGATGATATATTGACAACATTCTAAAATGATTTCATTCATTTATCTTCCGTACATCCTCATAAGGCTGGCAGGGGTTGCGGGAGCTTATGCCAGCTTTGGGCGAAAGGCTGACGACATCCTAGATTGGTCGCCAATCATACCACCACCTAGGGCAGGGGTGGGGAACCTATGGTTCGGGAGCCATATGTGGCTCTTTTGATGGGTGTATATGGCTCTCCGCTAACCTGTGGTAAAATATGGGAACCACTGGTGGGAGACCTAAGTCCCGAACACACCAATGGGAGCGTCACGCCGGCAATGTGGCGCCGACACGATCTCTAGCACCTTTTTAATCATATTTTTTCTTCATTAGACTCTTCTGCATGCACAATGATTGATACTAATTGATTAGCAACAGTGAAAAAATGTACTCAAAAGAATTCAGAGACTTTTTTTAACTTCCAAAGTGGTGAAATGATTAATAAATTGCCCACATTTCATGTATTTTTACTTTTAAATTCTTAGTATGGCTCTCAAGGAATAATGTTTGAAAATATGAATTGTTTATGGCTCTCTTCCTCAAAAAGGTTCCCGACCCCTGACCTAGGGGAATCGATCCCGCGCTTGCCTGCACTGAAGCCAGTGTCAATATTGTCATTGTTAATCATATATTATGAAAAATACTCAAATCAAGTTTTGATATTTCTTAAATCACTGAAGTAGATTGGCCATACATGTCCCTTTACCAGCAGACCAAGAGGTGATAAATCACGCAACACAAATGTGATGCAGAAATCAAACACTTAACTTACAGGACAATACCCTGATAATGTGCATTTGTTCATTCATTTTCCATACCTTTTTCAAGACAAAGGTCACAGGGGTGGTAGAACCTATCCTAGCCAACTATGTGCAGTAGGCGGGCAACACCCTGAATTGGTGGCCAGCCAAGCGCAGGGCACAATGTGAAAAACTACCATTCACGCTCACACTCATACCCGGGGGCAATTTAGAGTGTTCAACCAGCCTTCCATGCATTTATTTGGAATGTGGGAGAAATCCAACATTCCCCGAAAAAACAGGGAGAACATGCAAATTCCACATAGTGATTGGGATTTAACCTACGATCTCATAACTGTGAGGCAGATTTGCATCGTGCCGCTTGATTATGTATGTTCATGCAGAAATAATAATTTGATAAAGTGAAAAGAGGCAGTAATGGGGGAGAAAAAGTTCAATAAAAGCTAATATATATAAAAGAAATAACTGTCAAACATTTTAACCTTGGTTACGGCATTGTGGAGACACAGCATTCTTCTAGCTAATTGGAGGCCAGCGAGGTGTTGGGAAAACAACTCTCACCAATAACAAAGACAATTTAAAAAAAAACGGTGCATGAAGTTTATTTACGTTAAGGGGGATGTTTGATTTCATTTGATGTTTCAAACTTTTTTTTATATATCTTGGGGCAATTTTGGGGGGGCTTTTCATAACCTGAATATTCAGTATGTAGAAGCATTCATAAATAGAGGTAACACTGTATTTGGTCAAACTTGCATCTCAAAATAACCAAAAATGTGAGGCCTCAGCATCCATCATAATAATCTTTATCATGTATAATTTTAATCTGATTGCTGATCGGCATAAAGACATTTTTCCCTGAAAATGTAGGCAGTGATTCTGAAAATGAAATTATTAATAATTTCTCTGTATTTTTGTACACTATACTGGTGATAATTGGTCAAGCTACTTCTGTACTTGCCCTGGCCTTGGTCATGTGTTTCTTTCAAGTCCATGAGCATAAAGTGGCCACTACCACTTCCACTGTTTCTCCATACACACACACACTAACAACAAACACTAACAACAATCAGAGTTGTATATGATGGCTGGACATTCTGTTAATAACTCCATAACACCCTTGTCAACATAGCCCCAAAACCTCAACACCTGGCTGCTAGGAAGTAACATGAAGGTCACATAGAGGGTGATGTGCGACACTGTGAACATATGTGATATTTGTCATGTTAGGATTTGCCTATGATTCCGAATTGATTCAGACACTCAACCCCCCCTCACAAATTTAAGTTTTAAGTCTGGAACATCTCCTTCTCAATATGTCAACTCTCATTAGGCTGCAAGCATCGTGTTTGACCTTGTTCGTCTTTGCAAGGGCTGCTGTGCTTTGTTGTGTGTGTGTTCATTCAAGGGCCGGGACCGCGTCGCCCTAATGATGTGGCTGTGAAATCAGGCCGGAGCCCAGTGCCATCTCTCATTATGGCCCTCCAAATTCATTTGCTACATTGGTTCTGCCTGCTCATGCATGCACGGCACAGCGTCTGCCCATGCGCCTTTTCTTGTACCTGCTGTTTTTCTACATTTAATACACAGGTTAAAATGCTTCATCAGATACGGTCACGGGTAGAACTACAAATACTTAATAACCTACAGTATATTTTTATTGATCTGCTAAATTAAACACGCGCACACCTAAAACCAAAGCTTTCAGAGTGAGAAAGATTTTTTTGGTCTTTGACTTTTCGACAGAAGTGTAGCTATTTAATAAAAATCTGCTTTAAATGAATTTTCAGGTTGACATATTTTCAATCAGAGGAACAGAATTAATCAGTTACCATGAGCTCTTAAATATACATTTTGATACGAGCACAGCTGCCAAAGCAAATATTTTTATTGACTGATTTGTGTCAGTATCTGTAACCAGATTATTTAGGAGTTTATTTAAAAAAATATACTATGAACAATGTACTGTAAATGTAACCCTAATCCTAGTTTGAAATTTTTATCCAAGTTGAAGCAAGATTTGAAACACTAAACCTAGTTTCTCATCTCATCTCATTTTCTGAACCGGGGGTGCTGGAGCCTATCCCTTCTGACTTTGGGCCAGAGGCGGGGGACACCCTGAATTGGCGGCCAGCCAATCACAGGGCACAAGGAGACAAACAACCATTTACACATTTTAAGTCTGGAACATCTCCTTCTCAATATCTCACACTCATACCTAGGGGCAATTTAGAGTGTCCAATTAGCCTACCATGCACCAACCAGCCTACCATGCACCAACCAGAGTACCTGGAGAAAACCCACTTCATGCAAACTCCACACAGCTGGACCGACCTGGATTTGAACCCAGGTCTCCCACTGTGAGGCCGAAGCGCTAACCACTCGTGCCACCGGGCCACCCGGTAAACCTAGTTTGAAATACTAATTCTTGTTGAAACCTTAATATGAAACGCTAACTCTAGTTTGAAACCCTTCTTTGGAACACTTTCCCTTGTTTGAAACCTTTCTTTTGAATCCTAACCACAATTCAAACCCCTTTTTGGGACCCTAGCTCTTGTTTGAAAACCATTCTTTTGAACACTAATCCTACTTTGAAACACTAACCACAATACTATTTATTTGAAATGAGACCAGTCTAATTATGATAAATTCAATGTCTTGAAAACCTCATCTCATCTCATTTTCTGAACCACTTTATCCTCATTAGGGTCACGGGAAATGCTGGAGCCAATCCCAGCTGTCTCCGGGCCAAAGGCAGGGGATACCCTGAATGGGTGGCCAACCGATCGCAGGGCACAAGGAGACGGACAACCATGCACACACACACCCATACCTAGGGGGAGTTGAGAGTGTCCAATCATTTTTGGAATGTGGGAGGAAACCGAAGTACCCGGAGGAAACCCACGCAGGCCCAGGGAGAACATGCAAATTCCACACAGGTGAACCGACCTGGATTTGAACACAGGACCCCAGAGCTGTGACGCCGACGCGCTAACCAATCGCCCCACCGGGCCGCCCGTCTTGAAAACCTGCCCCGCATTAATGACAATATTCTCAAGTTCACATTCTTGTCTTAGCAAACGTTCATTATACCCACCAGTATATTTACTAACATGACAATTGATCTATTGGACACTCTAAAATGCCCCTAGGTATGGGTGTGAGTGTGCATGGTTGTCCTTTGTCTCGTTGTGCCCTGCGATCGCCTGGCCACCCATTCAGGGTGTCCCCGGCCTCTAGCCCGGAGAAAGCTGGGATTGGCTCCAGCACCCTCCGCGACCCTAATGAGGATAAAGCGGTTCAGAAAATGAGATGAGATGAGACAATTGATCTAAACGTGTGATCACAGTGTGGTTGTCTAGTAATATTACTCTTGCTCAAACTGGATGTATCTTCCAGCCCTCGCGTGTCAGGTTATAGTTTCCTCCTCCGCTAGCCATAAGAGATGACAAACATGTAAAGGTAGTGTTAGAGTGTAGCTCTGTCCTTATCTAGATGGGGTGGGGCGGGAGGATGGGTGGGGGGCTCATTGGCAGACATTCGCATCAAGCATCTCTTATGACCTTGACAGCTGTAGTAGTTGTTGACTTAAGGTGCTGTGCGAAGCCTTTGAACAGCAAAGGCAACTGCTCAATCTCGACCCGGCTTTTGATCCAGCGAGGCAAAGCTTCCTGCGCGTAACAATCACCTTTTACTCCACATTTAACATATGCCGGAACTGCCTGGTCCAGAGTGCACGGTGAACACTCAGTGTACACTTTACAAATGCCATAGGTTCTCTGCCTCTTCATGTTATCCGATCCGCCATCACCGTGCTCAAGTGTGTGCTGCGTCTACCATTGCCGCAAACAGATGGTATCGTAATGACATCATTGCACACAGGGGTTATGTTCTGTGAGACTCAGAGCAGGAGGAAGAAATTAGGAAGAGGTATTAGACGAGTGTTTTTCAATTAATCGAAAAGCGCACACACATGTACACGCTGACGAGCTTTTCAAAACATTTAGCTCCAGTCTGCCCCACTAAACGCCAAGCTGCCTCTTAACAAATGCCACTGGTGACTTGAAATGTATACTTTGCTTTCTCATTCTGTTCTTCATTTACAGAGGTACAGTAGCCTCGAGTACTGGCGGTTTCTTTTTTTTTCAACTGTCTTTTTTTTCTTCCTCATCCTCCTCTGCTCTTGAGATCTCATCTCAGTGAGCCTGGAGAAACCTGTCACTATAAAACATTTGTATGCTCTTTTCAAGTCTGTGCCTCTTGTGCCTTTTCCTCAGTTTTTTCCCTATTCTCATCTTCCCCTCCCCATGGAAAAAAATAGTTTATGTGTCTTACAGGAAAAAAAACCTTTTGTTGGACAGTAAACAAACCCAATTGGCCACTTATTATTCTGCAGAGAATTTTCTATGTAGGGTGTTTGTGGTATCCATAGCAACAAAATAATGTGACTTTATCCCATCCCTCCTCATCACTGAGCTGAATAGGTGCGAGATGATAAAAGGAGATCATAAAATAACATACAAGGCAAGCTACCGTGTGTCTATCACTTTCAAGAATAGCAGTTTTGTACATTTGCATGTAAACTTTCACACAATTGAGTCTGTGTGCACGTGTGTGAGCATGTGTGTAGAAGTGTTTGTTTTCTGGTTAACAGAAAGAAATTTAGTAACAAAAAAGGAGAAACAGAAAGAGAGAAAAAATGGTGTACAAAGTGTGCATTTGTATTGACATTGGGGTGTATTTAAAAAGTTCTCAGCTCAGCCCTGCGTGTATGAAAGACTGAGTCACAGTGAGATAATCTTTTCTCTAACAAGTCTTTCATACTGGCAGTTTCCTTTCAGTGGTCCAACCTCAGTCTGTAAATGCATAGAAATCAATGAGAGCCGGTGGTGTGTCCACTGTGCGGCTCTTAAAATACTTTCGCAGTGAAGGGTGGGCAGTTTGTTGTGTCGACCCTTTTATTCCAGCTCTTCCGTTGGAACCCACTAGCCAGCACTATGCCAGGATAGTTTAAAGTAGGACACAGACAAGGCAGAAGCCATCTAACTTCGTACAAAATACAAGACACACTGTTACGTCCACGGGAGACGTCGTAGCGAGGTAGGAGGGATTAGGCCCCAATCGTAGGGAAGCAGGTGAAGACGAGGCAAATTGTGCTCATAATCAAAACTTTAATAACTCAGGAGGGACCTTACAAAATAACACGGACTTGTGAAACGAAACATGAAACCAAACCGGACTAGGGAAAACACGTGGAATCGAGGAGCAAGGTAGCGTGGATGCATGATAAGGGAATTTAGGCAGACGATCCGACAATGACATCAAACTCAGTGGGTTTAAATAGACACAACAGCGACTAATTTCGAATCACGCGCAGCTGCGCGAACACAACGGCAAGGCAGGAGGGACAAACGAGAGTCGGGAAAAACAATAGCAGGCTGCTCCTAACACACACCAAAAGCTTCGCAAAGTTGTATGAAATAATTTCTGTACACGTCTTTAGTAGTGTTTCTTATCATAAACCATTACCACAAGAAACCAATACGAGAGAAAGGTCATATAATACAAAGGTCATATAATACAAAGGTCAAATAGTCAATAATGTGTAATGTTAAATGTTAAAACTATAGCGTATGAACCAACCCCCTAAATCGGAGGTCTCCAAACTGGTCCTCGACAGGTTTTTGTTCCAACCGATCTAACACAAACAGTTAAACCAATGAGGTTTTTGGTGAAAAACGAAGCAGCTGACTGCAATTCACTGATTGCACTTCTAAGATACCAGATTGGTGGAAAGTTTTCCTCTTACAGGTTGGAATGAAAACCCGCACCCACTCCGGCCCTTTCTAGAATAGTTTGGGGACCACTTCCCTAAACGGTCACTCACCTAGCAAACATTGGTGTCTGTCCACCAGTTAACATTCTAAACTTTAGAATCTAAAGTCAGTCTCTATTTCTCAAATAAAGTCATACATAATTGTATTTAAGATATTGGTTTAGCGATCATATGTGAATGTTTCATAATTCATCTATTTTTTTAACCTCTCTTCCTTTTGGAAGGTGGTTACATATTCAGTTCCGAATAAAGGGTTTTTCATGAAATTTCCAGGATATGTTCATAATATGAAATGGAACAGATGCTAAGGTCAGGTTGCTTAAGGCAGGAGAGGATGCTTTAGATTAATAGGGTCAAAGGTCATAGAGCTCAGAAAATGAATTCTACAACATTCATTCATTTTCTGAACTGCTTCATCCTCACTAGAGTCACAGGGGGTGCTGGAGCCTATCCCAGCTGACTTCAGGCCAGAGGCAGGGGACACCCTGAATCAGTGGCCAGCCGATCACAGGGCACAAGGAGACGGACAACCATGCACACTCACACCCATACCTAGGGGCAAGTTAGAGTGTCCAATCAGCCTACCATGCATGTTTATTGGAGTCTGGGAGGAGACCAGAGTAACCGGAGAAAACCCACTCAGGCCCAGGGAGAACATGCAAACAGGTGGACCAACCTGGATTTGAACCCAGGACCCCAGGCCTGTGAGGCCGACACTCTAACCACCCAAGCCGCCGGGCCCCCATAGCACTTTGATTGGCTGGCTACCAATTGAGGGTGTACAGCACATGCTGCCCACAGTTGGCTTGTATAGGTTCCAGAATCCCCGTGACCTCCGTGAGGTATAGAAAATGAATGAATGAAAGTTTTAAGTAGTATATTGAAAACAGCAATAAATGTAAACCATCCTCATTCTTACGAAACTTTCATTCGTTGGCATTAATATAATTAATTAATAGCATAACTGGTAACAAGAATCTTTTGGTAAGTTCATATTCTATTTATTGTTTTTTTATATGACTATAGTTTCAATATATAATGGATCTCAGGTAAAACATTTTTTTAAAGCACAGATGTATGATTTGTGTGTACTCAAGCTCTGAGGAGGCTCTAAATCAGGGGTCTCAAACTTGCGGCCCGCGGGCCAACTGCGGCCCGCGGGACGATAATTTGCGGCCCCCGTCTTAATATGAAAGATCGATTTTTTTTTTTTTTAATTTTTTTTTTAATTTTATTTTTTATTTTTTATTTTTTTTACCCCTTTCCCCATGATGGCGCCGTTTAAGTGGCAGCCAGTGGCAGTAGCTCTGTCCACTCATGTTTTTCTTGTTTTACAGCATGTTTTACATGAAAAATTAGAGGGAACATTGACATGCAACTGCTTGTGGCAGGTGTGATACTGGTGTGCCGATAGCGAGCAATGATGATGTCGTGACCGGATGATTCGCCTAAAGACGTTTCGCCGACGGACGTTTGACAGACGGACAGGTCGTACTAGTATCTGATAGTTTAATACAAATACTAGTATTTGTATTTAATCATTAAACGCTGTTTTCAGCTGGATTTGACCGAATTTGAGAGCATTTTGAGCCGTTTGGCGAATGGACGTCTATAGACGTTTTTTTGCCTCCATCGCGATATCATCCAGTATTTGTATTTAATCATTAAATGCTGTTTTAGGATGGATTTGACCCGATTGCTGTCATTTTACGGCTCGGTTCTGCTACATCTGCCTGCCAAGAGTGCTTATTCCCAGACTGCCATTGATGGTAGACGAACATTGATTTTTACTATAATTTGGACAACACCGGCGGCGGGCCGGATTAAAAATCCTAACGGGCCGTATATGGCCCGTGGGCCGAGGTTGAAAAACTTGTACACACACGATCCGGCGGGGCGAGCGTTCGAATCCCGTTTCGGCGAAACCTCCGTTCGGCCGAATGAACGTTCGGTGGAACGTCCATTCGGCGACCTGCCCGTCTGTCAAACGTCCGTCGGCGAAACGTCTTTAGGCGAATCATCCGAGTACCGATGATGTCGCTCACACTGGTACTCAGTGCGCTCAGGGAGGTTGTCTTTCTGCTCAGACCAACAAAAAATTAGAGGGAACTTTGGTTCGGAGCTGAATGAACCAATCACGGTGAGGTATACGGCTCTGGAGGGCGGGACATCGGCCGGGCTGTCCAGTGCCTCGCTCACTCACTCATTCATTCCTCCAATCAGCTGGGCGGAGGAGAAGCCGTGAGGCCGATCACTCCGCTCGGCGCGCACACTCCTCCGCTGCTCTCAGCATAGAACTGAATGAGGCGCTATGATCCGTGATCCAGCCTGTGTCAGTGTCTGTAGCCATCTCCGCGATTGAAACGGAGAGCGAAAGTGCACATGCGCCACAAACCCGCGCGACTGAATGTGAAAGATCAACCCGAGACTCATTCCAAGTGGAAAAACATATTACAGAGCCCCAGAGATGTCTCTTTCAAAGCCTGCCGTGAAGAGAAAGGTCGGTGATGAGCACAGACAGTTTCAAGAAAAGTGGGGAGTGCAATATTTCTTTGTTGAACACAGGGGCACCCCGACGTGTCTCATTTACACTGAAAAAGTTGCGGTGCACAAGGAATACAATTTGAAACGTAATTGTACTATGAGACATGCTAAGGAGTACGAAAAATACCAGGGAGATGAGAGAGCCAACCAGGTTGCCAGTCTTAAAACACGTCTTCTGAGGCAACAGGATCTCTTCAAGAAGGCTACCAAAGACAGTAATGCAGCAGTCAAAGCTAGCTACGCCATTTGTGAGTTGATTGATCCTGTGCTAAGTGATCCCAAATGGCTCATGGACTTGGCTTTTCTTGTTGATATCACACATGAGCTTAATGTACTGAACAAGAAGCTACAAGGCCAGGGGCAACTTGTCAGTGCTGCCTATGACAACGTGAGAGCATTCTGCACTAAACTTGTGTTATGGAAAGCCCAGCTCTCTCAGACAAACCTTTGCCATTTCCCAGCATGCAAGGCTCTCGTGGATGCAGGCACACCATTCAGTGGTGAGAAGTATGTTGAGGCCTTTTCGAAGCTACAGGAGGAATTTGATCACCTATTTGCAGACTTCAAGACACACAAAGCCACATTTCAAATTTTTGCGGACCCCTTCTCCTTTGATGTGCAAGATGCCCGTCCTGAGCTTCAAATGGAGCTCATTGACCTGCAGTGCAACTCTGCACTCAAAGCCAAGTTCAGGGAGGTGAGTGGAGCAGCAGACAAGCTTGGGCAATTTTTGAGAGAGTTGACCCCCAGCTTCCCTGAACTTTCCCGAAGGTTCAAGCGGACCATGTGCCTTTTTGGGAGCACATACTTGTGTGAGAAGCTCTTCTCCACCTTGAACTTCAATAAGTCCAAGTACAGGTCCAGACTTACTGATGAGCATCTTCAAGCTCTACTGAGGGTCTCCACTGCTTCCTCCCTCAAGCCAAATGTGACTATGTGAGAAGAAGCGCTGCCAGGTCTCTAGCAGCAAGGAGTAGGCAAAAGAAGCCGTGTTCAGAATATTTCATGTTCAATGTTCCATTCAAGTTCAGAAAGTTAAAGGTTAAAGAGCTGTTAATACAGACATTTGAAACGGAATAAAAATAATTCATTTTCTCTACTTAGCCAGCCAGTGTATATCTACTGTATGCTCATTAGTATTATTTGGTTTTATATTACTGATTGATTTATTTTTTATTCATCTTTAAGTTAATTTATTTAATTCATTATTTTTTGTTAAAAAATAAAGATATTTGATAACGTTGGAAAGTTTTATCAGTGCTTTTCTTGTGGAAATCCTGATGCGGCCCAGTCTCACCCAGACTCGGCCTCTAGCGGCCCCCAGGTAAATTGAGTTCGAGACCCCTGCTCTAAATTATGCAAAAGTCATCAATGTAGTGAGTGTGGCTCAAGCTGGATAACAACATTGCATCAATTTTCATCTTTTCGGATTCTGTTTTCTTTGACTTCATGTCTGAATGTTAATTTGTGTCATGTATTTTTCGGACTATAAGTTGGAGCTGAGTTTTAGTCGCAAGAGCCGAAAAATACAGAATAAAGAGGGGAAAAATACATCTAATTCACACTGGGGTTCAAGTCACATTTTTTGAAGGGCAATTTTTTATTTTATCGAAAACTAAGAACAAAAATACATTAAAGTAACCATAGTAAAATGTAGAACAACAGGCTAGATAGACATCTGTTAGCATAACAGTTTTTCAGATAACTATAGCCTATAAAAACACAACAGGCTGTCGGTGGTCAAAGAGAGAAAAAAAAACACTTAAAGTCACATTCATCTTCCATACTGCCCATCCTTGAAAGGGTTACGGGGGTTGCTGGAGCCTAACCCAGGCAGACTACACCCTAGACTGGTCGCCAGTCAGTCATAGGGCAGACAGAGAGACAAACAACCATACGCACCCACAATCGTGCCGCCACCAGCGGGAATTGAGCCAGGCAAGTGAACCTCTACACCACGAGGCGGCCTACTTTAAGTCACATTTGAGTATTAGTCTTAGGGTTAGTCAAACTATTTTAAAAAGTGGGACGTATAGTCCGGAAAATTCGGTAGTTGCTGTTCAAAAATGCCAAAGTACATTTGAATATCAGCACTTCATATGCATGCTGTGCACATAGAAAAGTTCAAAAATGTGCAAACAGAAATAAAAAATTCCATCTGGATGCCAGATGGAACAAGGCTAAACTCTAAAGATCGTGAACAGCATGTATGTTTTCTCACTGTAAATTAACGGATCAAATATAAGCAAATAACATCACAGATTTAGTTTTTGGTTCCTCCCTGATATCAATGCCGTAATCAGCCAACATACTTTTTGAACGTGAAGTGCGACATTATTTAAAATCACATGGCCATGTTATGTTGTGCTGACGTTCCCTGGTGATTTTTCCAGCTGCGCTTCTGATCGAGGAACTGAACAGCGCGTTTTTTTATGTTTCGGCTTGTTCTCTCGTTGTTTGGCTGTCGTTCTTTTCTCACTGAGAGAAAGATGAATAGAGGTGTAATTATCACGCAGGGTAGCTCGTTTATTCTTTTTTTAAATTTTAACTCTGTTATTATGTCAATTTATAATTCTGTGTCATACAAAAATATTTTGTATTTAATGCTCGGACAGAAAACACAGGAGCAAGTATGAAAGTCAAATGGTGATTCATATTAACGAAAATAGTACTGATTGGTGTGTGATTATTACTACAAGCTTGCATTAGCAAATAGCACAGTGGTTATCTATTACACTTTTTTCCATTACAAAGCATTTTTGAGAGTAACATGAATGCATTGATTTGGAAAAAAATATCTGTCCCGAATTTTCATTGGCTTGAATGATTGGTGTAAAAAATATACACATTTAAACCATCTTAAAGCCTTGACTGTTGCACAACAATTTGCTTTTGATACAAAAACCTATTAGATTTAGATTTAAAATATGTGGTATATTAGACATTGATTTTTTAAAACATTTTCTACAGTTCTTTTTGTATGTTGTTTAGAAACGATTAATGTCAACTCATTGGCTTTCATTGATAGCAGCGATTATTTTCTGGACGTATCTCCCAGTCAAAATGGATCCGACGTCCATCACCGTCAGTGCCACTGAAACATAATCATTCACTTTACCAGTTCAAATGGCTGGATCCTTTTTACTGTGGCAGTGAATACATTCATGTTAAAATCATGTGGCACACCTGCAAAAAGCTGGTGGCCTGCTACCCTTCTTTTCACCCCTGCATGTAGCCCAAAGCCCCCCAATGATTAAAGCCATGAAGTTTCATGCAACACAGTACAGGAATCAATAAGTGAATTAGACTCCACTTTTAGCTTCCTCTTGAGCCAGACGGCTCCCAAACCAGCTGCTCCAGATAATGAGCCTTTGTGAGGGGATGAGAGGGAAGCAGAAGGGACAAAGAGAGACTTTAAGATGGTGAGTTATACTACTGTGTCACACAGTCCTGCTCAGGACATATGTCTGAAATATGACCACAACCGCTTTATTAAACTTCTCAAATTTTGAGGAAGGTAGTAGTTCTGTCTTTGAATCAGTCTGACTATAATCTAACCTTTAGACGAACCATATTGTGTGCAGTTTATCCACTAGGTGTTTGATGAGTTCATTTATTGATGACTTCAAAACAAAACTAAGAAAAGTATTAAGTAAGACAAATTTTATTTGTCTTTTAACTGTTTGAAGAAAGTCTGTCGAAACAATGTTGTTGTCTGTTGAAACAATGACGGAAATCTTGACCTCACCGAGTGCTTTGGCACACTTTTAACTTAGTGCCATGTTGCTTCTTCGGGTTGGCACTTGACTGGGTGTGCTTGTGCCACACTCTTAGCAGGGGTGTGATGCCATATCACAGTGCCATGCTCTGCTGCGACAATGCTGCATCTGTTGCTTAATTTACTACCATGTCAGGCCTGTAAAAAGGTGAGTGACACAATAAGTCAGTCATATATACAGACTTTTTATTTAGGTGTGGAGTGGGGGAAGTACAATTTGTAGGCTTTGATATAAGATGGTGTACTAAATTGTTACTCATTGGGTTGGTCAGGTTTTGTTGGGTTTTTTCCCCTCTGCAACCTGTCTTCGTGATTGCCCATTGAATTCACCTGTCGTTTCCCCGCCCCTGGTGTATCTCCTGCTTGCTACGTCTCATGTGACCCAGGTGTTTCTGATTCTCTCGCCAACCCATGTTGGTCTATTTAAACCCTGTGTATTTTTCAGTCCTTGTCGGATCGTTGCTTGTGTCAACCCATTTTCACGTGTGCCCTCCCCATGTCCAATGCTCCTCATCTCCTCGCATCTTCCCCATCAAGGTTTGGTTTTGTTCACTTGTTTTCTAAGTCCTTGTTACTTTTGAGAACCTTCCCTAGTTAATAAAGTCTCTGTTAGTACACCTTCACTCCCAGTCTCTAACTGATTCCCTGCTTTTGGGTCCTACCACGCTCCATACCCCGGCACTCGTAAGCGAACTATCCAATCCATTATGGACCAGGCGGGAAGGTGTCGGTGTGAGAGCCAACGACGACCGACTGACAGCTCTCCGGCTCCCCGCCCGCTCATGCTATCTTCGCTATGCTTTCCCCCGGAACATACGGCTCAACTTCCATTGCCCTCCGTCAATCCATACTTCTATCTTGTCGTAGATTCAGACTTTTCTGAATGTGAGAACGGTACGGACCTAATTGACTTGCTGGACTCGGATCCAGAAAATGACTTCCTGGCCCCGTATTGTCACAAGAGTTTCTCCTGCAACGTTTTTCCCCGGCCCCTGCTCGTGGGACCAGGAAGAGGCGGCGGCGTAGAGCTTCCTCTGGCCATCAAGGCAACTTAGACTCCCAGCCGTTGACCCCCAGGGAGTCATTTTTTTCGTTTTTGAGGGGGACACGGTGACGTGAGGATGGCAGTCAGGCCATCAGGCTGAACGTTATGTTTGGCCGGAGGCGTCGGTGAGCACTGTGCGAGGGAAGAAGAGTGGGGCGGTTATCGATGCACGAGCTCTCGAACTGGCACTCCGTTTGACAGCATCAGTTCCTAATCCCTGCTCAACGGCGCCCACTCCTTCTCGACGGCGCCGACTCCTTCTCGACAGCGCCGACTCCTTCTCGACGGCGCCGACCCCTGCTTGACGGCGCCGACCCCTGCTCGACGGCGCCGACCCCTCCTCGACGGCGCCGACTCCTGCTCGACGGCGCCGACCCCTGCTCCCTAATTGACGGCGCCGAACCCACCCCGTCGTCTCGCCAAGCTCCAGTCGATTCAGCTCCTCACGGGCGTCGCCACCGCCAGAACGCTGGCGACGCCCGTGAGGCTGACCCCAGTGACATGGACTGCGGCCGTGATGGCCAGGATGGCAGAGATCAGGACTGCGGCCTGACGGCCAGGTCGGCAGTGAAGGAAGAAGCCAGGGCTGAGGCTCTGATGGTGGAGGCCAGGACTGCGGCCATAATGGCGGAGGCCATGACAGGGCAGGACGCCAGTGACTCATTGCAGGCAAGACGGATTGTAACCCATTGTGCTTCCAGGGCGAGACGGATACTGGCGACGTGGAGCACGGCTCCTCCAGAGATGGTTCAGGGCGGGGCGTCCTGTGAATTCGCCATCGCTCTTCCAGAGACCATTCAGGGCGAGGTGACCTGCGATATGGCCATCACTCCTCCAGAGACCGTTCAGGGCGGGGGGGGGGGGACCTGTGAATTCGCCGCCGCTCCTCCAGAGACCGTTGAAAGCAAGGTGACATGCGACATCGCTCCTTCAGAGACCGTTCAGGGCGAGGCGATCTGCGATATTGTTCTTCCAGAGACCGTTCAGGGTGAGATGATCTGGGACTTCGCCGTCGCCCCTCTAGAGACTTCACGACTGAGGTGCCTGGCCGCTTCCTCATGGGATGGCCAGGACGACCGTTAGACCAGCTAGACCGCCGCTTCCTCTTGGGCCGGCCCGGACCACCGGCGGACCAGCCAGACACGCGTTTCTTCGTAGGATGGCCTGGATGACCGCTAGAGCGGCCAGATCGGCCAGACCACCGCTTCCTCATGGGCTGGCCTGGTCTACTGCCGGATGGGCTAGACCGCCGTTTCCTTATAAATTATAGTATAATCATAATTGCAGTGACACAGTGATGTGTGGTTTGCATGTCTGCCTCACCTTTCTGGGCTCAAGGGTTCAATCCTGAGCTTCAGTCTTCATGTGTAGAGTTTGCATTTACTCATCGTGCTTTGCGGATTTTCTCCAGGTACTCTGACATCCTCCAACATCTGAAACTGTACGGTTTAACACTCCGTATTGTCCATAGATGAGTGAAGTGGGGTGTGCTTGAATGCTTGTTTGTCTTGTTGTGCCCTGTGTTGGGATGGCAACAAATTTAGGATGTACAGTTTACTGCCTATGACCCATGCAAGCCCAGGGACAACATGCAAAGTGAGTGAGGACTGAAGAAAAACAATAAAATGTTCTTACACCAGTTCCCTGAAAAAGAAGATATCAAGCTGCACCATTGGATTGTAAACATTAACTCCAGATTGTTCCCGCCAGTGGTGAAATAATGCAGATGGCACAATCGTTTTCTTTCATCTTCTCAGTCAATTTACTCAGTAATTTCTGGCTTCAGAGTGAAGTGACTTTAACCTCAGCGTGACTGAATTTTGGCAACTTGCAAAATTGCCTATGAATTTCTTGTGATCTCTTGAGCAACTCCAAAACCTTGAGGGTATGAGGCAACAGTGAATAAATGCCGTTGAGCCCGCAGTTAGTCAACAGGGAAGTCTGCAGGATTCTCATTTGTGTTGATTATTTTTCAACTGCTTTATCATTGATGATAACTATGTGAATTATATATGAAGAGATTTTCTTGGGCGTGAACATGGTGATCCTTCATCTCTAGCTTGTCCAGCCTGTCAGATGTCACATCAACTAATCCTTCAACCTCTGGTTATCCAGCAACTGTACTACATTATGCTCACTGCTAGATTGGAAGTGACAAATAGATTGGAAGTTTGTACCTTCTTAAATTCTTAAATTTTACCAGATACTAGTGTGTTAATGGGTGAACCTATACCTCGAGAGAATTTTGGGCACTCTGATAGTGTAGATAAAAGTGCCATATGCACTCCATTAAACATATTATGAATACAAATTATTCAGAGCTAGGAGACACTGTAATAAAAGTAATTACCCTAATTTAAATTAGTAATTAACTATGGCTAATCACTTTTTTGGAAAGTGGAGTTCATTTTTACTGAAGACAACCAAGCTTGAATACCTTCAAAAAGTGCTGCAAATCACTTTAATATAACTTGATGAACTGACATTGGCCAAAGGTTTTCCAAAAATGTCCATCCATCCATCTATACATCCATCGACACCCATATGCCTCAATATGGTGGTTATTATTGGCAATCCTTAACAAGCGCAGAAGTCCACAAATAGAACACTGATTGGGTTTTGATCAGTACGGCCAGTCTTCCCAATCACCCCCCTCCAGGTTTCACCCACGTGAGCATTGAAGTCCACCAGTAGAACAAAAGAGTCCAGACAAAGGGTACTCTCCAGCACCACCTCCAAGGACTCAAAAAAAACAGCGGGTACTCAGAGCTGCTGTTTGGTGTTTAAGCACAAGCAACAGTCAGCACCCATCATCCCATACCCTGTTGTCTACTGATGTGAACCCCAGTGTACCGACACCAAGTCAGGGGGCAATGAATATGCTAACACCTCCTCGTCGCCACTCACCGTGGGTGACTCCAGAATGGAAGAGTATACAACCTCCCTGCAGAGGGATGCTAGCATGCTAGAGTCCGACTGCATCTAGTGGAAACTTCTTAACCTTAAGCACAAACCCAGGCTCCTTCCTGACCGGTTGGTGACAACCCATGTCTCATGAGCCAGCTTTTGCAGCTGGGGACCAGAGCACCATGCCCTTGACATCCTAAGCCCCGCCCACAGGTTGTCAGCCCAAGGAAAGGGGAACCCACATTGCCTCTTCGGGTTGTGCCCGTCGGGGCCAGGCCCAACCACCAGTGCGCCACCTCCAGGCCTGGCTCCAGAAAGAGGCTCAGGTGAACATTGTATGGGTAAGAGAAAATGGAGCGCCACACGAAATGTTTTGAATGAAGTTTTAAAGAAATTTAGAAAACATGAAACAGTGGTGAACCTTCAAATATGACCATAGTAATTGACCCCATGGTGCAGTGGTTTTTTACACCTGACTTCAATGCGGCCAGTGTGAATGTGGATGGTTGTCTGTTTTTATGTGGGCCCTAAGACTGATGGGCAACCTGTTTAGGGTGCTGTCTGCCTTTTGCCTGCAGTGATCTGGAATAGGCACCCAGACGCCATGATCGTGACAAAGTTAAAAGGTATTGAAAATGAATGAAAGAGTAACTGACTTCAATGGGTCTGAGAAGCTCAATTTTTAAAGCTTCTAAAGCCATTATCTACAAATGTAGAAAAAATGAAACATGTGGTGAAAAATGACCCCAAGAGCACAGAGACGATGCTTTCAGGAGGTCACACAGAAAACCGAGGTATCTTCTATAAATGTAGGTGACCCTTACCTCAGTTATATTCTGTGTTCTTGACAGTGAGTGTGAGAGTGAAACCCTTGTTGACTCAAAAGTGAAAAACTAAAAAAGCTCAAAATGAATTACCACCGCCCAGCTGGCCACCTAAACTCTCAATAAATGTACAATTGGAGAGTGCATTCTTTCGACTGGCTAACTCAGAAACTACAGGCAACAATAAGTCTAAAGATAATTGATGTGATTAATCAGAAGATACACACGCAAAAAAAAAGACTTAGAGGATCAATGCTTATACGCACATCACAAGCCTATAACACCAAATTTAATTGCGATCAGTCCATGAAAAATAGAGTAGCAATTTTATTTAGTGTCCTTCTCTCTTTTAAAAACTATATTTACTTTGAAAAAGATAAACTAACCAAACAAAAGTATATAACTTTTTGAAGTTAGCACCAGCTGACTTTGGGCACCAGGAGGGCATGACCTTGAATCGGTGGGCAGCCGATTGTAGGGCATGAGGAGTCAGACAACCATACACGCTCACACTCATACCCAGGGGCAATTTAGAGTGCCCAACCAGCCTACAATGCATATCTTTGGAATGTGGGAGTACCGGAAACCGGAATACCCAGAGGTAACCCACGCAGGCCTGGGAGAACCTGCACACTCCACACAGGTAGTCCAACCTGGATTTGAACCCAGGACCCCATAACTGTGAGGCTGACGTGCTAACCACTTGTCCGCCAGGCCGCCCCGCTTACCTTCACAAGGGTCATATTTGACGCTAAAGCATATGATGTTGGCACAAGTCTTTTGCAGTTATTAGGAGAAAAAAACATTCACACACACTAATACCTAAGAATAAGTTTTTGCTTAAAATTCATTCGATAAAAAAAAAATAGTAGGTTATTCTTTTTACAAACACTCTTGGGTACTTAATTTGATTTCATCAAACAACATATTTTCAACATTTCCTGCACATTTTCAAGTTTTAAACATATCTTTGCCAATCGCAGACATGTTGTTCTTCCCTCCCTGCTTTTCTTGCCAATTTGTATGAAATGGCATGCAGGGTATGTTTGCTCTCATTATGTGTAAAGCAATGTCACTAGCATGCTTTTATCATGCAATAATTGGGATTCCTGATACTAATTCTCCCGTTATATTTATGTTTGAACAGCACGTGTGAAGAAGCCGTAAGTATTTGGAATTCTATGTTGTGTATGCATATTTTTTCCTCTCTATACTTAATTATGGGTGCAATATTTTATGAGCTAAATCCAAGTTGGATTTTTAATGTGTTCCTTGTGTTACACCCTGCATTCGATCTTGACACACAGGGGGAAATAATCAGAACAGCGAGATGTTGTTGTTAGTTCAATCCAAACTTTTACTGTAATGATTCAACAGACCCATAACATACAATTAAACCCATATATATACATTATCAACACGTTAGAACCCAAAACATAATGTACAATTACACCTATATATATAAATATATATATTATCAACACTTTAGAACCCAAAACCCAATGCACACACACACTCGTTCAACACACGGTCATAACTTGTTATATCTTTTCCTTTTACAACTTGTAGTAGTCCTACTATTATTCAACAGGACAAACAATGCAATATCAATAATATAAAATCCTTTCTATGACCGTTATAGACACTGTCAACGATAATGGTGGCCGAAGGTAGCGTGCTAAATGCTATTCCATGTGCGTGCCCCGAGACTCTCACATTCACGCCCGTAATTCAAAAGTAAATAAACATTAATAACCATTATCTCTTTTCTCACACGCTAAACAGTGTATATTACAAACCCCAAACTCAAACAACCTTTACAACAAACAGCATACCTTGAGACACAGGGGGAAATAATCAGAACAGCGAGATGTTGTTGTTAGTTCAATCCAACTTTTACTGTAATGATTCAGCACCCCTCCCGTGCCTCAAGCTACTTGCTAAGACATCAATAATCGAATACCGATCTACTTTAACATGCCCCACACTTGCCATGTGGATCCAAGGATCACCAATCGAACACTGATACACACATTCAATCCAAACTCGTCATAGCTTCTTTACATGCAATCGTTAATAAATCAAACACTCTAGCATGTCACACTAATAAATCAAACACTCTAGTATGTCACACTAATAGATCAAACACTCTAGTATGTCACACTCTCCCCCACAAAAACAAATGTCGTCCCGACATCAGTATATTCCAAATATCTTCCCCTTGTTGGTTGTTATGCTGAACAGTCTAGCGAACTTGTCATTTCACATCCTCTTCTGTAAACTGATACTCATGAAAACTCCAGCCGGCAAGGGCCACAGTTCAAATATAATCCACAACTCGTACGGTCCACGTTCTCTGGATGGAAACTGTAATCACAGTCGTAACAGTCCATGTTCGCATAATACATGCCACCCTTGTAGGCTCAAGCCTGTTGGAGTCCATACATAAAGGGTGGTTGAATGTAATATGGCTGCAGGTGTCCTAACCAAGGAACCACTCCTGGTGCAGGGTAAGAAGGTAGCAGCTGACGTGGTGACTGAGTACTATAACAGGAGGGGACACCAAGCTGATCATAGGTCGTTCGTCGTGGTGGATGTCTCTCCCTTCTTGGCCGTTCATAAGTCAACGCCTCAGGTTCATTCACAGTGGTTGGCGGAGAGGTCTCTGATAAATGATCATCACGAGGATCTTCAACAGCCAGATTTGTTCCCTCACCAGGCAGGTCCTCCCGCTGATAGTCATCTTCTCGTTGTACTGGTCCGGAAGCAGGGCCCTTCACTCCGAGTCTCTGATTCGCTGGCAGTGGCCTGTGCTCAGACTCCATCCCTTGTCTTCCTTTCTCCACTTTGGCCTTGTATAACTCCAGCTTGTCAGCTTTGATTGCGCGTTCTCTCAGCGCATCCAGTTCATCGCGATAGGCGCGGGCTGCACGGGCGTCTACGAGCAGCCTCAAATTCTCCTGCTGGAGCCTCTTTATTTCTTCCTCCATGTTTTCCTGCTGGTGTCTGTTGTCCAGCAGTTGTTCATTCCTCTCTTCTAGCTCTTGTCTAAGTCGTCTGATCTTTGCCTTTGAATCGGCAGGTTCCACCATCAGGTGTTGCTGAGTTCCCACCTGCTGCTGTTGCATGCTGGGAGGATTGACGATGGCCAGTGGACTGGGTGTGCCACAAAGCACACGAACCACACCTTCCCTTTCCTGAGTTAGCTCTGCTATAGTCTCTTCTTTTAGTGGTCTGCCTCCTCGGATTTTACATCCAGCTTGGAAATGTTCTCCACTCCCACACCGATAACAATGTGTGCACTTCACATCTCGCCCTCCCTGCTGACAAGCAAAACACCTTCTTGGGACATAAGCAGGGCGGCTAGTGTTCCAGGGGGGTGCTGGGGGCTTGCTGTAGTAATTTTGTTTTGCAAAATGTGGCTGGGGCTCCCTAACTGGTCTTCTAACTGAGGGTGGGGGGTAGGACTGAGGCTGAAATGTAGACTGCTGTAGTATCTCCTTTATCTGAGCTATTTCTGCACTGAGATCTTTAAGAGAAGCAACACTTGCCTTAAGTTCAGTCAACTCCGCTCGTACCTCAGGGGACACTTTTGGTTTTTCTTCTACAGGGCAATTGGTAGGTCGTAGTTCTTCTGACTGCACCTTGCTAACATGTGTCGCTGCCTGTGGGGTACTAAACTTCTTTTTATTTCTCCTTTCAGTTTCATTAGCACAGGCTACATTTAACCGCTCTAGCAAAAGCTCATCTGAAGTCTTACAGTTCAGCAAGAGAGGCTGCATATCTACTCTAACACTGTCACTCTGGAGACCAGTGAGTATCGTGTGCAAGCACATACGCTGGACTAAACTTGGGTTGTACTGGATTCCTGATTCTGATTCTCGAGATGCAAACAGTACCTTCTGCCTAAGAACTAAGACTCGCATTAAGAAACTTTGAGGAGTCTCTTTGATATGCTGCACTTCTGAAGCTAACTGCACATAGAGGTCGGTAGCACTCCTTTCCTGAAAATGAGCGCGTAGGATGCGTTTGAGTGTGGGAAGAGTGAGGTTAGGTTTCTCTTCCAAATAATTACGTAGCTGCAAACTGGGGGAGATAGCTCTGATAACTGCATCAATAATTTCCACATCTAGGTAACCCCTATTCAGTCCATTTTCAATTTGATGAACAAGGCTGGAGAATGTCAGCTTGTCCCTTTGGCCTGGTTCACCTATCTGGCCAGCAATTTTGAAGTCCTTGCGCCAGTATGAGCTTGGCTGGGGCTGGGGAGACACACCCCCTTGAGGGTCCGCAGCATCTGGTAGCTGGGGCAAAGTTATTGGAGTCTCTTCCAATCTTGATCCTTGCTTTTCGTTTTCATCTCTTTTGACTTCATGCTTCATATCTGATATTTTATCTTTCAGTTTCAACAATTCAGACCTGCCTTCATCCTCTACTTCCTCTAGTTCTTCTCTTTCTAGGTACTTTACAATGTGAGCCACTAATGACAGACGCGATTTCCGTTTAACACTTCTTAATATGTTAAGAAAATCACATATTTCCAGTAGGTTATTTTCCGTCAGGTTGTTCAATCTTCCTACCACCTCTTCGAGTAACTGTTCCATTTTGTTGACGATCTAGGAGCTCTGTTGACTGTACAGGAGTGAACTCTGAACTGGCACGTCTTTACTGTCCATCTGATGATCTCGTAGGCCTCAGATGACAAGTACTCAACCGCCAACTTCCAGTTCTTCTTAAACAGCAACACCTCCTCTCACTGCCATCGGCCTGGTTTTGTGGGGGGATTTAGCTGGCTCAGAATTCAGTGAGCAGGTCTTGGACACTGGACATCTGAACAGCAATCCCAGCGGTGCCTCCAAAATGTTACACCCTGCATTCGATCTTGACACACAGGGGGAAATAATCAGAACAGCGAGATGTTGTTGTTAGTTCAATCCAAACTTTTACTGTAATGATTCAACAGACCCATAACATACAATTAAACCCATATATATACATTATCAACACGTTAGAACCCAAAACATAATGTACAATTACACCTATATATATAAATATATATATTATCAACACTTTAGAACCCAAAACCCAATGCACACACACACTCGTTCAACACACGGTCATAACTTGTTATATCTTTTCCTTTTACAACTTGTAGTAGTCCTACTATTATTCAACAGGACAAACAATGCAATATCAATAATATAAAATCCTTTCTATGACCGTTATAGACACTGTCAACGATAATGGTGGCCGAAGGTAGCGTGCTAAATGCTATTCCATGTGCGTGCCCCGAGACTCTCACATTCACGCCCGTAATTCAAAAGTAAATAAACATTAATAACCATTATCTCTTTTCTCACACGCTAAACAGTGTATATTACAAACCCCAAACTCAAACAACCTTTACAACAAACAGCATACCTTGAGACACAGGGGGAAATAATCAGAACAGCGAGATGTTGTTGTTAGTTCAATCCAACTTTTACTGTAATGATTCAGCACCCCTCCCGTGCCTCAAGCTACTTGCTAAGACATCAATAATCGAATACCGATCTACTTTAACATGCCCCACACTTGCCATGTGGATCCAAGGATCACCAATCGAACACTGATACACACATTCAATCCAAACTCGTCATAGCTTCTTTACATGCAATCGTTAATAAATCAAACACTCTAGCATGTCACACTAATAAATCAAACACTCTAGTATGTCACACTAATAGATCAAACACTCTAGTATGTCACACTTGCATACTTTATCTGATAAAGGTCTGTTTGTGTGTGTTTGCACTTCTGCATGCATTAGTATAATAGACGCTTGATTTGTTCACAGTCCCTACACACACCCCCACACATTTATCACCTCCACTGATGCTGGGTTATACCACAGATCCATCCATCCGTTCATCCCATCCATCCAATTTGAAACCACTTGTCGCCATTGGCAGGAGTTAAAGCCTAGAGCAGCTGACAAATGCTGCTGTCCAATGTAATATTCATTCATTCATTTTCTGAACCATCCTTACTTGGGTCGTGGGGGTTGGAGCCTATTCCAGCTAACTACGGGCACCAGGCAGGGGACACCCTGGATTGGTGGCCAGCCAATCGCAGGGCACAAAGACATGGACAACCATTCACACTCACACTCATACCTCAGGGCAATTTAGAATGTTCAATCAGCCTACCCTGCATGTTTTTTGGATGTGGGAAGAAACAGGAGTACCCGGAGAAAACCAGGGCAGAACACGCATTCCACACAGTGAGGATTGACCTGGGATCGAACCCTCAACCCCAGATCTGTGAGGCCAACGCGGTAACCCCTCCTCCGCTGGACCACCCTGAAATGTAATACTGGATCATGAATGGGAATCATCCTTAAATCAGCATGTAATCTGACACTTATAGTGTTCTCCTTCTTTGTGCCAGTGAAACACAACAAATTAATATTTCATATTAAACAAAAGGAGAGAGAAAAAATGGTCATTGTTTAAGATGGATAAAACATGCAAAGTGAAGATGAAATAATGTGAAATCAATAGTTGGCAACGAAGACGAGGCTATTGGGTTGAAATAGAGAACAAGTACATTTTATCATTAGTATGCGGGCCTTTCAGCTTTTTAAACTTTCAATCTTTCCAGTTGTGATCCCCATGCACATACTTGACAGACAAGAGATGAGCTGTGCGGAATACCAAATAGCTACGCATGTTGATAATAGCACACAATGTATAGCTACACGCGCGCGCAAGATCCATACACACGCCCTCAAATCATCTACAAGCTCTCGCCACTTACGCACAATCACACACTTCTCGACTTATACATTCATTACCCAAGCAGTTGTCACTCACAAACACACACATTAACATTCATGCTCACACCGAGCTCCCCTCTCAGATAATCACTTGAATGCACAAACATACATGCATTCACACATAAACAGATGCAAATTCCTCCTTCAATCTCAGAAAGGCATATAGATATCATAAACATTACCTATTCAAACACGAACAAAGAAAAATGAATCCTATAGATACATAGAAATGCACATATTTGTGCTAATCTCAGACACACACTGTGCCATTCGCATGTTTTTGTATTGGGTGTTCAAACACACCCATACAAACAGACGTGCATTCTGCTAAATGATTTGCTTCCTTCTCCTGACTGATGCTTATGAATAAAACAACAAACTCAGGGGAACTTTTTGCTTCAGATAAATAGGAATTTAGATAGAAAATTACATTATTAATCTGAGAGTTCCGGCCTGCTGTGTATTTAAAGATTTTATACACTCATTGCTGGAATTAAAGATGCCTGAGTTGTATTACTGATACTAGTTATTCGGGTAACATTGGTAGTAACCACAGTTTACTACTGGTTTTGATAGGAAAAGTAATAGTATTTTATATATTAATGTTGTGGTGAAAGTGGCAAGAGTACTTTTATATTACAATTAGAGTGGCACAGGATAGTCAAAGCCATCATGTCTTGTATATATGGTATTATTAGTTCTAATAGTTGGAAGTGATAGTATGTAGTACTGTGCTTGGAGTGATCAAAATGATCATCCTTCAGTAACGGAGGCATTGAAAAAATAACATAAATTAGGCTTTAATGGTTTCACAAATGGATATATTTATATAATCTAATCATTGGAATAGTGGTATAGGTGGTCACATTCATTAACAGTTGTAGCAATAATAGTATTAATGGTGAGAATATGTTTTTGGACAGACAACCACTCACATTCCCACTGAGTGGGAATCAAACTCAAGCCTAGTCAGGCGCACAAACCACTGCACCATTGGGTAGCTGTTTAGCTTTATATTAGTAGTAATTTAACTGGCCATAATGGAATATAGTAGTGACAATCGCATTAGATCAGGGGTGTCAGACTTGGGTTGGTTCGCGGGCCGCGTTTCATTGATTTTTCGAGACAGATTTTGACTCAAATTGTAATGAAACCAGCAATGGTGGTGGTGTCAAAATCTTTCTTGCTGTCCCCAGTCTCACATCTTGACTTGAACCCACATTTTCATCTTGGCTGACCAATGTGCTAACCACAGCGCTACTGGAAGTGAAAGTACTGTGAGTGTAGAAAATAAGGATAAAAATACGTAAAACTTAAAAGAGCATACTGGCAGCTAAAGCAAAACCGTGCTATTGGTTCAGTTGTCAGTGCACCCGACTGCCAAAGTGACTGCAAGGGTCCAAACTCCGGTTGTGAAAGGGGAAGAATGTAAAAGCAACTGTGACGTCACCACCTCCACTGCAAGAATTTGTGAAAAAAAATTCCAACGGAACAACAAGGGTTGGCTGGCTCTAGAGGTGACTGTGTACTTTCCTTGAGAAATGTGATTGTGATCACAATGCTGCCTAGAAGTGTGCTACTCGTGTGTGTGTGTGTGTGTGTGTGTGTGTGTGTGTGTTTCTGTCTCATTTTTTATCTTCAACCTGCACAAGATGGAAATTAGCCTTCGGCTAAAATCTTACATATTTACATATATATGTTCATTAACGGGCGGCCCGGTGAAGCGAGTGGTTAGCGCGTCGGCCTCACAGCTCTAGGGTCCTGGGTTCAAATCCAGGTCACGTCCACCTGTGTGGAGTTTGCATGTTGTCCCCGGGCCTGCGTGGGTTTCCTCTGGGTACTGCGGTTTCCTCCCACATTCTAAAAACATGCATGGTAGGTTGATTGGACACTCTAAATTTCCCCTAGGTATGAGTGTCAACCTGAATGGCACAGCTGGCCCGGAGACAGCTGGGATTGGCTCCAGCACCCCCCGCGACCCTAATGAGGATAAAGCGGTTCAGAAAATGAGATGAGATGTTCATTAACATGAATATGTTCATTTTTATGTACTGTCCCTTTACTAATAAATCAACTCATTCCATCACATTCAGACAGTTACACATATGTAATTTAGTCATTTGATATAAAACAACAGTTACATAGTATGTAAATATTTCAAATATAATAACATATAAGCAATACGGAAATGATTGATTGATGATAGTTCTTTTTACGGTAGTTGTTAGTTTAACAGGACACGTTTAAGGGTTTAGTTTTAAAATATACAAGTGATAATTTTGACAACTAAAATGGTTGAGGTAGCCGCCAACGGGTTGAAAAATATCACGTCACATGAAAAACATCAATCAGAATGCCAAATCAGTCTGCATATAAAAAGTTTAGTGGCAGGGGAACCTTGTATGGGGGCGGGGCAACCATTTCATGAAGGAAGGGCAAATAGCTGAAGATTTACAAGGTTGTTTGACTTCCGATTTGATGGTTAGATGGGCAGGGATGGAAGGCAACCAGAGAAGCCTATTTGTATGCAAACAACACAAATCTCTATGAAATAATGATAATCATAATTGCAGTCATCAGCAGGGCCAACATGAACTCTTTTGCTGCCATGGACTGTGGTAGATGTCCACTGTTGTTTCATTTATGCCTAATAAAGTGTTAGAAAAAAATCTTGTGTTTCATGCAGCATAAAAAAATATATTATTTCTGAATCTAAATATTGTCAATTTAAAAAATCATTTGACTGTTTTTTTTCTTTGTTTGAAAATAGGGCAAGAAATCACAACTCGTTAATTTGATTTAAAAAAAATCTTCAAACAAAAAAGCATAACTTCAAATCACAATCGAAGAGAAAATATCTTTAAAAGCATTTTTGCAGTCTCAACCGTATGTTAGCACGTCGGCATCACAGTTCTGGGGTCGAGGGTTTGATCCCAGGTCAGTCCTCACTGTCTGGACTTTGCATGTTCTCTCCGAGCTTGCGTGGGTTTTCTTCGGGTACCCCAGTATGAATGATACAGACACAAATCTACGTCCTTTGTTTATCGACTCAGTAATGTTGTCGATTCACTTGATTGTGATTGAATTGTGGAATGATTAGGCAACACGTTGGCAAAATATTGAAACTTGTTTATTTGTATGTTTGATTGTTGTTTACCCTGAGAATTTATTGGGTAATAATTGGCATTCATTCCTTCATTCGGTCGTGGGGGCACTGGAGCCCATCCCAACTCACTTTAGGCACCAGGCAGGGGATACCCTGAAATGGTGGCCTGGCAATCACAGTAGTAATTGCTAATATTACATAAAAAAAAATATCCACTATCTCAACCTCTTGAAATATGTGGTTACAGTCTTCTTTTTATGCATGAACTATATTTGTCATTTTGCTAATTATGGCAGATTATGTATAACACAAGTCGAAATAATTGTAAAACATTTTCTTTATTTTGTTTTATTTTTGAAGAGCTTTTTCTTCTTTTTAGGCCATGATGTCAACACTTCAGCAAATGAGTTTAAAATCATGTTCTAACAGTTCTCTCACTGCATTCTGCAGTGAGGTGCAAATTATGTTAACACATGGTGAGAAAGAGACGTGGGGAGGATTGTGTGAAGCAAATAGAAGTGCAGCCAGTGTTGATTTTTGTTTGTCATGACAATAGTTGATTAGGCTATGAAATATTTGCTATGAAATCGCATATGAGGAAAAACCTCTGATGAAAGTCTTCTCATTTTGCGACACGTGCATTTCATTATGAGAAAGGGATGACTATCCAAGAGTGCTCCAACATTGCAGCGCAGGTGCACAATCCTTCTAATAAAACATCCGTTTTCCCTCTCATGTCTAATTGGTCCTCAACAAATATTGCACCGCGTCCTGTTGTTTTTTTTAAATGTATTTTCCATGGCTTTCCAGCTTTAATCTTCATTATTCAATTCCTCCCTCCTCCCTTTGGATGAAATAGATGAAGAAAGCCATATATGTGGCCTTACCACCCCAGGCTCCTATAAAGAACATGTCACAGAAATGTCTCTATTTATGTGCCTCACGTGAGTGCTGTCACACTTTTACGATTGTCAGTCGTGATTTGTCCATAAATGGAACTACCTTGATATGTGTTAAAATGTCCAAGCAGTCAAACACAACAGAGCGGGAATTAACAAATTAGATTTTCAACTGGTGCCTTGACAGAAGACAGCAATGGTAGTAAAAGTCACAGCAGAACGACGAGCAAAAGACTGTATAGTTTCCTTTTTGTTTTATTCACTTTTACACCAGTGGGTAAGACTCACATGAAGGCAATTTTAAACGTTCAAATGCAAATAATATAGCAATAGAGTTAAAAGTAGTGAATCTGGATTTTCGCCAGCATATTGAAAGGTGTGTCCTTTAAGCAAGGAACAGGGGGATGGTAAGTTCTTTTTTAATGTATTTTCAAGCCTAGTCTAAATTTTACATCAATATACTGATGTTTTAACTCTAAAACAACTAAATTGGTGTTCAATTGAGGTGAAGGCAGACAGATGCACAAACTCTGTAGACATATATGCTTTTTCATCTGTGTGAATCACTGAATAAATCAATTCATTGAATACATAATTGTTATTTTCATCTTTATTATATTTGAAATCATAAAAGCTAACAATGGGCACACATACATATATTTGAATGCAACTAGGGGGTTGTCAGAAGCCTTATTAAGAGACACAAATCCCTTGGCAGGTGCTCCCTCTCTGTCTTTGTCTTTCCCACTCTGTGGTATTTATTTGTTCAATACATAGGAAAGTGTCCCTGCTTTCAGCCCCTGTGGGGGAAACAAAGAGCAAAATGCACATAGGCGGTGCTGCTTCTGCACCCTGGCATTGAAAGAACAGGTGTTCCAAGGATAGGAAAAGTTAAAGCCAACTCTTCTTCTTTAGTGAAATATGCTGAGAGGAAAGTTTAGCAATAGTTTAGCACAGCCTTGCACATCCGAGTCAAGTGTGTGGTCAGCTCATTGTCACACCCTGGCTGGTGTTTAGGGAGGAATGCCACACAATGACTTGGACTGAGGGTAAACTGAGGGTGCATTCGTGGTCTTCTAACTCTAAAACTATATGTAGTCTGGCATAAATTCACAAATTGTAAGACCGCTACAAATGTATAGGTGTTTGTTTTTTAAATCAATGTATTTGTAACAATCACATTCTTATAACCACTTAGGCACATGCATACAATTTACATATTGGCATCCAACTCGGTGCAAAAAAAATAATCTAAATCCACACTTTTGAAGACATGGGCTCATATAAAACGTTTTTTTTTCATTTAATATTTTCTTAATCCATCTGTTTTGGTATTCGCTCCATTGTTTTGTTACACAAAGCAGAATCGTTTATGTGACAGACTGCACTGCTCAAGAGCACATTGACAGCTGCCAACAAGCGGACTGGCATCCCCATTATAACTAGTTGTCATTTTAACATTTTTGAGTTACCACACATTGAGTCCATTTTCTTTCAGGGGATCGACACTACAAGGTACTTTAACATGAAAGTCATAATAACTCATTCATTGCATTGACAGTGACAGACATCCAATACATTTAAAGTGGGAGGGTGGCAACCTTCATTCATTCACTGCCAGGCTTCCATTTGAATTGAATTTGACCTCTACTAATGATAAACTCATTCAAATTCATAGCAGAAGGATGGAAAACACACAATTGGACATTTATCATCATCACTAGAAGTGACAAAGTTAAACTAGAAAATGTAATTTCCAGGAGAAATTGCGTGGAAAAGTTTTTCATGCTGGTTGGTAAACTCCCCTGGGTAATATAGATTGTAATATGGATACAGAACTTTTTTAAATAATATTAATTCCACAATGAAGGCAGGCCGACGGATGAGTGGATAGCTCTTCGGCCTCACAGCTCTGGGGTCCTGGGTTCAAATCCAGGTCGGTCCACCTGTGTGGAGTTTGCATGTTCTCCCCAGGCCCGTGTGGGTTTCCTCCGGGTACTTCTGTTTCCTCCCACATTCCAAAAACATGCACGGCTGATTGGACACTCTAAATTGCTCCCAGGTATGGGTTTGAGGGTGCATGGTTGTTTGTCTCATTGTGCCGTGCGATTGGCTGGCCACCAATTCAGGGTGTCCTTTGCCTCTTGCCCAGAGTCAGCTGGGATAGGCTATAGCACCCCATGCGACCCTAATAAGGATCTAGTGGTTCAGAAAATGAATGAATGAATTGCACAATGCCTCCAGGGAAAAAAACTGAACCGCTTTATCCTCATTATGGTCGCGGGGGCACAAGGAGACGGACAACCATGCACACTCACACCTATACCTAGGGGCAATTTAGAGTGTCCAATCAGTCTACCATGCATGTTTTTGGAATGCGGGAGGAAACCGGAGTACCCGGAGGAAACCCATGCAGGCCAGGGGAGAACATGCCACTGGCCCGCCACGGGAAAAAACAGTTTCCAAAAATCTCAGTAAAGGTTTGTTTATGTACAATATTTTTTTCTCCAAATTTCTAAAAAAAATATTTTGGCATCCACAATAAAGATAGATAAAATGGAAACAGTGGAAAATATTTTAGTCTAGAAACTTCCCATGTTTATTAAAATTGGGAATTCATATTACAAGCATCAGAGAAACATCCTTTTAACATATTTCATTGATAAAAGTATTTGACTAATTATAGAGAAGTTCACAACTTATAATTTAACACATGGACCAGAATGATATTTTGGCATTGGTTCCATGTCAATACAGACTAATACACCCAAGATCAATACTTAGTCAATATTTGCTTTTTCATTGCATTTTGTGTGTATATTTGTGTATAGAGTGTGTGTATGTGCACGACGGGGTGAGCGTCTGTTTGTGTGTGAAGAGAGGGCTGCCTGCCAGCTGTGCAATCTGTTCAGTAATCTCAGGTCTGGTCTGTGCACACAGTCCACAATCTGCTCCAGTAAAAACTGTCCCGATATACACACACGCATACAAGCACACAAATAGTCACAGCAATCATTACGTGGACCATAAAGTTTTTGATTGGGGTTAAAAGCTCAATGTAAATATACACACGTTCTATACTCTAATTTACCTCATTTGTGTTGTTAAATGAGAGAAAAAAGCAGCAGATCACTCATTGTTTTGCTTTTGCTTTTTTTGTTGTCACTGCTGTCCCTCTCATAGTTTTCCTCAAGGACATCAAACTGGCTGCCCTTTGTGCACTTCTCCATCCTCAGCACTACCCCCAATACCTCTTATCAGGCCAATTTCCCTTCCCTCTCTCCATAGCCAATTTTAACATGACACCCTGTTTGTTGTTTAAATGGAAGGCAAAGAAAATTGGCCACTTTTGCTGTTCAGAAACTCCTGCAGCTGCGAGTAATCGCTGCCTGGGTGTGTGTGCGTGCCTGGTAATCTGCAGTTTCCACAGTAGGGGTTCATGAGGTGGTGGAAGTGGAGAGTAGGGTCATGGCATTAAAAAGTGCTATTAGGAGAAAATGATATGCCAGTCCCTGAAACTCCATTACACACCAAAAAAGTGAGAAGGCTTTATTACAGGGCAACATGAATCATTCAGCACTCATGCGAGCAACTGGCCTCTCTGTGCGACCCACTCTCTCCCCAAGAACAACCTTCTGTTTAAACTGGAAGATGACCAGGAAAGCTGTGGAGATGAGGAGGCTTCTCCATCGCCTTTGGATCGAGCCCATTTACCTTAGGGCTGACTAACAAGTGGAGAACAGGGGGTGCAAAGAAAATTCAAAGTGACAAGATGAGATTTGAAGCTGCTTGTGAAAAGGGTTGCAGAAAATTCAAGACGAGCAGAAAGCCAGTAAAGTATAAATGTGAGCTGATTAAATGAGGTGTGAAAATAGTTTTGGTGAACTACAGGAATATAAGAAAATATAGACAATCTCATGAAACGAAGTAGTCGAATAAAAACAAATGGCATGTTGAGGCATGAAGTAATCTTTGAATGAAAAAGAATAAAAAGAATGTGTGTATGTCTTTACTAACATCTTTGTCCGTTTGTGTCGCTTAATAAAGGCAGCATGTTAGGGCCTCTGCACCTCCCTCCTGAGGTCTGACCTACCTTGGGCAGGTGAATGAGGGTCTTATCTGATTACAGGTTGGAGGCAAACGGGGCGAGCGGCCACAGCTGTAGGCAATCAACATCAGTCACCTTTAAATAACCAGTGGATGCTCTACCGCATCGCCCGATCAACTCGTCTGGTTTCTCCTTCAGCAAGAAGTCTTGTGCTCAGCTGCCATGTGCATCCAAGAAACTGGTGGGCTCACCTGCAGAGGAGGGACTGCTGGTGAGCCATAGGAGTAATTCCCCTTCACGTTGACTCCAACTCCTTGCGATGCTCTCCTGGCAAGGCCAGTCACATACTGTCACCACCTTGGTGGACTGTGGAGCTGATGAGAATTTTGTAGACAGTGAACTCATCACCCAGTTGGAAGTGAGGATGTGACCACTCCCTACGCGTCTGAAAACCACCACCCTGGATTAGCAGGTGTTGTTTCAGGTGACACAGCAGATCAATACTCTGGATCCCTTGCTGTCTTGTAACCACCGTAAGAGGAACAACTTTTCATTTTTTTTCTCGTCCGCGCAGCTCTCTGGGTTGCCTAGGTTGAGATTACACGACCCCTCCATGGACTGGACCCATCCCAAGGTCATTGTCTGGAGCCAATATTGTCACTGCTGCCTTAGCGCCCTGGTGCCAGCATCCTCTATCCAGGATCAGGAGCAGCCGGATTTATCCACAGTTCTTGACTGCTACCATGATCTTGGGCTGATCTTCAGCAAAGACCATGCAACGATCTTGCTGTCTCTGCACCAACCCCTTGACTGTGCAATTAACCTCCTTACTGGTACAGTGCTTCCTAAGGGCCGCATGTTCCACATCTCGCAACCAGAGAGGGAAGCCTTGGGCACTGGTGCTATTCGCCCGCCCTCCTCCCCAGCCAGTGCAGGGTAAAAAGGATGGTGGTTTGAAACCTTGTATTGATTATCGTGTTCTGAACCAGATTACCATTAAGAACAACGATCTTCTGACACTTTTTGATTCAGCATTCATCCCCTCCACAAGGCTACAATTTTTACCAAACTTGATCTATGTAACGCACATCATCTCATCTGCATAAGAGAGAGGAATGAGTGGAAAACGGCTTTTAATTTACCTCTTGATCATTTTGAACATTGAGTTATGTCATTTTCCAAAACCTGGGACGACGTCCTGGGAGACATGATAAATATTTTTTTGGCTGTGTACCTTGACGATATTTAGATTTTCTCTACAACTGCCTTCAAGCACGAGGACCAGGTCCAGCTGGCACTACAGAGGCTGCTTGAGAACTGGTTGTTTGTCAAGGCCGAGAAGTGCATGTTCCACTTATCGGAGACCACATTCCTGGGTTACGTTGTAGGTGAGGTGGAGCTCTGCCTGGATCCAACAAAGGTCACTGCGGTAAGTGATTAGCCTTGCCCAGTAGATAGAAAAC
Source organism: Stigmatopora argus (assembly GCF_051989625.1). Classification (NCBI taxonomy): domain Eukaryota; kingdom Metazoa; phylum Chordata; class Actinopteri; order Syngnathiformes; family Syngnathidae; genus Stigmatopora; species Stigmatopora argus. The sequence goes on along the minus strand of NC_135387.1, from coordinate 6,087,319 downwards.
AGCGACTGCATTTCCTTGGATTTGTCAACTTCTATCGGAGGTTCATTTGGAACTGCGGTCGGATAGCAGCTCCTCTTACTGCCTTCACCTCCCCCTCTGTACCATTCCGCTGGTCTGACAGTGCTGACTTGGCCTTTTCTGAATGAAAAAAATACACTTCACTACAGCCCCCATTCTGGCCCATCCCAAACTAAGATCAGCATGGTGTGCTGTGCTGTCCCAACGACATCTGGCTGATGGCAAAGTACCTCCATGCGACTTCTCGCGCAAGCTGTCACCTGCTGAGCACAACTATAGAATCGAGTTTTTGGCAGTAAAGCTTGCTCTGGAGGAATGGCAACACCATCTGAAAAAAAACTCCACAAAGCTTTTTAGTCCTGATAAGAACCTTGAGTACCTCAAGTCAGCCGAGAGACTGAACCCACAGCAAGCCAGGTGGGCCAAGTTCTTCTGTCATTTTAACGTCTACAACATATCCAAGGTTCCCAAAACACCAAGCCCGATTCGTTGTCCCACCAGTTTCATTGCTACTATGGAGTGGGAGATTGAGGGTAAGTTCAAAGAAGCCTCACGTAAGGACCCAGATGCACACAATCGTCCCAATCTAATTTTTTCATCCCAATGTCTTGTCCCACCAGTTTCTGTCTGAGAAGTCCCAGAAGGGGCTTCCACCCATCCCACCACAGACCTGTTTCATTGGTGCAATGAAGTGGAAGATTGAGGGTAAGGTCAAGGAATCTAATCTTTTCGTCCCCAATGCCCTCCGTTCCCAGTTTCTCAAATGAGCTCACTCGTCCTGTCTGGTCGTTGCCACCTTGGCGTCAGAAGGATACTGGCAGTGCTGCACCAGTGGTTTTGGTGGGCCTTTATTTCTAAAGACACCACAGTATTCGTCACACCATGTAGTGTCTGTGCACTAAACCCAACTCCTCCACCCACTACCCATCCTGTGTCGCCCATGGTACCACATTTCACTGCATTCCATAGCTGGCCTATCCCTATTGAAGCATAACTCTGTTATCCTCACTGTGGTAGACTGGTTCTTCAAGGCTGCAAAACTTCATCCTGCTTCTTTCGGGCAGCGAGAATGCCGACTTGCCAACTACCCCGTGCTACGTTTGCATGGAATACTGGCAGATATCGTTTCTGATAAAGACATTAGTGAAAGTCTGTTGTTAGAGTGACATCCGGAAACCAATGGCCAATGCAGGCGGACAAACCAACAACTTGAACCAGTTCCGTTGTACGACTCAAGTCTGTCCATCCTCGTGGAGTGACCATCTCTCCTGGGTCGAATACACCCAGAACTCACTGCCGAATGCATCTTCAGTTATGTTGGCTTTCCAGTGTTCCTTAGGTTACCAGCCCTCATTATTCCCCTTGCAGGAGCAAGACATCACGGGGTTGATTCCCGCTGATGTCGGTATGATTGTGAGGTTAACCTCTCGCCCACTGGGCCACTTGTTTCTTAACAGTAAGGAAAATAACAAGAACTAGAAATGAAAAAGAAAAAAATCATTCAGTCAGTCACAGAATTATTCATACATTTTCCGAACCGCTTATCCTCATAAGGGTCGCAGAGGGTGCTGGAGCCTATCCCAGCTAACTATAAGCACCCGGCGAGGGATACCTCCAATCGGTGGCCAGCCAATCGCAGGGCACAAGAAGACGGACAACCATTCATGCTCACACTCATACCTAGGGGCAATTTAGAGTGTTCAACCAGCCTACCATGCATGTTTTTGGGATGTGGTAAAGAAACCGTAGTACCTGGAGAAAATCCACGCAAGACAGAGGAGATGCAGACTGCACACATTGAGGATATTGGGATCGAACCCTCAATCTCAATACTTCGAGGCATATGCGCTAACCAGTCACCCATCGTGCTACCTGATTAAATGCATTCCTAGATGGTCCTATAATATTTCATAAATAAGCAGTCAATACAAACACCTGGTGTCTGGCTTTGATAGGCATACACGGCGGCAAGGCAGGTCTTAAATTTCCCCGATATGCAGCATAAAATTGCTCCCAGTGCAGTTTGCTAAAATGACTTTGTTAGGGCAGCTTTGACCTTTGAACACAGATGGCACTACCTACTCCTTCTTGGATAACTTATTAAATAATATAATACTTGTTAAAATGAGTATGCTACAGATTGTGAAAAGACTGTTTTCATCATTTTAATTAAGAAAACAACCAATATGTATATTGTATAAATACAATCACATCCAACATTTTCAATACTTATCCGTTTCAAGATCACGGGAAGCTGGAGGTGCTGACTTTGTGCAAAATAACATAATTGGTTGTTAGTCAGTTGCACCCAGCCAGGAGGCGTGTGAGCACAAATGTTGCAAAGGCAGGTGCAATAAAATACAACGTTTTGCACTGCTGTAGGCATGAACCTTGAAAACTCCAACCCTAACCAACTATTTCCTGCAAGGTCCATTCAACATTAAGTTGACAAACATTATTTTAATGGATTCAGTGGTAGCCAGTCGTGATTTTTGTGAGTTTCTCCAGAAGTTGCCACCATCTTTGTAACTGAGTGAAACAAATACGAGGCTGGAGAAAAGGGCATATGATAACAGCAGCTATCTTGACTTGCATTACTTGGTTTCTATGGTTACCCTACATATATGCAGTCACTCTTGACACATGCACTCCTTCAGCCTGACCTCCTTTAGATTGCCTTCACTATCATAACATCAGTCACCCACTCTCAACCCCCCAACCAACCATGATATTTGCATACAGATGTCTTACTTGCTCAGCTATTGTATGGAGCACTTGTGAATATGTTGAAATGCTACACACTGACCAGCCATCACATTATGATGTTTCGCACAGTATGGTATGCAATCCAATAGCTGTATCAAATATTCTGACTTCACAGGGGTATTACACTAATGCTTGCATGATTGACCCTGAAAAAGAAGTAGTAGTGTTATTTTAGTGATACATTTATAAAGAGGGTGGCCTGGCGGCACGAGTGGTTAGTGGGTCGGCCTCACAGTGGGGAAGCTGGGTTCAAATCCAGGTCGGTCCACTTGTGTGGAGTTTGCATGTTCTCCCCGGGGCTGCGTGGGTTTTGTCCAGGTACTCCGGTTTCCTCCTACGTACCAAAAATATATTTTCCTACGATCATTTAGAATTATGCATATTGATTCCTCGCTGTTCTCTTACTATCTTCTTTTCACAACAAGCTTTTTCTCCTTTCTATGTACATTTTAACTCTCCTCAAAGATATGATAAGGACATAGGAATGTATTGTTTACACTTGGTATTTTTCCACTGCGTATGATTCCATGGTTCAGTGTGGAGGATGGGTTTAACTTGCTCATTTGCATAGAAAGTAAATAATAAAATATCAAACATAAATAATAATAAGAACATAATATTTCTTACATTTCCCTTACCACTTATCCTCAAAGGATATTCAAGAGCTATTCAATCAGTAAAGGAGCAATATTTAAAATTTGCACTCAATTTTATTTTTTATAGCCTATCCCATGCAACTACAGGCACCAGGCGGGGGACACCCTTAATCACTGGCCAGCCAATCGCAGGGCACAAGGAGACGGACAACCATTCACACTCACACTCATACCTACAGTGTTCAACCAGCCTACCATGCAAGCATGAATTTAGGATGTGGGAAGAAATCATAGTACCCGGAGAAAGCCCAAGCAATGGAGTTTGCATGTTCTCCCGGGGCCTGCGTGTTTTTTTTCTGGGAACTCCCGTTTCCTCCCACATTCAAAAAAACATGCATGGTAGGTTGATTGGACACTCAAAATTGTCCCTAGATGTGGGTGTGAGTGTGCATGGTTGTCCGTCTCCTTGTGCCCTGCGATCGGCTGGGCACCGAATCAGGGTGTCCCCCGCCTCTGGCCTGGAGTCAGCTGGGATAGGCTCCAGCACCCCCCACGACCCTAATAAGGATAAAGCGGTTCAGAAAATGAGATGAGATTAATTTTGTGTTTTTTGTTAAATAAAGAGAATTAAAAAACCTGTAAAAAAAGAAGAAAGTCCACTCCAGTTATATTTGACCTGACTTTTTATCCTCATTTATTTTTCTTATTGGGGCTGTCCCACTCAAATAATTATTTTGCAGTCACCGGATTTTGAGGATCTGTTGAGTCCTCATCCTGCCCTTCAGTAATGTATTGAGGAGGTGAAAATACACCTCTTTTTTTCCTAGTTTAAACAAATCTATTCCAATAGTATAGCCATATAAAAGCGTTAGCAAAACAGTAGTGCTTTCAAAAAAGCAAAAAAAAAAAACGGAATCATGAATCCTTTTTTTTTGCAAATCAAGTGTGCAGCACAAAACAATGTTGCAAGTAAGAAATTACTTTTACATATTTTGTTTTAAATGAATAAACTTAAATAAAAGAATCAAGTTGGTAAATCAGTGTGATGAATTTAGCTAACTCGGTTGCGATTTACTTGACTTTCTGTCACGTTATATTTAGTTCTGCAAATTTTGTTTCAGTTGTGGAAATATAAATACATATGCTATAAAATGTACTGTATATACCTTCTACAATATCCTCAGGATTATTTTGTTGTTTGCAGATTTTAAGTCATTCACTGCTATTAAAAGTTATAAAATCAATTTGAACTGAAAAAGTAGGCAGTGAGTGATCATTTTTCAATGCTATTGACATCCAATCAAATTTGACTGGGGACTGTTGCTGCTAGCCCACCGAATCAAAATGGTTTGGACATCTATTGCCAGGAAAGATACAGTTAATTAAAACATTAAATCCCAATCCTTTTCTTTTTTTTACCAGATTCCAATCCTTTGAAAATGACGTGATCGGCCTGATTCCTAATGATGTGATCCGTTCAGGGACATCCCTAAAGCTGATATTTTAAACATTTTTATCCATTGGCGTGCATAATATTTGATGTTGCTTTGAATATAATATGCATCAATTCATTAACTAGTGTGGTTCATATATTTATGTGCATAGATATTTTAAAATCATATTTATCAGTCAACTATCCCTTGGTCACCATACAGAAAAGAGAAATGTTTGAGTGCAGGGGTGGCTGAAATTCAATTTAGTGGAACTTGAGTGGCTTTCTAAATGAAGTTAAAAAGAAAAAAAATGATAGGGGGTGAATGAATTGAAGCTTCACTCCAAATCAGCGGCCCTGCCCCCATCGCCACCTTTTTTCCTTCTTCTTGTAAACGTTTTCTCCTCAAGGCCCCCGAAACAAGCCACCTACACTTTAGGACATCTGCTAAGCTGATTTTCTGGGGCTTAGCAGCACCGCAGTGGTATCAAAGAGATTAGGTGAAACAACATCCAACTCTGGCTTTGTGCTGTGTTTCTACAATTCAGACCTCTGCAAACGTGCGTGTGGTTGACTGTCGGTCGGCCGTGCACAAGCTTACCGTGTCTGCGTGGGTGTGTGTACATAATATGCTGTGTGTTACAGTGCAGCAAAGTCATGGAGGTGGTGTAATACTGCTAGATCTGGAGTGTGAGTGCTTCTTTGCAAACAAGAAATCAGAGCCTGTGAACACTGAGTAGCTTGAGTGTAGCTCTCATCCTTTGCTTTTTAAGCCGAACCAATTATGACTTGAAAAATAAACAGTGCTTTGGCATAGTGGAAAGGCATTTTATATTTTTGATGCTTTCAGCTTGCAGTCACCTGTAATCAGGGCTGCTGTTAAAATCCACTTACACCATTTATTTTTTCTACTATAACCATGCAGCAGTTATTTATTTATTTATCTTTCACTTAATTCAACTTTAAATTGACCCGTACTTTGTGATGCGACATGACTATGTCTTCCCTATTAAGCATGCACGCTGGTTAATGCTTAGGAACTATATCCATACAGATAATTAAGTAGTGAAATGTAATAATGTCATTCAACCCTCTGGGTTAAGGGTTTGAATAATTGCTGCCAAGTCAGCCTTCTATGCATTATGTGTGTGAACATGCATGTGTTCGTGTGTGTGAGACCAGGGATGTACACTTGCCTCCCCGCCTTGTGTGCTAGATCAAGAGAGAGAGGTCTCATTTGTGATTTTTTTTTTCGTTGTTTCTTCCCAACAGCTTTCACTTTTTTTGTGCTCGCTAACTAGAGAAAAAAGAGACGAGAGGGGCGGAGGGAAGGTTTTTGAAGGAAGAAAAGAGTGCAAGCCAAAGAGCATCGGGTGCTGTGTCAGTCTGATATTTTCCATAGTGACAGCTGGGCCCAAAAGCTCAGACCCTTTTCTTCTGGCACACAAAGCCCATTAAGTATGCCGCTCGCTCAATGGCCCCCGCAACCTCCAAATTGCTGCAAGCTCCTCCCAAAAGTGTGGCAGTCTTTGTCATTGTAATCAGCCCTTGTTTGTGAAGTGCTGCTTGTATTTACCAGCACGCTGGGTTCACATTTGCCCAGCCGGCTGCTCTTAGTGCAGAACGAGAAGGGGCATTTGGGGAAAGCATAAGTTCAGATGGGAGTGTTTAGGGCATGAACAGTGAGGAGAAGGTGCAAAATTGAGAAATCATCAGAAAAAAGCCCCAAAAAGAATTGGACTCGGTGACTTTGCATGATGGCGAGATCTTGGTAGGGGGGTGCTCTGTGAACGCAGCGGGTGGGTGGGCGCTTGGACACCCGTCTGCACTGTGGAGTGGAAAAGAAGGGGCCCCAAGATGCTGCTATGTTGCTCCAAGTTGTGGCCATGCAGATAAAGAGATCCATGCCATGGCATGAAAAGCCAAGACACTGACAGGCCCCGCCCCCTCGACATCAAGGTAGAGCAGACGATGAAGCGGATTGGGGCCACACGATGCCTTTTGGCAGAGATGACCCCATTCCACTTGTCACCCTCTAACCCCCCAACCCCCAAAACTTCACCCCCAGCTGCGTCGCGATGGGGCAAGCAAGAAGGGGAGACGACACGGAGGGGTCGGTCTCGGGAAGTGACGGTCATCCACAGTGGCATCCAGACCCAACTTTGTCTCTTGGCTTTCTCCCTCCTTTCACTTTGAATGTATGCACACATGCCTGTTAAGGATTCATAACTCCCACCAAAGAGTGAGGCAGTGTAATAAGTGAGTAATGAAGAGCCAGAGGCATTTGGAGCCTTTATTATGTTAAAAGGCAACCAAGTGAGGCAGCGCTCATTTTTATACCACAGTTGATACTGCTAACAAACCTGGTCACTTTGGATAGGGGTTCAAATTGAAAACAATAGCCAAATCCATCCAAGATCATGCTGAACGGATGTTAGAAAAATCAGAGAGTAAGGTTGGGGGTGTGAAAGGAAGAATGTGTTGGCGGCTCGTTTATCCGAACGCCAATAGCCTATTTAGTAGTATAAAAATATCTGTATGTAATGAATTGGATGCATGCGCTTGCAAGTATTTGGCAAATTTTCTTTTTGAAAAAAGGGACGTTTTCAAAAGAAAAATGTGGCATAATTAACAAAAAAAAGAACTTTCCCCTTAAATAGATTTTTCACAAATGCACAGCTGCACATATACATATATTTGAGACACACTGAATCGATGGCCAGCTAATCACAGGACACAAGGAGACGGACAACCATTCCCTCACATTCGCTCACACTCCTACGTAGGGGCAATTTAGAGTGATCAACCACCCTAACATGCATGTTTTTGGTATGTGGAAAGACACCAGAGTACCTGGAGAAAAAACACGCAAGCCCGGGGAGAACATGCAAACTCCACACACTGATTGGGATTGAACCCTCAAACTCATAACTGTGAGGGAGATGTGCCAATGAGTCATCACCCACCGTGCTACCTGATTATGTGCGTTCCTAGTTGGTCCTATAATATTTCATAAATACGCAGTAAATACAAACACCGGAGAGCCCGAAGATAACCCACGCAAGCCCGATGAGAACATGCAAACTGAAAACATGGGATCGAACTCTTGAATCCCAGAACTGCGAGGCCGACACACTAACCACTCATCCGCAGGGCCGCCCAGGATACTATGTTCTTTTTCTTAAAAAAAAAGAACCATTCGCCCTTTTAATTAAAACTCCCACCAATTAGGAATTGAACTCACTCACGCAGCCCCCACAAAAGTAGGGCGGAAGAACCACTGCACCATCGAGTGGCAGGATAAATAATGGTTAAATAAATTATTACATTGTAAAACAGGCATTTATATATTAAAAGTCTGTCCCCATCATCGCCATTCTTTTTTTTCTCAAGAAGTTCTTCTAGTGAGTGTGTGCACGGGTGCAAGTATTTGTTTAAACTTTATTGTCATCGCCATCTCCAGGACAGCTGGAGGCTATGTCAGAGTTCAGCTGCCTGCTTTACAGAGCACAGAATAAAGTGGGTGACAGGAGAGGAGCCGGGGGCTGGAGGGTGGGGGGCTTTATGTTTATGTGTGTATTCATTTGGATGAGTTTGCATAGAGCCGAACTTGCAGAGTATGTGTGATTGGCCCTCTTTGCCGGCTGGAGCAGAAGGGTGGGGGTGAAGATGGGAGTTAATAGGCTAATGACAGAACTGTCATTAGTAAAAATATTACATACAGGCTGTCTGGCAAAGTCACTTGAAAAATGCAATGTTATTACAGTGAAAAAAAGTAGTAGTTAATTCACAGCAAAAGGTAATTTTATTTTTGTTTTAAGGTGTCCTCCGTATGAGCATATGTAGAAAGTGCTTATTGTAAGGAGATAATTATGACTGTTTTTTGTGTTACTTTCATGCCAGTAAAGTTGGTTGGGAAATATAAATTTAGGGGGTTTAGATTTGTTTGTTTAAATTACATTTGGGTTGCACACTACAAAGAGCATCAGACCATAGTCTGGTTTATGATTGGTGAATTGAGTTTTGTAATTCATTAAATTATCATGCTCATCATGTGTGTGTGTGTGTGTGTGTGTGTGTGTGTGTGTGTATGTGTGTGTGTGTGTGTGTGTGTGTGAAACAGATGGAGAGGGAGAGAGGGAGAGTTATTTTTTTCTTAGTTTGTTTTATTCACATCTTTCATACTAGTTTTAGTTTATTTAGCCCTATTTAATACTACATAACTTGTTTAGTTAGTGTGTGTTTGGATTAGTCTATGATGTTATTGTTGTTGTTATCACTTTTAAATGTATTTTAAGTTTGCAGTTTTTTTTTAATTTTCTGGAAAAAACACACTTGTATAAATTTTGGATCGGTGACTTTATTGAGTTTTTGTTCACTACAAAACTAAGGATTCTGGTTGACAAACAAATAACACATTACGAATACACCTGCCTGGCTTTCATTGCAACTTTTCTAAACAAAGAGTAGGAAAAATTTGAAGTGAATGAATGGAGATGAAATGAAATGAATAAAAGTGTTAGGTTGTGCATTGATGGTGGCATATCCCCCTTTCCATCTTGCAGGGATGAGGATAATGGGAGCAAGCAATGGGAGAGCTCATTATCTGGCCGACCATCTGCTATTGGGAGGGAGGAACTGTCTGTCTGTCCCACACACATACACACAAACACACACATAGTGAAAAGGCCTGGAGTTAGAGTGAAATGTTCCTCTAACTTAGCCAAATTAGCTGTACATCTGCTATATGCGGCTCCTTGAGGCCTTCGCGTCAGTGCACACTGCAAAACAAAGTGTAACTTTTAAACTAAAAAATAAAAAACGACACACATAAGAATGTGAAATTATATGCAAAGATCCTAAAAGTGAAATGGTAGTTTATGGCTTATTTATTTGATGTAAATGCATATTCTCACCTCATTTTCTGAACTGCTTTATCCTCATTAGGGTTGGGGGGGGGGGGGGGGGGTGCTGGAGCCTATCCCAGCTTACTTCAGGCCAGAGGTGGGGGACACCTTGAGTCAGTGGCCAGTCAATCGCAGGGCACAAGGAGACGGACAACCACGCACACACACACCCACATCTAGGGGCAATTTAGAGTGTCCAATCAGCCTACCATGCACATTGTTGGAATGGGGGAGGAAATCAGAGTACCCAGAGGAAACCCACACAGGCCTCCGGAGGACATGCAAACTCCACACAGGTGGACCAACCCTGGATTTGAACCCAGGACCCCAGAGCTGTGAGGCGGACACGCTAACCACTCGCACCACTGGGCCACTTTGCGAAAACAATTCTACTGCATATTTTTGCATGTGATCAACTTTTCAAATATGTACCAAGTAATATAAACCTAAATACTTTGCCGCGGAGGTCAAGACACATTGACTCATCATGTCTATTCACGGTAGCATGCCCCGCTTGACCATCACTGGCTGCAGATGATCATGTGACATTACTTGGCCATTCAGTGCTGCGAGGAATTTAATATTTTGAATTTGAAAAAAAAATCATTCTTTATTTTACACTAAAGTAGGTTTTGGTGAATGCGCAAATGAAATTGGTGGTGTACGATGAATGCACTTATGAAACTGGTGGGGTTCGGTAGCTCCAACAAGGTTAAGAAACACTGCTATAATAGTTCTTCAATTTTGAGTAATATCCAAAGTAAAAACAAAAAAGAGAGAGGCGTTGGTCTTGGTTATTTTTATGAATGCTTTGAAATTAGATTGCTAACAGTACTCAGTGTGACCGTGAGAAGTCGTGGGCCACAGCAGATGCTCTTTGTTGCATTTGCAGGCTATTGTTAATGTAAGCTGAGACTTGTAGGGTAAGGGGGTGATGATGACGATGATGTGGTGGTGGGAAGGGGGTGGGGGTACGGCCTGGGGCCAGCTCTTGGCAGTAAGAAGACACAGCCTCTCGCTATTGGCTCCCTGTAGCTGTCAATCACCGTCTCCCCACCCCCGCCCGGCAAGTTGAACTAAAGTTTAGACAAGTTAGTGCCGCACTTGTAGAAAGTTGTCAGCGGCACTTGAGGCTTGCTGGGGGCTCGCGCACCCAACAGAAGACGGAATGGCCGCAAAGATGAAGCTTTGTCGCACTTTTCTGGGTTCGTATCATTTACTCACTTCAAAGGAAAATTCTGCAAAGCTCGGCGCGTGCGTGTGTGTTCAAAAGTCACACGTTTGTTTTTAAAAGCCGTGTTTAAATATTTTTAGGGGGAAAAATATATTGTTTGTATTTTTTAAAAAAATCACTTTGATTCAAACAAGTGTTAGATTAAGGGGGATTAAAATGGAGATTGCATGACCTGTGTCAGCACAAAAGTTTGGTGTCAAACAATAACTATATAAAGGACATGAAGTTTTCAAAAATAAACTTTACTCTTCACTCTTGTCCAGACAAAGAGGAGTTGATCCCCTGGGGAACCTTGCGGCTCTGGTACCGTGGGGACAATGCCAAGCCGCGGGCTGATTAGAAACTTTTTTTTGTTGTTGCGTTAGTCTGTCGGCTCGTTCCATCTGTCGAGGGCCCATAGGGGCCTCCCCGGGTCCCAACCTTAATACTCAGTCAGCTGCTGCCCCATGTAATATTTATGCACAATATCGCCACCATACAACTTCATTCAAAAGCGGAAAGAGGCCTCTGGGCCATCTGCACTCACACAGTCAACATTGCATAGCAAGGTTACATTGAAGATAATGATTCTCATTTCAAGTTGAACCCTTTCGAGGACAGTGGTCAATGTAGTGGACAGCTATTCAAAGTTTATACTCAAGACCATTGATTTAAAAAAGGCTCAGATTATGGCTCCAAATATCACTGGGAAATTGTCCCCCCAACTCCCCCGCAACACACACGCACAGTAACACACACACACACACACACACACACATACACACACACACACACGCATACATACACACACGCATACACACACACACACACATACACACACAGTATTGAACTCCTTTCATGTGGCTGATGATGATATTTGATGGATGCCAGAAAAGACGGCCGTGAATGCTCACATTTCAGTACCTTCAGTATTGAGGGTGGTAGACAAAAATATTTTGAGTCATCTTGTTTCCACATCTCCCCCTCATAGTGGATTAGACGGCATTGTTGGCAGCCGAAAAGTTAATGAACAAGTTGAGCTATGGTGATGTGACATTTTAGTATTGGAACAGCATAAAGAGCAGCTTTTAGACTCAATATAGGATCAGCTTTGTGGCCACTCTCAACGTTTTTTGAAAAAAACAAAAAACTGCAAGACTAATCTTATATCTGCTTATCAAGCATATTGATATCCTCAGACAAAAGCTTTTGTTGCCGGCACAATGAACTCATGTAAGGGATTGTTCCCCTCTCAGAACTGTCCAGGGTCCTGATGCAGAAACTTTGGAGCTCTCCACAGCAACAAAGAGCAGACGTTCATTAACGGGTCCTACTGTCTCTTTTTAAGTCCTGACTTAGCCCTAACTTTGCACATCTCTTCTTTCCGCTCTATACTGGATTGAGGCCTAGGATATTTCGTAACACCCCCACCATCAGCCTCTCCGCCCGCCTTGTTTATTCGATTGTCGCTCCTGTTGTGTGAGCCCTCTCTCCTCCTCTAGTCTGAAATCATACTGATACGACGTGCACGCCCGGTGATTGATTTCAGCTCCAATGCATAACAATGGGATTGCACAAAAAGACCCTGCTGCAAGGAGATAAGAATTTAATAGAATTTCTGAAAGCTGAAGGTTGGGCTTTTTGAATATTCCCTGCGTGCGTGGCGTGGAGACAGCAGATAAAGAATGGCATTTGTGGGGACTATTCTCAAATGGCTTGTAATGAATGGTTGTCATTTCCACTAATGGTTCCAAAACAGCAAAGAAAAAAACAACAACATTTGGGAATGACTCCAAGTAACACTATTAGGAGGGTGTCTTTGCTGCTTGAGTTATTTTCTCAGTCAACCTATTGACAAATCTGTGACAGAGCTCTCACTGCTTCAAACTCTAATGACCACGTGGCCCTTACTCATTCGCCACCATTGACAGCAATTGACGTCTAATACATTTAAACTGGGACAGCTGGCATTAAAAGATCATGAATGACGGTGATAAGCATCTATTTCGACTGGATCTTAATGGATTGGATTTCTATCGCTGTCAACGGCAACCAATGAGTTCATTTGTGAAATAATAAAAGGGCATTAAAACCCTATGATTTTCAACTGAATCAGTGTCAGAGAATTTTGGGGAGGTCACAACCAGACTTTGTGTTCTTTTATTCATTTTAATGTAGTTATTTTTGCTTTGAGTCACATCGTTGTTTTTAAATGTATTCATTTATTTTTTTTAAAATTGTACTTAATTTTGATTAAAGAAATGAGCGAAAATAGTTTTCACTTTCTCTATTAGGGGTTATAGCAGTTATAAAAGTAGGCAAGTTGATCACACATTACCTTGTTGTTAAGTGGTTATATGTGTGGTCAATGTTGAAACTGGTCGTTTTTACAGCAGTTTTTCGATCACTATCATTAGCAGGTGCTTACTGAATTTATCAAGTAAGATTAAAGTATCAGTAGGAAAGTAAAATAGCAGTAGTAAACAGTTCATTTTTAGAGTCAGGTTGGTTCGTCACGGTCATTGGTAGCCATTGAGTTAAAAGTCTTCCGTTAAATCAGGGAATAAGACAATTTTAGTCAGTAACTCCATCCCTGCTGTATCCTAGAAGTAAAACAAACACCATCAAATGAAATATTGGACCGTACCACTTTCAGGTGGCCATAGGGAGGATAAGGTTAAATTACATATAGGTATGATTGAGTAAGAGGCTTGCTCTGATATTATTTGGAAAAGCCGAGCGCTTTAGGGGCTTTAACTATGTGCGTTGGATTAAAATCCAGTTTTCCTCGTTTTATTGGCTCAGAAGATTCATGTGTTTGGGAGCGGGCGAGTGTGTGCGTGTTCAGCGAGAGGGGGCGTGGTCAAGTGCGAGTGAGTGCGTAGTGAGGGGTGTGTGGGGGTGCGTACGTGCGTGTGTGGCGTAGAGAAGGATGATGGGGGGTAGTCCTCAAGCCCTGCCCATGTGATGGTCGAGGTTTTACTACGGCTTCCGTGATGTCATGGCAAAGGGCGGAGGGAGGAGAAGGGGGTGGCGGAGGGGAGGGGGAGATACAATGGCTCATGAGGGAAAGGTAAGTCAATATTAGGTTTTTTTTCCTCGCTGACAAAGGCAAATGAAGCCATGTTTTTGCTTACAAACAAGTAACATCCCTCACGCCTCGATCCGGAGCCGTGAGCCGGTGCTGCGCGTGACCGAGGCCGCTCGCTTCATCACCCGCTTTACTTACCACATCTGGACCTTTGGACCGGGATACAAAACCCTTTTTAAAAACTACCACTCGGATATTATTATTATCGAACGTCTTCACCTGCAACTATTAAGGACGCGACGAGGCTTTATTATTGATTCAAGGTAAAAAAAAAAAAACTGCTTTGATGTTTTTTTTGCGCGTGTATACTTTTGCTCACTCAATTAACCAATTAGTGAACCTTTCGCTCATCAATTCAAACTTGCTCGCCTGCTAAACTACGTGATTTTGTGAGACTAGAATATCACAACTATGGCACGTTTATCTATTTGTAGTGATATAGTTCGTCAGCGTGGTTCGTGTGTGTCAGCGTCAAAACGAGCGAGTGTGTGTGCGCGTTTATGAAATTGGAGGATACTTGTCCTCCACTAATGCCGTTTTATGGAACGATGTCCCACACTTGAGATGCACCCTATCCTCTACCTTTAGCTTTTAGTTTTTTTACGTTTGGGTTTGCTGCGTGTGTGTGTGTACAAGCCATTTTTTGCGGTGCTTGATGCGCAATTTGTGCAATCTGATGCGCGGAGTTTGGCATTAAATGCTCGGAGATGGAGCGTCAAAGAGGGAGGGGTTGCCCATTTGATCCTCTGCAGCAAGAGAAAAAAAACACAAAACAACGATGCTCTTTTCAAATGTCAGCCGTCTTCATTGGTGTGCACATTCGTCCCCTTTGAAAAGTCGAGTCTAGAAATATCCACTACTGTTGAGAAGACGCGCGTCGCAATGTATCGTGATTTTTTTATGCGTGTTTTTATAAACGAGTATCTAGTGAGATCCCTTTAGAATAGATGTTGTGGTTTTTCCTCCTCTTTGCTTTGCTTACATTGGGGACGTAGTGTATGTGTGGAAATCGGTCTGTCAATGCACCTGCGTCCTAAGATGGAGGAAAGAGATGAAGGATGATGATGATGAGGAGGAATAACAGTATACTTTGGGTATCTTTTATCGGGATTGGCTCCATGATGCTTCTAAATGAAAAAAAGTTTTGCACTTCTGACACACACTTTTTTTTTGTTTTTTTTTGTTTTGTTTTCCTCTCATTTTTTGTAGCCTACTTTCAAAGGATTACAGAATTAGGTTATTGGTGCCTTATGTTGTCACTGGACACTATAAAGCCTGAATGCAGCTGGAGCTGAGCTCACCTCTGTGTTTTTAGTTACCTTCATGGTAAACCTTTCTATTTATTAGAGACTGAATAGCCTATGGTGAGGACAGCAGGTGCCGGAGGAGAAAGTGTAATAAACATGTTGGAGGAGCAGCTGGGGCCAAATTGCACCCTCGTCATTCAAAGCCTATCAGAAATCTAAGCTATACAGGCAAAGGTCAGGGTCCTGCAGGCTTTCAATGGAGAGCAGGCATTTCAAATGACAGGCTTGGAAATAATGAATTTCATGCTTTTGGAGAAGGGGGGGGGCAAAATGAATTTATTAAAACAATGCAAAATGTACCTTTCAGGGGGGCGGGGCACAAAAGAATGCAGTGCCAGTGCCACAGTTCTATTTATATGCAGCAGTGACACTTTTCTTGTTCCTCGGATGCTGAGGTCAGGGTTGCCCTCAAGGGAGTTTTTCCAAAAGCTGCTACTTTACTCTCCTATGTACATTGCTTGCCCTCTTGTCCTATAACTGCTCGGAAGAGCATTTGTCCTAATAGCAGGCTTTTAACTTCGGTCCTTACACACTATCTAACATTTCTGCCTGTAATTTTGATTTATCCTCAGCTCGAACTTTTGATTTGTGATTCACTTTCTATTTCGTTGGCTGTCTAATCACATTGTATTGTGACTAAATCCGTCTTTACAGGAGCAGTAGTGTACAGCTGGCCTGGCCCCCCGTATGCACACTTAATACTGTTACAGTCGGCCCGCTCTGGTATTAAATCTAACTATGGATTTAGGGTTCTTTATTCCATTGTCCCAAGATAGTAAGCTGAGAGTAATGGCATTACCCTAGCTTCAACTTTGTCGTTTGTTGTAAAAAATAAAATTAAAAAATGAGCCTGTACAAAGATCATGGTGGCCAATTTTGGTTGATTATTGATTTTGTGGTTATATCTTTTAGATAGTGTAAAACTACACTGCAGCATAAAAGTATTTAATAATATATTGTCTCTCAGTGTCATAAAATATATCACAATACAACTCCAAGAACCCATTATGATGCAGACCAGTCATTTGCAAACAACTAAAAGTAAACAAAATATCTTCGTGTTTACTCCTTGGATTGACGGTGATAGACGTCCTATCTGTTTGAACTGCCAGTTCATGACAAGTGCATGTCTACTTCCATTAATGGGTGCTTTTGATATACATCTTGTAATTACTATCAAAATAAATACTCTGTAAATATTCCATATAAAGTTGGACAGAAAGCAAATGAGCTAATAATCCTTTATTGGCTGCTGATTTTAAATCTATCAATGAAAAAATATTTATATAAATAAATACAATAATAAACTATAGTAATACAAACATACAATAAGTAAAGCCACTTGTTTTATTAAAAGCTATGCATGTTTTCACTTGATTTCTTTAGCTTACAGCGTTGTACCTAATAAAGTGAATAGGTGTGTGTGGGGGAAAAATAGCACCAACAAATGCAAGCTCTAAAAAAAGAATCTCGTCTTTAGTATGTTTTTTAATCCGAGTCACTGTGCATTAAAACATCCCTCGAATACTCCCACATCATTTTGCTTCACATTTAACAAACCTACCCCTGTGAGCAACTTATAGACTCATGCACCTCTGAGTTCTACTGTGAAATAATGAGCTGCTGGCTTTGAAAGCTGGGAATATGCAGCATAGGATCAAAGAATATACATATCTATCATATCTAAAAAGCCCAGTAGTAGTTATCTCCAGAAGAAACATCTGTTCATTACTCAACATGGACAACAGCGACTTCTACCCCAGGCAGAAAAGTATCCTAATAAAAACACGCTGCCATACTTTTGGCTTTTTGGAAGTACTCGTGGCTCCTTGACATCCTAACTAACAATACAGCACAGATGCTCACTTGACTTTACTTTCAAAGATGGAAGGGGAAAAAGGGGCTAGGGAAAGGAGATTGAAGCGCCTTCAATGAGATTCCTGTAAATGTATGGAGACAGCTGAGACACAGATGCAGACTAACAGTATTGCTGTTGTCATCACTTTCCTGTCGTGAGGGAGGGCGCAAAAGTTGATAAACAAGCATTTTGCAAAGTGCTGGCTGGGCGTTGGTGAGTTTTGCATTTAATGGGCAAAGTAGGGATGAGAACACAGGGGGTGCGGTGTAGGATGTCTCAGTTCATCTAATCTTCACTTCTGCTTTGCACTCTGGACTCCAGTATATTAGGTACAGGGGAGCAGACTGTAAGACCGACTCAAATGTTCATTGAGTCTGAGCACTCCATTTCCATTTTCAAATGTGTGTTGCGTTGTCCCAAAGTGGGTGTTTTAACGAAAAAACACATTGTGTAGATTAATTTATCATTGCATACTTTATTCACAAGTGTTTTCTTATTCATTTAATGTATATCTACTCTATACTTCACTGTTGAAACATACCAAGGCAACATATTTTACAATAACAAGAATCGAATGGGGATTTGGAATAGAATGAAACTTTTTCTTAGGTAATCTGGGCAATTAAGTGAAAAGCTCTTATCTTAATGAAAAAAAGGGGAGTAAAAAAAGAAGCTTGATTTATGGCTGATTCATTATTTACTGACCATTCATCCCATGTATCCTTCCCCCATTCTCTTATCCATGTTTCTTGAAAAGCTCGATAAAATGCACAAATTTGATTGATTCTATTAGGAGACTGACAGGGACCCCAGCTGGGGCATTTTGCCATTTAAGTGTGCGTGTGCAAGTGTGTGTTGTTCCCTAGATATAAAGTAGTGTGTACTCCAAGCTTGAGTACCCTCGCCCTACCCCTTAACCTTCTATTCCTCAACCACACCCCATACTACAATCACGGGTCCTGATCATATAAAATAGCTCAGATGTTTTTCTTCCTCACATTAGAAAATGAGTTTCGGGGCGAGCTGGTGAACCAGCGGTGGACACGAGGCGAAAGGACCAGCAGCCGCTGTCAGGCCTCCCTGAGACTGCAGAGCCGCCGACCAATCATGGTGAGTGACAAGGCCTCACAGCAGCCCCCCTGTCCACCCCCCCCCAGACATTCACCGGCACTCTGAGTTACCCCATGCACTCTGCTTTTCTGCTTCCTGGGCATTTTGCAATTCAGCAGGGACATGAAGAAAGTGGGGGAGGATGAAATATAAGAAGGGAGGGGGGGCATTGAGCTAGGGAGGGGTCATATGATGGAAGGCCAAAAAACATAATCAAACAGCACATCAAATGTCCTGCTCGGCACCTCCTGTCGGCCACTCTTGCCCGGTTCAGCTTAGCTCAATTTAGTTAAGCTCAGCGCTTTGCCTCACCGAGTTAACTTCTTACTCCAGCGTTTTTTTTTCTTCATTGTACTGAAACACAATAAAAAAAGCTCAAAAGGATGGCCTAAAGCACCGCATACTTGATATCAGCAGAAACAAATTCACCTTCCATAGCTCCTGAAGTCACTTTACGCCGCTTCCAAATTGCCAGCGTTTTCAGAGTATTTCGACAAGCTGAAAAACAGCTGGTCTCTTTTATTTTCTCGCTGTGCGCATCACAACTGAGGGTGACATACAACAAAGAGATTGAGGGGGGGTTGCTGGGGGGTGAAAGAAAGATGAGGAGGGGGTTGTAAGGACAAGGAGGGGGAGGAAAGATGGGGGAGTGGGTTCTTCCCCCTTGGGCCCAGTAAAAGTAGTCTTTCTCCCTACTGATGGCTCAGGTTCATCTAAGAAGATGACGTTTATTGATTTGGTTTGATTTCTGGTGCTGTGGGGTGAGGGGAATGGAGAGATTCTTGTCTGTCATCTCCTCTGTTTATGTCATAGAACCGTCTTATCACAACTGGAGTGGAGAAGATGCTGTGGTCGCAAATGAGATCCCATCAGGATCAGGTGCAAATTCAGATGCTTTCATTTCTCTTTCACTCGGTCAAAAGCTTATCAGCGGCAAGTAAGCAATGAATGAATGAAAGAAAATACACAATCATCCACAGTGAAATGCTTTTGTGTTTCTTTCTCCCTACCAAGTAGTGTATTTTTTCAAAGTACCCTGTACTTGTTTTTAATATAATGATCGCATTTCATTACGGCGACCCGGGTGAGTGTTTAGCGCGTCGCCCTCACAGTGGGGGACCTGGGTTCAAATCCAGGTCGGTCCACCTGTATGGAGTTTGCATGTTCTCCCCGGGCCTGTGTGGGTTTTTTTCTGGGTACTCTGGTTTCCTCCCACATTCCAAAGACATGCATGGTAGGCTAATTGGACACTCTAAATTGCCCCTAGGTGTGAGTGTGAATGTTTGTTTGTCTCCTTGTACCCTGCGATTGGCTGGCCACCAATTCAGGGTGTCCCCCGCCTCTGACCTGAAATCAGCTGGAATAGGCTCTAGCACCCCCCGCGACCCTAGTGAGGATAAAGCGGTTCAGAAAATGAGATGAGATGAGACATTTTATTACATGAGGAAGCAATGCTTTTGCTGTTTCAGGTACAATGGCTGGGAGGGAAGTCTCAAAATCTTGTTGGATTTGTTATTCTTCTTAGGTAGGACATTAAATAACAGTTCTGCTCCTCCAAGATTCATGGACGGAGCAGAAGGAAATGTGTAAAGATGTATCTGCTTTGATTTTTACCTCTTTATGTCAGGACTTATTGTTGCATGCAGTTAGTCAGTAGAAGGCATGTGCGCTCATTACTCGTTCTTCGTTTGTGCTTATTAAGTCTCTGGGCTGATGAAACGTTGAGGGAGTGAGTCGAGTGTTCGTAGCTTATTTTGATGATCTGTTTTTTTTAATACCATATCAGGTCTTTTTAAAGGACATATGTGGTTCTTTTATGTTTAAAAATTGAAATTTTTATATACAATAAAATGAAACTGCAATGCTTTTTGTAAAATAAACAAAAAAACAAAAGACTATTATGCCTATGGCTACTCGCATGCCTTTAGTAACAACATAATAGGTAGGAAAATTGACAACTCAAATAAGGTTTGCATTCCTCACCCAAAAAGTGTTCAAATAAAGTTGTCAAATCTAAAGCAACAGCTTTCCTATTAAAATTGTTGGTGTTATAATTACAGCAGTATGAAACACATTTAATCCCATATTGCTACATTTCAGTTTTCAATATTTGCCTGTGAGGAATCACTTGTAGTGTCTCATAACTGTGCGCGTGTGACCCATTAAGAAAACACTCTTAGGTTGGTAAAATGGCTCCTTGGGCAATCAGGGGGACTATTTTGGCCTCGGTGGGCATCTGCTCTCTTACTCTTCATTGAAGAGCGAAAGACTCGCTTACCCCTCCTTTTGCTGTTCATGCTCTGTCTTGTGTGATTACTAAAATGAAACCATGCTGCTTCCCAACCCAACATGGACTGCGCCTGGCATTAAGAGGTGTGACGCCAACCCTTCTAATTGACAGCTGGTGCCTGTGGGTCATTTTTGGTCATCTTCTCCTTGTAACGCTCTCTCTCTAAAAATGAATGAATGTGTCATTAATTTGAGGCAAGACAAAGGGTGACCTTCTTTCTGAAGTTAGTGCCCCAGTGAGACATTTACATAGCGCCGTGGCAGTGTTGAGCAAAGCCCTCTTACACTAACACATCCCACAAAACGTAATTGAGAATTTACAACACACCCTGTAGGGATGAGCAGTGCATTCCACCTTGCGCTTTTACCTTTCTTCCTCAGCCACCATTCCGTCTTTCATTTCACAGTACTATTTTAAGTCACACCTGGTAGTTTGTGCCGTACACTTCCATTCAGACTCAAACGCAACAGTCTCGCTCTCCTACGTGCCCTCCCACTCTTTTTCATGCATGAGAGTTTGCCAGTTCTACGCACATTGTACAAAGGGTCTCGCATAAAAGACAACCAGGTAAAAAGGACAAGTTTGAACATTCATTAGAAGCGGCCCCTTTCAAAGAGATTATGAAAATCAGGTGAAGGCCTGCCTTGCTGCTTTTGGATTCACTCACCATGACTTTGTGAACATACAAATTTAATGAGTTGGAATTGAGAAAAAGGGACAGGAAGAGAACGAGGAGAAGAACTCAGATGTGCTTACCAATTTAAATGTACGTAGCTATGGTTACACAAACATGAAAGCGGTAGGCGCCCTTTCCTGATGACTGATCAGTATGAGCAGGAGCAGTTGGAATACAGGAGTGGAAATAGATGACAATTTTAGCGATTACGCATGTGTACCTTGCGTGCTCAGAGAACAACCTTCTCTTATACTCATTTTATCCTTTTACTAGTGGATTACTTTAGAATTATCAGTCATTTTATTAACCTATATTACAGGTCAATGGTTATCAATATATTTTCAGAACCATACACTTATTTTAGTCATTGGGTTGTACTAATGTTAGTTTTGTCACACAGAAGAAAGCTCTTTAATGAGTTGTTACTGTTGATTAAGAGGATAGAATCATTCATTCGTCCATTCATTCATTCATCTTGCAAGCCACTTATCTTGATCTTGGTGGGGGTGTTGGAGCCTATTCCAGCTAACTATGGGCACTAGCTTGCCAGCTAATCGCACTTAAACTTATTTATGTAAATAAGTAAAGGCCAAAAAATAATCATAATTACTTTATTCTGTTTATATACAGGATTGCATGAAGTGAAACATTAAATAGTCTACAAATATATATATATATATATATATATATATATATATATATATATATATATATATATATATATATATATATATATATATATATATATATATATATATATATATATATATATATAAAACTAAGGACGCCGCCTCGTGGTGTAGAAGTTCACTCGCCTGACTTCAGTGCAGACAGGCGTGGGCTCAATTTCAGCTGGTGGCGGTATGATTGGGAGTTCGTATGGTTGTTTGTCTCTCAGTGTGCCCTATGATTGACTTGCGGCCAGTCTAGGGTGCAGTCTGTCCACTGGGTTAGGCTGCAGCAACCACCGCAACCCCTTCGAGTGATAGATGTCCAATCTATTTGAATTGGGGACGTGTGGTATGGAAGATTAATGAATCAATAATGAAAAAACAGGAATTTGCTCGACTCAAATTTTCGGATAAACTGTCTGATTGTTGTCAAGTCCCACATATGATTCACAACTTTCTTTTTTCCCCATGTTAAAAAGGCTATGGAAACTGGGTTCATATAAAATCATAAGCAAGTATTCTTTCTTTTAGTGGGTATTTCACGTATATTCCGAAATGAGATGTGCATTATTTAAACTTTGAAAAAACGTTTTTTTTTAAAACCTCCCAACAAATGGACTCGCAACCATCCAAAATTCTGAAGAAGCGCATGCGCAATCGTAGAAAACACTTCACACTGCACTCTTATCTACTCAGCTCCTCATTGTGAGTGGGGTGCAAAAAGAGTCGACCACTTCCTTCAGGCAGGGTACAAAGCTGTGTCTTGTTGCACAATTTCAGCGTTCACAGCACCTGATCTAATAGAGAGGCAGAACGTGGTGACGGGCCAAGGCCGTGGAGGCCGCACGCAGGAAGGGAGGGACTTTTTCCGTCTGCACCTGTACGTCTAAAGGCTAATGAAAGAGCATACCCCGGCTGAAAAGAAAGACCTCCTCGACAACAACAGCATGCTTCATCGTCTTCTCGTCCCGCTTTCTCTCCTTCTTTTCATAAGTAGTCTATAAGCAGGAAAGGGCCTTTGCCAAAGAGAGAGAGAGAGGGAAAGGGGGAACACTAAGAGGAGAAATAAGGCCTTGTGTTCGAATCCCACTGCACCCATGCCAGCTCGATCACTCAGCAAAGCAACTCTAAGCAGTCAAGTGGCCAGGCAAAGAGGGGGTCGAGGTGCTGTGTTAGGGAGAAGAAAAAGAAGGGGCAAACCCCTGATATAATAATGTCCAGTAATCAAAGCTAAAAGCGCCATTGTGAAAAAAAGCATCTGATAGTGTGAGAGAGGACCACTATGGTGGTTTGCTTTCAGAGTGTGACCGCGTTTGTGTGTGTGCGTCAGGTTAACACCTGCCCTTTTGTGGCTTAAAAGCCGAGCTATGACTAATCGGTCGGTGCTCATTCTGTTTCCTATTCACAAATGCACACGCACACCTGAGTTAGCTTCACAGAAGCGTGATTAAAGCAGGTTTTTGAGGATGCATGATTTTCTCTTATTATTATGATATTCATTTGTGTAGTTTCCTATGCATC
Organism: Stigmatopora argus; assembly: GCF_051989625.1. Classification (NCBI taxonomy): domain Eukaryota; kingdom Metazoa; phylum Chordata; class Actinopteri; order Syngnathiformes; family Syngnathidae; genus Stigmatopora; species Stigmatopora argus. The sequence goes on along the minus strand of NC_135387.1, from coordinate 6,063,863 downwards.
TTCTGATTAATGCTTGTATCGTAAGATACTTTTGCCTCCTCCGCAATACAAAATCATGTTGTGTTGTGTGATGGAAGCCGTGTATAGGGAGAGAATTTAAACGAAGCGGGGCTACCTACTCCAAAAGCTGATATTTGTCTTTCTATTGATGGCAATTGATGGCCAATGTGTTTGTACTGGGAGTCCCAAGCCAAAGGAATTAAGGGTCTATTGCCATTAATGCTTAGTATTTAAATTAGATTTTAAATACCGTAATACCCAAACTATAATGCACACCTGACTGTAAACTTCAAGTGGCCACATCTTAATAACATCTCTACATAAATATAGGATATTTATGTAGAGATGTTACCTCAAAGGATTTGATTCATCAAAATGTTCTTTATTAACCACATTTTCATCGTTGCTGTAATAATAGAACACATGGGCAAGTCAGTAAATACTTTGAACACAAACTGAGTAGCAACGTCATCATGATGCACTAGCGACATGAAAACCTTAATATTTTATTTTTAACTTGAAACTACAAAGTTCGTATGTCTCCAAAAATCGATAGGAAGCCCATTGGTTATTCAAACCAAAATAGTTCAAATGGAAAGAAAAAGTAGCCCAAAAAGTATTAATTATGATATAGTAAGATTTTTGTCTTTTGAATGAACTACCACAACCTGTTGAGCTTTTCCCTCCTACTGATTAATAAAGTATTTTCTTACCTTTACCTTTTACCAACATATCCTCTGCCACCCCTCCCAATTCAAATGGATTGGACATCTATCACTATCAATGAGTGTTTTGAATGTAAATTTTCTGTGAATGGGTATTTAAGTTGTCTTCTTTCATTAACTATAACACATAGTGTGTAAATGCTATACATATAACTCGGGAAGCAACCTTGGATGAAGAAGAACTGAGAGAAATGATTAGTTATTCTATTTTTTTAGTGTCATTTAGTTGAGAAATTACCACTTCCCCCATTGATGAAAATCTATGCAAAATATATGTAACCTTTAAAACTAAACATCTCTTTTTCTCTCTCTTTAATATACAGATGAGTGTAGAAGGTGATGACAAGCGAACTCGGACCCGGTCGAAGGGAATCAGAGGTGAGCATCATTTTATTTTTGTTGCCCCAGGTCACGTCTGTTTGCTTTGAAAAATATGTTCAGGGTCATACATAATCATTTCTAAAAGTAGTCATATAATTTTGTTCAGATTATGTCCAACCACAAAAAATAAATACATAAAAATCATGGGAGTCCAAATGCTTGTGGGAGGAGCAAATATAAAAGCTCTAGGTCTGGAACTGAGGGGCTTTTATTTATAAATCAGTCGTTAGCCATTGTCAGTCATTAACAGCAATACAGATTGAATTATTTCTTTTTTCCTGCTTTCTTACAACATCTCACAACTGTTTGTAAAAGTTAATTTTAGACACAAAATAGCCTGAATTGTCTTTATGGTATCTACTTTTGGGGGCTGTACATCTGTGCTTGAGCATAAAAAGCGGTGCATCGTGATTTTTATGCCAGTGGCTTTTTGGCAATTGTGACAAATTGGTGGCTGGAAAAAAAGTTTCTTTGTCTAACATGAATTTGTGGTGATTTGTTAGATTAGATAACTTTATTCATCCTGTATTCGGGAAATTTCACTGTCACAGTAGCAAGAGGGTGAGAATACAGACACAGGAATATATATATATATATATATATATATATATATATATATATATATATATATATATATATATATATATATATATATATATATATATATATATATATATATATATATGCATACATACACATAGATGCACATGTTTACATACGGTTGGTCTTAACATTCAGCCATTTCTTTAGTTTAGGCAGACAAAATCATGAGCTCTGCAGACTTAAGTATGCAGGCTAAGATGTTGAAAAATATTTATGGAGTGGCCAGAGGGGGTAGGAACATTTTGATGCCAATTATTTCATGATGGTATTTATAACACATCATCGATTCTTTGGAGAATGATAGGATATTCTTCAACGATTCCATTCAACCGCTCCCGATTAATATAATGCAAAATTATGAACACGTTGAACACAATCCTTTCCAATTCATCTGAAGGGGGTGCTGGAGCCTATCCCAGCTGACTCCGGGCCAAAGGCAGGGGACACCCTGAATTGGTGGCTAGCCGATCACAGGGCACAAGGAGATGGACAACCATGCACACTCACACCCATACTTGGGGGCAATTTAGAGTGCCCAATCAGCCGACCATGAATGTCTTTGGAATGTGGGAGGAAACCGGGGTACCCGGAGGAAACCCATGCAGGCCCGGGGAGAACATGCAAACTCCACACAGGTGGACGTGGCCTGGATTTGAACCCAGCACCGTCGAGCTCTGAGGCCGACGCACTAACCACTCGCTCCACCGGGCCGCCCCGCCATAAAAAATACAAAACAGATTTGATATGTATGATGATTTCCTTGATGAAATATCTGCTTTTTTTAATGGCATTTTTTTAACAAAACGGCTAATCAAGATTACAATCATTTTGCATTTTGATTGATTTATTTTCAATTGTGCTTAACAAATAAATATATTGAGCCACGTAGATTAATTCTTACACCCCAAGTTTCAACATTGCAGATATGTACACAAAATGAAGCAGAGTTTTTAAGAAACCTGTTAAAGTAAACACCACAAAAAGCACACCTGACATTAAAGGACGGATATAAAGAAACCCAACTCCACACAAACCCTTTTAAATGTTAATATAAGGATCTTAACTGACACCACTAAGATACGGGAAAACAACTTTTATTTTCCACAAGCTGATGAACTTCTAAAAATGCATTCTAGCATGGTTCCAAAAAATGTCTCGACCTAATTTTTTCATAAATTAACCTCCTACTTGCATCACTTGAGTCGAGTTCGACTCTAAGACACCGTTAGGCCACAATTAATTTGACATCAACTACAGTTGCATTCGCTGCACTTGAATTTTGTAGACAACCATTCACACTGACTCAAATATATTCCAGCTGGCAAGCCTGTCTTTAAGAGGGACTGGCCATAGGAAGTAGGTGGAAAATTCCACCTGCCATGGTCCAATATCTACCTTGCGCCTCTCGCTTGCTCCTCTTTTTTTTTTTAAATAAATACTATTACTAATAGTCGGCGGCCCGGCAGCTGAGTGGTTAGCGCGTTGGCCTCACAGTTCTGGGGTCCCGGTTTCGAATCCAGGTCGTAGTTTGCTCCGGGTACTCCGGTTTCCTCCCACATTCCAAAGGCATGCATGGAAGGATGATTGGACACTTTAAATTGCCGCTAGGTATGAGTGTGAGCGTGAATGGTTGTCTGTCTTCTCGTGCCTTGCGATTAACTGGCCACCAATTGGGGGTGTCTCCCCGCCTCGTGCCTGTAGTCAGCTGGGATATGCTCCAGTACTCCCAACGACCCTTGTGAGGATAAAGCGGTTCTGAAAATGAATGATTGAATGAATGATATTAGGGTGAGTATTGTAGTGGCCGCTTCACAGTGTGTATATGTAATCTACCTACAAACAACTTTACATCATCTCCCCACAGAGGTGCGTTTTCAGTTCCTCACACCCAAATGCGCATTCTCCTCTGACAAGTGCAAAGCAGTGTCTTTTTGCACATGTCAAGGGCTGGCAGTATGCCACTAGTGCACCACCTTTAAAGGGAATGTCGAATGTCTGCACACTAACCCCAGCATAAAAAGCCCTCTTTCAAGTTCACCTGCCTGTCCAGGCCTAGCAGGCTTCCTTTCCTGGCACAAAAGCTAGCAAATGATATCTACAATTCGCACCAAAAAGTGCTCTATTTCAGCTTCTACCAATCACTGTGCTGCAAGCGATGGAGAAATTGCCTGCCAAGCAGTTATACATTATAATAGTCTGGAAAAAAATATTAAGAGATTAAAATTGAAATATGGCAAAGAATAAGTTTATACTGTAATATTAGAAGATTCAAATCATAATATTGCAAGATAAAATTTGTTGTGTTGCTTATTTTTAATGAACCTGATTTGGAAGTTGTTTGGTTTCATGGGAATCCATTTTTGGCGACTTCTGTGACATCACAAAATTGGCTTTGACATAATATTAAAAGATTGAAGTAAGCTTTGGAGGAAAAAGACATACAATTATGAGAATAAAGTTAGTACGTTACCTGTTTTTACATTACGTGAATCCGAAGTGGTTTGGCATCCAAAGACTTCAACTTTTGGTAATGCAGGGTCAGTGAGAAAAATTAGATATTGAAATCTTTTTTTTTGTGTTTCTTTGATTCCTGTTGATAAAACTTCATTGAGAATGACTTTATATTGTAAATACAGGTGATCGAGTTTTAAATGAGAAGATTTCAGATGGTGATGTGCCTTGGGATTTTTGCAAAAGTGTGCCGCAGCTCAAAAAACAGTTAGGAAACACTGCTTTGTGCGTCAGTCCTGGCATTGACTGATTGATCACTTCAAATAGAGATTCAACAATTCAGAGGCTGTTCCACTGTTTCAGAGCAAATAAAAGTTTAGTTCCACATCTGGTGCTCTTCTAGTCCATGAAATGCATTCGTGCCGAAAGTTTTATTTATTTATTTATTTTTTAAAGCAATGTGGCCAAGCTGCATTTCAGATTCATCGCTAGTGAATGATGAAAGACAGAGAAACTGAGACTTCATAAACACACACGCACGCACACACGTACGCACACAGTGCAATTTGTGGATATCTTAGTGAAACTTGATACAATATGTGGGGTATTTTTGACATGTGATTAATGAACTAGATATTGGAGCCCTGGCTTTACTCTCCAGGGTTGTATTATTTTCTTATTTGCACCAAATGAAAATAGAAGATTTCTCCGAACTCCTTTTGTTGCTTAACTCCAAATCGATGCCAACATTCAGCTGACAGTATTTGACTTTTCAAGACAATTACTGTACTTTCGATGGACTATTACCGTAATTACTCGAATATAACACGCATATTTTTGCTATATAATTAATTCCAATAGTTGGGGGTGCGTGTTATAATCAAGAACTATTTTTTTTTTTGTCTTGTTACATGGCCCTTAGCCTGGTGCTTTGCCAAATAAATTGAATTGAAATTGAATTGAATAAAATAAATTACAAATTTTTGATCGAAAAAAGCATTGTCAAACTCACTTTGACGCACGGATTTTACGTCATCTCGTAAAGCCAATCGGATGATGTGTTGTGGGAGGAAGAGGAAGTGGATGAAGGAAGCGTGGACGTTGATAGGATTCTCAACGAAGAGATGTATGAGAGGACAGACAAATAGAGAGAGGAACTCTTCATTTGAAGGATTCTAATGAATAAATTTGTTTGAACAAAACAATCGTGAAACGAAGAAAAAAAGGTAAGATTTCTGATTTTCGTCAGCGGGAAATTTTAGGTGCGCACTATATTCGAGTACTGCGTTTTTCCAGATTTTTTTGGCCCAAAATTACCTGCGTGTTATTTTCGAGTGCGCGTTATATTCGAGTAATTACGGTACTTGTTATTGTTCATTTAAGATTTATTTCCACTCTTACCCCTGATAAAATGCGAGAATCTATTTTCGCCTGCTGACTCCTGCAAAGATTAAAACCTTTCCCTTTTTTTCTTCCTGCTTATTTATTCTTGGTGTTTTTATGCAGTTTCATTTTAGAAACTGTATGTTTGTATATGTAAATTGACTTGTCTGTATTTTTCCCTCCTGTGCTTTCAGGAGTTTATGGAAGCCTCATGGGATTTGTTTTCATTTGTGGTTTATTGATCAGAATTTCTTTTAGCAGCACAAATTTCACAACACTAACTCACATTTGTTTCCCTCCTCTCCCTCCTACACCTTCTGTCTCTTCTCCTCCCCATTCTTTCAGTTCCTATTGAACATATTGGACAGGAACTGAGGTAAGAAAACAACCCGCCTTCACCTTCCATAAAGTAGTTTTATCTTCACAGCAACGAACCCCTTGGCTCTCACAAACACTAACAGTAGTTCTTTGAGTGAAAATCCATATTAGTAGGGTCATATTTTATTTTTTTAGATGGTAGCTTTTCAGATTCTGCTCAGTGCTTGAACTCCACTACATTTTTTGTTCATCCTAACACCAACCAATGCTCTGTTTTCAGAACATCGAAAAGAAACAAACACTGAAACCTCACTGGAAATGAAAATGCTCGTTTTTTTTTACATCTGAAATTAATAATAATAATAATGATTAGAGTAGTAAAGGGGAATAGGTGGGCTACGTTAATGAGAATTGAAATGAGCCATCCTGAGGGGTCATAGCAACGTGAATCAGAGACAGCGAGTGGGGGGGTAAGAGATAGGAGAATGGGGGGTGCTTGCCTGATGATAGTGATGGTGAGGAGAGCAGAGCAGGGGAAATTACAGCAGGTCTCGGGTGATCATTATCGCTCATGGTAACAGGATATAGGCCAGGCTTGATGTACGACACACAATATTATGTTCTCCCGGCTTGATGCCACCTGCATTCATGCATCATGTGGATACATATCAGCCACCAAGTGGGCCTTTCTGCATGTGCATCTCTGTGACGTGTGCATTTGCTTTGCATGCCTTTGTCTTTTAGAGGGGGTTTTGCTTCCAGTCACTGTCATCAATTTTGCTTGATAACTTCAATGCACCATGTCTTAAACATATTTACCCTCCATCCATTCCATCCAGCTGCCCCACCCCTGGATGCAATGGCTCTGGTCATATCAGTGGGAGATACTCACGACACAGAAGGTAGGGCAGAAAAAAAGGAAAACACTCTGGCTGTCCTTCTTTGTCTGTTTGTCTGTGCTTGTCCTCACTGATCCATGCATTCATGATTTTTTTTCTGAAAGTCTTGCTCATTGGCTCACTGCACTACATAGGCCTTCCCATTGGTCTGAATCCGAAAGTCATATGTTGATTTTTTTCCCCCCAAGTTGTATTTCACAATAATGTACCCCCTTAGGGATTTGTTATTACTATTATTATTACAGGGCAGCTGAGTACCGGAATATTATTGTTAAATATATAGGGAAACTGTAAAACACACCAAAAATTGGTATAGTACCTCAGTAACCGTAAAAAGTGCGATAGATTTTTGTATTAACAGAAAATAATGGTAGACCGTTTTTATTTTGTAATTATTTTATACTGTAATCCATATGTTAAGAGTCTGGGTGGTGATGGCAAAGCCCCTTTTCAACTGTGATTTGAATCCATGTCACCGTTTTGATGGTTGAGCGTGCTGACTACTGTGCTAACAAAGACCAGCTGGAGGAAGTGTCGGGTTCGGAATACCTTACTTCCTCAGGACTTAAACGAATGTACCGGCAGCTTAAACTAGATCGGACAGTTGGTGAGGACACTTAACTGCAGATTCAAACCCTGGTTGGAAGGGAGTGAATGAGAAAGGTGATGAGTGCAGTGATTTCACACCAAACATACCAAAAATACATTTTACAGTTGTTTGCTGCAAAACAGCAGTTAAAATGTTATTTATCCGTTAATGTTTTTATAAATATCTATTTATTCTCTGCCGTAGTTTATTTCACCGTAAAGGTTTTTAGGCTTTCCCTTAATTTTAACAGTACAATTCTGGTAAGCTAAGCACGGTGTTCGAGTGGTCAGCACGTCCGCCTCACAGATTTGAGATGGAAGGTTCAATGCCTGCCTGGTGGGTTCCGACCTTCCTGTGTGGAGTTTGCATGTTCACCCAGTGTCTGCGTGGGTTTTCTACGAGTACTCCAGTTTCCTCCCACATTCCCAAAACATGCATGTGAGGCAGACTGAACACTCTAAATTGTCTGTAGCTGTAAGTGTGAGTGTGCAGCTTTTCCCTTTTACCCTGTTGGGCACAGTTAACTGGGAGATGTAAGTACAGAAAATGACTAAATTAACTCTGGTAAGCAAAGCTACAAATATTTTAGCAGGGTTTTTAACATTATTTTTTTTTTAAGACTACTCTTAAACAGTAAATTTGAATTGATTGCAAGAGACAATTGCTGCCATCTCCTCCCATTCAAAATGGATTGAACGTATTTTGCTATGAATAGGAGTATTTAACACTGTCATAGTCTTAAAACAATTATCTCACATTTACAAGTTGTTAAAACTTATCAAAATTTATGCTACGCTGCTTTCATTCTTAACCCCCGTTGAGGAAAAGTGGCTCGGAAAATGAATGAATGACTGAAGAGAGATTTTACTGAAACTACAGCCATTCTATTCACAAAGCTCAGTACACGCGGCTTCAGTTTGAAATCAGTTTTCAGATTTTAAGGTTGCACTGAATAATTACTTGAGTGGTATTCATAGCTGTTGAAGGACTAGAATACAATAAATAACACCGGGGGGAAAAACGCAAACACCATGGGTGGTGTGAAAAGTGATTTCCGTAGGTTCCATCAAGCTGTGATCTTCCTCTTGTATGTCTCTCACTCTCACGAGAGCAGCTGAGCACGGGCGGCTCACTGGTTTGTGACTTTTCTTTATTGTGTCTTAGACATTAGCTATCTGTTTACATGTGTAGTCATTCAGCAGGCAATTTCAAACGCACTTTGTTTATAGATCCTCCTTCAATCTCACTCGCTGTCTCCCAGGTGAGAATAAGGGGGAGTTTATTGGATTTCACCCTTCGTTGCCTCCCCGCCGCTGTCGCCATACGAGCTGTTCATTAAACATTTCACTCAATTGGCTGAGATTGGTTGCCATATCTGATAGCGAGTGAGCGTGGCGCCCTCCTCAGGCTCCCTCCGTGTCCACTCTTCAGCGCATTGTCAATCATACGCAATTATTTTCTCTCTTTCCTCTCATTTTCAGCATCCTAGGTTGCCCCATAGCCAGGAAGCGTCGACTTGAGGAGGCCGAGGCAGATCAGGAGCAGGAAACGGAGCGGCCGGCATCGAAGAGAAAGTCCCACCCCCTGAAACTGGCCCTGGATGAGGGTTTCAGCGCCGAAAGTGATGCCAGCAGTGAAGCTGAGGGAGACGGTGAAAGGAATGGAGAGAACAGAAGTAAAAGCGAGGAGGAGGAGAACAATACGGATGCTGCTGAAGTCGAAGAGAAACTTGTGGAAGAGCAAACACATGAGCCACAAACAAATGGACAGAGTGACAAGATTCCAAATAGTCCAGAAGAGGATGTCAAGAGGAAAGAAGTATTAAATCCTAAGGACTTAGGTTAGTCTTCTCTCATTTCATTTAATTTAAAAGAAAAGGCGACACTCAGTACAAATGGCCTTCATTTTGAAGAAGGTCGCTCAAAGTATTGGTGGGTAATGATGACATGCTTTGAGAACAGATAATGGAGAAAATCATTTTTTAACTAAAAATACCATTGTTTACAAGCGTAGGCATTTTGTGATGTCAATTTTATCCACATCCATGAACACTGATAGACTCGAAAGCAGGTGCATGGGGCAATGGGTATTAATGAGGCTACGAGGTCTGATATTCACATTTGATTAGCTACAACAGGGGTCGGGAACCTTTTTGAAAGAGAGAGCCATAAACAATTACTATTTTCAAATGTTATTCCCTGAGAGCCATACTCACAATTTAAAAGTCAAAATACATGAAAATGTGCCATTTTTTTAGTTATTTTACCACTTTTAAAGTACAAAAAGTCTTTGTATTCTTTTGACAACATTTTTACGCTGTTGCTAATCAATGAATATCAATGAGTATCAATGAGAGAATAGATGCAGAAGACTCTAATGAAAAAAAAAGTCAATGCCACACGAAGTGACGTTCCTATTGGTGCATTCGGGACTCGGCTCTCTCACCACAGGTTTCCATATTTTAGCTCAGAACCATATGCAACCATCAAAAGAGCCACATGTGGCTCCTGAGCCATAGGTTCCCTACCCCTGAGCTACAAGAATAAAAATGATAAAATGTCAGTCTTCATGATGAACAGTAACCTCCTAGAAATTCTGCCTTGTATTTATATTTATCTCAGTTTCTTTATCTCCTTCAATCTTCATTCTTAAGATATCAACCATTGTACTGTCTTTAAATTCTCAGAAGAGTGTGTTATCATCGGATCTCCAATGACACAGGAATGTCAGTCTCCATCTCAGAATGCTGAAGAAGTGGCCAACTCTCTCCTTTATCTCGGCCGAATCCCTAATAGCAGTGATGCTCCAACAGTGGCCACCCCACAGCCAGTTGCTATGGAGACTGAGGGGAATGTCACAGTGGCAGTGGAACACTGTGAAAAAGTAAAAGAGGAGCAGGATGAGGAAACGACTGAAGCAAAGGATGGTGTGGCAGACAGGAGTCAAAACATGAAAGAGGAGACAGAAAAGTTGGTGAATGATCGAGGAGATCACGAAAGTCACGCTACGGAGGTCTGTCGCGAAGCCACCACGGATGAAGACCAGCAAAAGAACAGACCGCAAGAGGAGGAGAAAGAAGAGGTGAAACCTACTGTGCCAACTTCTGTCCGCACCATCACCAGCATCCCAGCAGCTCAGGAACTACACATCAAGACTGAGGACCACAGGGTCAGTCCTCCGGAGGACTACAATGCACACGAGAACTACAGTGCCACACGAGCCAGTACACTTGACAGCTACGACTCCACGAAACCACTTCATAACTACAAGTCCTGCCTTCCTTTAAACTACATCTCCCACTTGACCGAGCCTCTCGAGAACTATTCAGCCAATCCCAGAGGCGATCATGTGAAAATCCGCAAAGTCTCACCCTCTGCCTCCTCCGACATAATCGAGGTGCATTCGGACAAGTCGGACGAGAAAGACTCTGACGATGGCGACGGTGACGACGAACACGACGACGAGGACAGCCTCTCTCAGCGCTCGGCCGTCACGGATGAGTCGGAAATGTTCGACATGACTCGAGGGAACCTGGGCCTCCTCGAGCAAGCCATCGCCCTCAAAGCAGAGCAGGTGAAGCCGGCCGGACCTAGGGAGCTGCTGGTTGTGCCTGATATCCAGCACCACAGATACTTCACCATGGAAGACCGGCCAAAGCACCTTGATGTCATCAGAAAGAGCTACTTTAAAGGTAAGACGGCGTGCACAAACAATGCTGGGAATTCAGGCAGGGAAAGTGGATTAGTCCCAAGATGTCTTCATTATGAGGAAAACTACTCTACCTGGAGTCATTGGTCCATCTCAACTGTGATGGCTAGCATTGTGCCATCTTGTTTCCCTTCCATTGCTGCAGATAAACGTTCAATCCATTTTGACTGGGATCGAATGATAGCTGTCAGCTCTCCCTGTCAAAACGGATTGGACGTGTATTGCTGTCAAAATAACCAATGAGTTAAAGCAAAGGTCTAAAATAGAGAAATAAAACAGTAGGAACAGTAATAGTAAATCCACTTCCACCATATTAAAGAAATAAGAAATAAAGAAACAAGAAACAAACAAGCAAATGCATTACTACATTTACACAATCAATATGTACAATATATCTTATGTTTAATAATCAAATTAATTAAATAAACATAAAACTCCTACTAATAATGGCTTGTTTTTATTTTGTATTTTTTAACTACATTTATCAATTGTCCTATTCACATTTGTCGATAGCAATAAAGTGGTTTGTCTTGTATCGTAACCAAGTTTTGATTACATTCATTAACATTACATTAACCTTAATTTATTTGATTTCCCACTTTAATATATGTTAAACTACAAGGTGATTGAAAAGTATCTCCCTCATTTAAAATACTTCACATACATTTATTCATGATTTAATATTTTCCTTATTTTTCATGTGCGGGTGAATGCTTGATAAGGTATGAAAATTACATCTATGTCAATTTTTTTCCGATTGGCTATTTTGTTTATAATTTCAAAACCCTAGAAACATGTCCTACCCTATAAGAAAGTGGCCAGTTAGTGGCATGTTACATGATACATTGTTCAAGTGCAAAGATGGCGGCGGACTAAAGGTTTTCATGGGGACCTTCCTGCAGGGCTTTTTGAATTTTAAACAAAATAATCGATCTGAAAAGAAAACAAGAACATCTAGTACACAAACTCCATGTCATATGCCAATTTAACCCGAGGGAAAACAATGGATGACGGTACTACAACCTTCCTCTACTGCTGGGGTGCGCAAACTATTCCACAAAGGGCCGCATTGGGTGCAGGTTTACATTCCAACCCATCAAGAGGACACCTTTTCACCAATCTGGTGTCCTACAAGTCCAATCATTGGATTGCAGTCAGTCTGTGCTGGATTGGTTGGAACAAAAACCTGCACCAACAGCGGCCCTCAAGGACCAGTTTGCCCACCCCTGCTCTACTGTAAGGAAAGAAAATGAGAGCAGGGTTAGATGAGGCGGCGACAACTCAAGCAAGAAAGTGACGGAAAGGCCTGAACAAGTTGTTTGTTTATGTTTGATGGAGCCTTGTGCTTCTCAGTTGGCACGTTGCCCTCTCGTCATGCTCCTCTTACTATCAGCAGTGGTGTTATTAGATGCCTGCTAGTTTTGCCCTTTCCTTGGCCTCCCCTCTCTCCTGTGGTGACGTTCTTGTACTGCTCAACCTTAATTAGGGGATGCATGTCTCATTAACATTCAATTTGAAGGCCAATAGAGCATCGCGCCACCCTCTAGCCGGTCTTTCCTTGCTCCAACGCCAATGGTGCTGCGTTGCTTTCCTCTAGTAGCGGAAATGAAAAGTGCAACGGGCGGGCTGGCATTGAATGATCATCCTTCAACGCTCTTGAAAGCGATAAACGTCTACTTCATTTTGACTTGTATCTTTCGCTGCCAGTCAAATATGTTTGGCCAGGTTTGCCTACCAATGTCAGAAAATGAGTTAATTTTAATAACATTAATGCAGTCACAAGACTAGGATGTTTCTTGATCTTTTTCCTTCATTTCTGTTTTCAGTGGTAATTTGCTAAAGTTACTGTATAGTCGACGCAAAAACAGTTCATTTTTAGAGCTACTTTCATCTATTATGGTCAGTGGAAGCCAATGAGTTAATTATGTATGATGTTGTTGAGAGACTGGTGTGCTCTCAACAGGCACAGTCTAATGAGCTCTCAAATGAGAGATGGAGTATAGTAAAGTCTAACAATGATAATATTTGTTACCATCAGGGGTTTAGAGTATCTATTTTACAGAGGTCATGTTTGCCCTTAGAACTGTTCAAATGCATATGCGTCAGAGATTTTAAAAAATATCGGGTATTTTGTGGGGCAATTCCGTACTACAGCAAACTTCTCTATATTACCACAGATTAACATTTCATGAAATCCAAGGAATGGTGTTTTAAAAATGAACATGTATCAGATCAAACTGCTTAGTCACCTTTGACCCAGTTAGCTTACATAATAACCAAACATTTGACACAGAAATGTCATAAAGGTTTTAAAGACAGAGTCACTGCCTGTAAACAAATAAACATAAGATGCAAAGAACGCGTACAGATGGTGCTTCTGCGCAGTCAAAACACCAAATACTGTATGTCTAGATTTCATGCTCAGCCAAGCAGACCGTCTGATGGCATTAACCACTTGCTTTTGTCCTCCTTTCTCATTCCATCTTCCTTTCTCCTCCAACTTTGATCTCTTCTTCCTCTAACTTACGCACGGTCTCATCGTCTAGAGAGTATTCGGCCAGAGAAGAGGGAAATCAAGTGCCCCACCCCAGGGTGTGACGGGACAGGTCATGTGACTGGCCTCTACCCCCACCACCGTAGTCTGTCAGGCTGCCCTCACAAGGACCGGATTCCGCCAGAGAGTGAGTTTTCATCTAGATGAACTGGGATTGACATCTAATTTTCTTTATGGTCTTTAACAAATTGTGCTCACAGAGGTAGATTTGTCCAGATTACATATCCAAATCTTAAAGGTTGCTTTGTTCTCACGCACAAGTGAATATACTGTTGAATTTGTAGTAAAAAATTTCCTTAAGCCACCTGATGGTGTAAATGTTCACTCGCCTGACTTCGGGCTCAATTCCCACTGGTGGACAACGGATGTGATAGAAACTACGCATATAAGGACTTTTAATACAGATTTTTCAACGTAGTCTCACTCCTGACTTCATTGTCACTTTCAAACTTTGTGCCGCTTTCAAGGGACCAAATAGGTGAAAGCGTGAAGGGGCAAGTTCTTGGCTGCAAGGGGGATTGAGGAAATAGTACTCATCCCAGCTCGTTGGTGGTCTGCACCGTTTAGGCTGCTGTGTAAGGCCTTGCGTTGTCATGATCCAAGATGGCTCCTGCTGACTGATGACTATTACATTTGTTCTTTATGTCTTTCTTGAGCTCCAAAAATGTCATTTTACTAACTAATGGTCAAATTAAATCTCAACCAAAGAATTCAAATGAAATTAAAGAAGTGAAGCCAAATGTCCCAGCCATCAAACTGCATCTTACATGACTGCAACATGAGATAAAAGCTTTTAAAATCTGCCAAACTACTACTTTATATGAATATTACAAGGTCTTAAAGTTGCCTGAGTAGTATGACCAATAGAATTTAGGTCCTTTTTTATACAGGTTCGCAAATTTTTTATTAGGTGGTAATCACTAATTGAGAATAACTTGTGTGTAACACTTGCTATATCTTCCTGACTACCAGGAAAAAAATGTTGTCCACTCACATTTATTTTGAAATTCCCCAATCTATGTGAAGTAATTGGAATAATGCAAAAGAAATTTGGTATCATTGGAAAGCTCTGAATGTCCTCTGTAGAGCACAAAAAGGAGTTAATGCGATTGGATGCACCGGGTGGGAGATATTTAGGTTTATAAATGTCCTCTACAGAGGACAAATTTGAACTGGTATTCAGGAGGATATTTAACGTGCATTGTTATTGCCACAGCAAATTGAGATGAATAATTGTATATTTTTCGGCATGTTGCATGTGTGCTCATATCTCTTCAGTTCTGGCCATGCATGAGAATGTCCTGAAGTGTCCAACTCCTGGCTGTACCGGTCAGGGCCATGTTAACAGCAACCGTAACACGCACCGCAGGTACGCACAGATAGCATTTCATATGTTGATAACGTTTTTTTCTAGGTTTCGCTTATTTTGCAAGCGCATATATTTATGCTTGCAAGACAGCAATTGTGTCAATCCACATCAGCGTGGCGCAGATTTACCGGATCAGCATTCTCCCGCTAACTATGAATCCTTCTCCTCCTCTGAATCTCTCAAGTCTTTCAGGATGTCCCATCGCAGCGGCAGAGAAGTTGTCCAAGAGCCACGACAAGCCGCTTTCTCAGCCTGGCAGCGAGCTCCTCAAAGGGAGTCCCAATGACAGAGTGCTCAGGTGTGTGAAGCCGAACAGAAGAATTGATAATTACTTATAAAACTGAATTCAATCGTGCTGCTGTCTTGAATGTTTAACACTTTGGTTCACTCCATTCATTTCAAATACAATGTAGTAATGCATTTTTTATACTCATTAAAAGGCATGTAATTTGCATTAATTATAATTTTAATACTGGTGTACGTATAGATGTAAATTATTAAAACAGAGCCTAGCCAACCTTGTATAATTTGATCGGCATAGTGAACTCATACATTGACGCCGACAGCCATAGACATCTTTCACAGCCAATGATTTACAGTAATTAGTACTTAATAACTTTAAAACAAGAGCAGGATGGTTGTTGATCTGTTTTTATTAGTTCTCGTGTTGTAAATGGTGATATGCCAACAGTTCAGTTTTAGACGAGTTCTGGTTCATCTATACTATAGCCAACAATAGCAACCTCTGAGTTAATAACTACATACAGTTGTTTGTTTTTACAGTGTTTATACCTCCCCAAAAGAAACGACAACTAGAATTTTTGACACGCATTTTAGAACAAACCATTGGACAATCATTCTCATTTAGGCTTTCTCCTCCTTTACACTACACACAATCCTGAAGAAATAATTTCAATAAATCCCTTACAGTGTCGATCTAGGCATTCTTGTATCTTGCGACAATTGTGAGTAGAGTTGTGGACTGTGGCGTGAAACATATTGTGTTATCATTCAATAGGGAAAAACTATTGGTACGTTTTATGTTTACAAATGAATGAAAAACAGACATGATTGTTTGTTGAGCCAAAGAATACACAATGAAGCAAAAAATATATATAAACTGCACTGGAGTAAGTAGCATTTTTGGTAAGGCATTTTTTTATTTAATCAGCGACCAAGAACTACACTACACAAAGGACTGAAAATGGAAATTAGCCCACGGCTACAATCTTACATATACATGTTCATTAAAATGAATATAAATATTTTCATCAATATGTGCTGTCACTTAACAAATCAATCAATCAATCAAGCAGTGCTTCTCAAATAGCAGGGCGGGCCCACCTAATTTTTATCCAAGTCTGTTTTTTGATATATATTTTTTTAAACTTTGGTTTTTCTGAGTAATTTATTTTTAGGGTTATTTTTTTTAAATCTTTGTTTTTCTGATTAATTTATTTTGAAGGTTGTTTTTTTAATTAATTAATTTTTCTTCGTTTTTTTTTTAGATACTCGGAAGTCTCGCGCGAACTGCATTCCGCAAATTCTAGACTGAAAGACACTTGTACGCATACCCAAGCTTCTTGTAGTTTATTTTTATTTTTATTTTTTTTAGCAAAAACATGCTAACAATTCTCAACAATCATCACGCTTTGTGAGAGCTACAACAGTAAACAGCTGTTAGCATCATATAAAGTGGCATACTAAAAAATAATAATTGATGCACTTAGTCTTTTTTTTGTTCCAGACAAAAATGTTAAATATTGAAGAGATTAATGAAGTTACTTTCTATTGCTTTTCTATATAATGTATTTTCGTTAATTTTAACAAGGATATAATCTTAGGCAGAGGTGTCATTAGGGGGGCCGCGAAAATGTTTAATTTTTCCTTGGTTGGGAGCAACTGAAATTAATTGAGAAGCACTGCACTAAAGTAATCCTACTAAACAGGCTAAATAAGCACATTCTAATATAACAGTTTTTCACATAATAATAACCTAAAAAATAAAACGTTTCAAACCGTCAGTATTCAGACAGTTATATGATAATTCTATTTTCTAAAGGTTACTAGAAACAAGAATGACTATGTAAAAATCAGTTTTATTAAATCATGTTTTTATGATCACTGCTCTTGGCAAGCCCAATTAGACGTCTAGTATCCATTATCAATGGTTGTTGCTTGTTAATAACGACAATCACATATGCGTCTGACGTCACCTATTTACAAGTTTTATACACAACATATTGGACACCGCCTGTCGTATTGCAATATGCGTTTTGTGTCATTTCATATTGGAATGTGCAGATAAATCGATAATATTATCCCGCTGTAATTGCGATATCGGTTGCCGGGATCTTTGGGTGTTTAGAACCTTGCTTACAGATTGTTGATTTAAAGAAACTCTTCAGGCATCGACTTGGGTGGTCTAATCATTAGTGCCACTATGTTAACACGAGCATCTCATTCTCACCATTAATCTCCCCAGCTGGCCAGGTTCCCTCATTATGGCCAAAAGAATGATTATTAGCATAAATGAGACATCTGTATTATGCTAAGTCCGTGCGCTTCCTCTTTGGTATTTTAATTAATAACGCAGCAAAAATGCTAATTATTCAAGCCAAAGGGGGCATTGTTGGGGGTCACATAAAGTCGGTGTGAAGAGAGCTACGATGTGTGCGTTGCATAGATTTGTACTGTTTGCCATTCGATCCACGTTTTAATGTTAATGTATACGTACGATCAAACCTCCTGTGATATCTGGTTTTAAAAAATGTCTTGTTAGACCCTTTTCGCATCTCTGAAAGCATCGTGCCTTCAAGCATGGTCATTAATTAGCATGTGACGGCAGATCAGCACTACTATACATTATGGAAAGAGTGGAGGAAAAGGGGGCTGGGCTAAAAAGGGAGGATAGCGCAGAGATAAGGGAGGGGATGAAGGAAAAGAAAGAAAAAAATGGGGAAGGTGACCCCACCCCTATCCTACCACTCCCCCTTCTGTTTTCTCCTCAGCCCCCTCTTTTCTTTCCCTTCTTCCCCGCACCCTTCTTTCAGCTGTATCAGTGGATTTACGCCAACAGGTCTGACAAAAGCGCTGGCTCTTTAGGAAAACGAGAGGGCTTAAAGCTCATAAATTCCTTGCTGTACAACATGCAAATGTGCCCTCCACTGATAAGAGAGCTTTTAATCCAGCAGCACTCCCGCTAAGTACACTGTTGCCCTATCTTCCCTCTCTCACTTTCACCCTGTACCTCCCCTCTTTTGTTCTTCCAATTACTTTTTCCTGGGTGCTGATCGGGTGAGCCTTTCACTCCATATCCTCCTAGGTTCTGTCATTATTGTTTTACCCTGGCGTCTGCTCCTTGTCACCCTCGTAGGCCCATGTGCTTCGTAAAGCAACTGGAGATGCCCCAGTACGGGAGCTTCAGGCCCAACATGGCACCAAGCACACCCCGCGCTAACCTGGCCAAGGAGCTGGAAAAGTACTCGAAGGTGTCCTTCGATTATGCAAGCTTTGATGCTCAAGTGTTCGGGAAGCGTATGCTTGCGCCAAAGATGCCCACCAGCGAAACCTCACCCAAAGCCTTCAAAAGTAAGAGAGGCTGTATTCAGAAATGTCTTATAGTTGTGTTATTTAAAAAGATGATATGTTGTCATGAGGCCCGGTGGCGCGTCGTCCTCACAGCTCTGGGGTCCTGGGTTCAAATCCAGGTCACGTCCACCTGTGTGGAGTTCGCATGTTCTTCCGGGCCTGCGTGGGTTTCCTCCCACATTCCAAAAACATGCATGGTAGGCTGATTGGACCCTCTAAATTGCCCCTAGGTATGGGTGTCAGTGTGCGTGGTTGTCCGTCTCCTTGTGGTGTCCCCCGCCTCTGGCCCGGAGACAGCTGGGATTGGCTCCAGCACCCCCTTGCAACCCTAATGAGGATGAAGCGGTTCAGAAAATGAGATGACATGTTGTCACGAGTAGAAGCCCAATCCATTTGAAGTGGGAGGGTTGGCTGCAACTGAATGGACATTCATTTGCTGCCAGACCTCCCACTTTGAAAGGATTGGACCCCTATCACTGACAATGGCAGCCAATGTGTTAACAAGCCACTATACCAAGAACCTTAAAAATTACGATTTTTTTTTGCGTTTTTTAATTAACAGTTTTTAAAAGACCATACATGGACATGTTATGAGAGATCCCGGCAATGCAATCGTATTCATTTTACTGTGTGGGGTTACAATTCCCACTTCCAGCTCCAATCAGGATTTAGGTCTCCATAATTTGAGAAAGAAATACGATGATTTCACAATACCCAGTTAGATTGATATGGACATCCTTATTCATACGTGTGCCAAATCTGAAAAGAAAATGTTGAAGCACTTTCACATTATGTCCAAATTTGTAAAGAAAGACACATAAAAACAACGTGTGAAAACATGACCACCAACAATCTAATTTGACATTTTTAATGCCTCACAGTTGTGAGGTCGAGCGTTCAATTTCAGGTTCGGAACTATGTAGTTTCCATGTTCTACCTTGCGTGGATTTATGCATGGTAAATTGGTTGAACACAAATTGCCCAAAGGTATGGTTGATCTTCTCCTTGTGCTGGCCGCTGACCCCGTGCGACTCTCACATTGCATAAACCTTGATGATTCCATGATATACTGAATGCCACAATGACACTTGTACCCGTCCCTTCAGGTAAGCCCTCATTCCCAAAGTCATCATCACCCAGCCTTAACCTCCACGGTTACGGCAAACCTTCCTCCTTGGCCTATGACTACTCCCATGATGCCGAAGCCGCCCACATGGCCGCCACCGCGATCCTCAACCTGTCTACACGCTGCTGGGAGAAACCTGAGAATCTGAGCACCAAGTTGCAAAACAAGGTACGCCAAGAATTGTTGTATCGCTACCCTTGTGACCTACTTCCTACGAGGTATGTCATCATTGGAAAGAGCACTGCTTTCATCTCTGCTCAAATCTCAGCAATTACTCCTGCATTGTAGCATGAGACAGAGCTGGGCACAGCAGTCTCCTCTCTCCTCTTCATATTTCTGCCCTCCCACCAGTTGTGTATCATCAAATCGGGCACTGACTGAAAGCAACATCCGTGGTTGAGATGCACTTGCATCACCTACCCTGTTCTCTTTCATCCTCACATCCCACACACTTCTCATGCTGCTGTTGAATGTAGCGCACAGACACTTCCGTGGATTCATATCACTACCAGGTAGCCTTTTTTGCTTGAAAAATCTGCAGCACAGATCTACCACTGTCCCCACGCTGTCCAGTCTTTCGTTTATTTTCTTTATTTCATACAATTCATACTTTCCCACCGTTCCCTTCTTGTATATACAATACCAAAGTCAGTGTTTGCCTCTGTTTTCACATCTGATATTATCTCTGGCCACAACAGTTACAATTGGAGCCCTACTTTGACTCATATTGAGACTTAAAAAAACAAACACTTTTTGTATGTTCACAGTAAAATGGGGGGAAAAAATCTATTTAGACGCACAGTTTTGTGACAGTAAAAGGTAATCTAGTCGTTCACTGCCATTGACAGCGGTAGAGATTCAATTCATTTTAACAAGGGGCCTGTCAGCGATAATAATACGACTAATAAAGTATAATATAATGATATGATCTATATACGGTATTTTTGGACTTTAAGTCACACCTGATTATAAATTGCGGCAGCCAAAAAATACAAAATGAAGAGAAAAAAATTTATCATATTTTGGGGAGGGCAATATATTTTTTAAATCATACACCAAAAACAAACACAAGTTATCCTCTTATGTATGACCTGGCGTCCATATGTGTGGACATCACATTTTTGGTTGTCAAAGACTACAATGTTACATTTTGGACAACAAGGGCCTGGCCTCCACCTATGATGTGGACATCATTTTTCTCAGAAGCTACATCATATAAAAAGATAATTCTTTGTTTTTACACTCATCAGGTCCCAATTATAGCATAAATATCAAAGAGAAAATAAAAAGGCATGCCTTGCAAGAGTTTGGGTCTTAGGAGGTTAAAGTAACAATAGTAAAATAGGGAACAATAGGCTAAATAGGCATTTGTTAACATAACAGTTTTTCAGATAACTATACTTGAGTATTCGTCGCAGGCATAGCCAAACTTAAAAAAAGTTATAAAAAAACGTACACTTCTGTCTCCAAGATTTTCATGCTGAGGGATTATGAAAGCTCATCCACAGATGGGAAAAGTGTGGGACACTAATGGGGGAAAAAAGCAAGCTTATATCTATGTTAGAAGTCCTTATCGCCCAAAAAAAATTCAATGACCCTCATTTATTGTCATATTCCACGGCATTAAAGTGGGTAAATTGGATAGCTTCCTGGCTTTGGTTTTAAGAGGTTATCTTGGACATAAAAATGTAGGACAGTGAATATCTGATGGTACACGTGTCATATGACCGAGCTGAGTATGTAGTACAATGGCTCACAACAACAAGGATTGAATCAGAGTAAGACTATGAGCCAGTTAAAAATCAATAATGGAACAGTGAACACATCAACGAGGGACATTTCTGGGAACAGTTCCCAATTCTGTCCCCCCTCTATCCCTTTGATACAGTATGTATTTTTGGTCCACAATCGGCCCATAAAGCCATTGCCTTTTTAGAAGAAACCATGCAAAAACACAGGGCATGTCATCTCATCCCCTGCCAGAAGCCACTCGTCTTTTCCCTGACTCAGTATTTTCACTTTGTTAATATAATGTCAAACAAAGTAGAACGTAGCTTCATATTTTCACAGGATGAAGCCAAAATTAATGAGCATTATGAGGATGACTACCGTATTTTCTTGTATATCACCCATATTTGTAATTCAAAAAAAGATGACTGAATCATTACAGTTGCTATACTCTTTTTCACCAGTAGATGTCGGCAAATTAACATTTACTATTTGTTAGTTATTTTCTGTTTTGCAGTAAGAAAACAACCATTACTGGATGAATTAATTACTTCCTTATGATATTGACATTAATAATGTGCTTTTGATTCATACAGTATCTCAGAAATACCCTGTGCGATGATTTTCCTTAAGATTTCCCCTTAAAGTAACACATGTGTACTCCCTATTAAAACCATGAATATGGAGGTTAAAAATGGTGAATCAGGGGGTGGTTTATACGCGAGAAATTGTAAAATTCAACGATTTTAAGGCAATTTTGCTTAAATGTGAGAAAATAAGTTAATCCTTATAGCTGTTGTGCGAGAATGTAAACGCCGGCCCAAATATTTTGCCAGGAAATGGACATTGAGGTGGACGAGAATGGCACTCTGGACTTGAGTATGAAAAAGCCCATCAAGCACGAAGGCAGCCTGACTGGCACCAGCCCTGGGGTCCGTTCCCCAGACCCTTCTTCCTCATCTTCATCGCTGCATCACGGGGGAAGCAGTGGGGTGACATCACCAAATCTACAGAGCTACAAGCAGGAGGAGTGGGAGGGGCCTCTGGATTTTACCAAACACAACCGCCAAAGGGAGGAGGAAATGGACGAGGTCAGTATTTTGCTACCATGCAGTAAAAATGCAAAAATCAGGCAGCATTTCCTGTGTGGCTGATCACAGAGGAGCTGTTGCAACACCAAGAAATTCCTCAAAACAAACTCACTTGTTTATTTCCTGAAGCCCTGTCCTCTTTCTATTGTTCCTTTTTGTGACAAAAAGACTTACCGCTCAGTTAAAACACTGCTCTGACTAACAGAGGTGGTGTGTCAGTTGCATTGCACCATCTTTTCCTTATGCTAATCCCTACTGCTTTGAACTTTTTCAAAAGAACTACATAGAAAGGGCCAGATTTTCTTTTAATCACAAAACTGTGCATTGAGAAAAATCCCTTTTACCGAAAAAGTTACTCCAAGCTTTAACTTTACACACACGGTAATTGGAAAAGTTTTCAAAGGCAGAAGATTTTAAAAAAGTAATAAGTGCATGGATTGTTCAGGAATTGGATATCAACAACAAAACCAAGTGAATGGCGATGGTTGGCATTGAACGATTACGTTTTAGTGCCACTGATAGCGACAGGCCTCCAATCAATATTCCCTCCCATTCAACATAGCAACTGATCAGTTAATTTATTAAATAAAAACGCAGTTACAACAGCTAAAAGGATATTGATGGTTTTCTTAATTTGAATGTCGTAAGTAGTTAGTTATATGCAGATGTTACAGCGTGGTTGTTGTTAAAACTTAATTTTTTAGGGTCGATCTGTTTCGTCTATCACTGTCAATGGCAGCCAATGTGTTAAAGTCCGACTGGCCGCGTGATTGGATTTTTTATGCTCTGATGGACCTCTAATGAATTTAACCAAACGGAGCATTTGTCCACTCTCCAAGTGCATGTGTGCCTTTTCCCAGCATTTGACTCAGCTCTTTTCTTGGCTTTATTTATGCTTCCAGTCATGTTGATTCAAAATGGTTGAAAATAGGAATGCATTACTAGCCACACACATTAGATTAGATTAGATTAGATTAGATTAGATTAGATAATTTTATTCATCCCGTATTCGGGAAATTTCATTGTCACAGTAGCAAGAGGGTGAGAATACAGACACAGGAAAATACATTTTAGACATAAATAAATAGGTAATAAATAAATATATAAATAAATGAATAAGCGTGCTGCTGAAATATATATATATATGTATGTATGTATGTACGTACGTACGTACGTATACATACATACATATAAATATACATACATACACATAGATGTACATCATTTTGTTAAAGAGCCTGACAGCTGAACCTTACTCATTAAATTCAAAGAATGACTGAGGTCCTTTACTGTGCCATTTAATTGGACTTCTGCCTTTTTCAGATGGATCACACTGGACAGTCATATGTGTCATCTGATCCAGAGGACTGTGACATGATGCAGGACTTAATGGAGGACAGGAAATACCCTGGAGAGGTCACAACTCCAAATTTCAAGGTCAAGTTCCAGCCCAAGGACAGCAAGAAGGAGCTGCTCTCGTAAGCAGAAAAATCCCCAAAAGACTTCTCTTTTGTTTACTGTCAAAGTGTAAATTCCTTTTGAACTGTTTGTGTCCAGATGTCCAACACCTGGTTGCGATGGCAGTGGCCACATCACTGGGAACTATGCATCCCATCGCAGGTATGCATTTGAGCAGTGTGCAATTTTCTCATACTCTTCTTTAGAAATGATTAAAAGTGGAAATGAATTGTATTGATGATTTAAATACAAAAAAACATTTAAAAAACATGCAATGCAGTCAAACATAAGGTTTATGATTATGCATAGTCCGTTTAAAAGTGTTGTCATGAATCGGCCACAGTACATTTTTGCTTATCTCGTTTTTACTTTTAATAGAAACCAAGCCCAACCAGTTAAATTGATGTTCAGACCCATCCCGTAATCAGTTCTTATTTATGGTAATATACATGGCAACTCTGCTAAGATGTTTTGCGGGTCACTTTTTAAGTGTTGCTGATGAAACTTGCATGGGTGCAACATGCATTTCATCGCCAGCAGAGGACAATTCTTCCAGATATGCCTGCTAGACGAGATGGTAGAAATTTAGTGATACGTATAATCTTTTAGAGTTTTGAGCTGGAACACAAATTTAAATGAAATATGTACTGTTATTACAAGAGGGGACCCATACAACGCATTCAGGTGGAAAATTTATTTAGTTCCCAGTTAAGTACAGTTCTGTTGTATTGAACTATTTGGAGACAATGCATCAGTAGTTAATCCTTAGCCGTTTATGGAAAAAATGTTTTTATTTACATCTCATTTGGAATGCATTTTTTTATATGTGAGAATTGTGAATAACAATGGCTTACACTAATAGATAATTTAGGAATAAATCCGGCCTCCCTTTGATAAGCACACAAATAATAATTAGTGTTTTAATTTACTCAGTAATTATTGCATGACTGTTTTTTGCTACAAAAATGCAAACTAGTATGTTGATTTAGCTTTTACTAAATATAATAAAATGCATCCGATTGATTATTTTTGGTGCACAATTAAGTGGAAATGTCACCAGTTCAAACATAATCTCAGAGATGAAATGTTGAAAATTAGAGTAAAATGTTAGAAGAGCTGATAAGTTTAATCAGCATGGTATTATTTCCTGTAGTACCTAAATTAGGTGAATAGGAATGAAATACTCTACACTGCTGCTTTGCTGTGTTTGAATGCTGCTCGTGATTGTGGTAATTCAGAGCAGAGTGTCAGGCAAAATGTTAAAAGTTCGAAAACCACTCATCAGAATCATACGATAGGAAATGATTACTATTTCTTCAACTGGCTTGTTTTTTGCTGCCCTCTACAGAGAGAGGACACAATTTGTTAGCTATTCCATTGGTCTCCACCTACCTTATAATGAGGCAGAACAACACAGTTTATGAATATTAATGTTGGTTTCTAGCCAACGTGAAAATTTCAACGGATTTTCTCCATGTTCTTTGTATATACATGGAAACCTAATGTTCCCCAAAAATCAGCAATGCACATACATATGTCGACTTGAGGCCAGATTAAACAATTTGCTTCCACTGAACCACTATGGACGATAGGATAAAAAAATAAATTCGATATATTAGCATTGTCAGCGTTGCTTTTGCTTTCAAAGCACCATTTGCAATGTTATTTGATCAGGAGTCAGGAACAGTCTAGTGTCCGCCAAGATTCAAAGACGGCCACTGACACTTAGATATGCATCAAGGATTTACTTCTTGCAGTCTGTCCTCTCTTTCCGAAATGACCTTGGTATGCCTCGCAATCTTGATTCCCCTTCACTCACGTCTTTTTCCCCTTGCTACCTTCTCCTCTGTCTTCATCCTCTTCTTCTGCCTGTCCTTCACTTGTTCTCCTCCCCCAACCCTTCCTTCAGTCTATCTGGGTGTCCTCTCGCTGATAAGAGCCTCCGGTCCCTCATGGCGGCACACACCCCTGAACTCAAGTATGTCTGCGCTACACCTTCACTGTCTTCTCACAGCACCGCTACTGACAACAATGAAACACTGCTTTGATTCTGCTTTTGTTTGCTGCTGCTTCTGCTTAATCTGGTCCTGGACTTTTCTTGCTTTGAGGTCAATTGGTGGCAATAGAAAATGGTCAAAAGAATTGCAATAAGCCCTGAAAAATGCATTTTTTGGAGATACATAGTATATTTAGTCCATGCGGATATAGTGAAAACTGTTTGGGTCATTCCAGAATTGGGGTACATTTTAGGTACCAACATACAGATTTTAAACTAAAGTGAAAGCTTTAAAAGATATTTTAAATACCAAATAAGCCTGGAGCAGGTCCCTATTTTCTCTTATCTCAATAACCAAACTTGATCTCAACTAAACAAGACAATGGAAATTTAAGTTTCTTTTCAGGGGAAATATTAGTTCCACCGCTGTCTCATAATCTGAACATTTGTTTTTTCACATAATGTTTCAAATGCGAATGATTATTCATGGACAATATGTCCCATAACATATATATAACCGTTTTACCATAATCTTTTTAATCATAGCGGATCGAGAAAGCAATGAATAACACGATTACCAGTTTGGATTTCACAGTTTCTCAAAAGAATGACTAAAGCAGTTGTATACTTCCTGCCTATATATATATATATATATATATATATATATATATATATATATATATATATAGTATATATATATATATATATATATATATATATATATATATATATATATATAGTATATATATATATATATATATATATACAGTGGTACCTCGAGATACGAGCTTAATCCGTTCCGGGACTGAGCTCGTATGACAAGTTACTCGTAACTCGAGGTAAAGTTTCCCATTGAAATGAATGGGAAACAATTTAATTCGTTCCAACTCTCTGAAAAAAACACCAGAAACAGGATATTGGATTGAAAAAAAATGTTTTATTTCTTATAATTCGCCATATATTGACAAAGTAATAAATAACGAGTGGTTTAATAGAAATAAAGTGTTTAATCTAACTAAAATTGGCCGGATTTCGCCGAGGGGAGAGGGGCTTCGTTTTTTTTTTTCCTCCACACAACGCACTCGTAAACAGAACAAACACTCCACCCTCACGTTCGCTATCGATGGGCTGTTTGCTGTCGTACTATTCCCTTCAAAATATTCCGAAAATGATGCACACAAATGTCCTCACAATCGGAGAACGCACGACCACTTGCCAACGAGCAGCAAGCAGTCTTATCAGCGATCGCCCCGCTGCTCATGAGAGCTACAGGGGCGCTGGCTAGCGGCTCCTTTTAGCTTGTAGCATCTGTGTTTGCATCCCCTCGAACGGCGACTATGATAGAGTTGCTACCGGGGATGCTGTTGCGAGCCAGTGCCCCCGATGTTCTTATGAGCAGCCAACGAGCAGAGTCTTTTATCAGCGATCGCCCCGCTGCTCATGTGAGCTTCAGGGCGCTGGCTAGCGGCTCCTTTTAGCTTGTAGCATCTGTGTTCGCGTCCCATCGAACGGCGCCTATGATAGAGTTGCTACCGGGGATACTTTTGCGAGCACGAGTATACTTCATTACCCAGAAAGCCCTCTTTTCACCGCGCATGCGCGTTGTGCGTTTCCTGGTCTGAATAGCTCATCCGGTGCTCGTAAATATTGTTATACACGAAAGATATGCCAAAAAAAATGCCATGGCAACCTGGCTTGGTCGCATCACGAAACTTTGACCGCATCACGGGCGAATTATTCGATCGAAATTTCCCCCGTAAGACGAGCATTCCGTATGACGAACGGTCGTATGACGAGGTACCACTGTATATATATATATATATATATATATATATATATATATATATATATATATATATACACACATTATTTTTACATTTTTATAGTATAGTTTGCATTCATGAAACCCCGCTACACACATTTAGAACAATTAGAATTAAAATTAAAAAATATATTATTATTTTCCTTATTTAATATGTACGGTTTATCCTCTTGGTCAGTAGTGACAGATAGCTAAACAGCTATGCCTAGTATTTGATATGAACAATAAAAAATGGTAGCATTGATCTGTAAGCTGGTTCATTATCTTTTATTGTTGAATTTGTAGGAGGAAATCTGAATTTTCAAGCCAAAATGTGCTCAAATTTTGACACACAATAAGCAGCATTTCTCTGCTGGTTGCCTTTTGTCAATGCCAATGTCAAATGTTGTCATATCCCCTTCCCCCAGATGTCCCACACCAGGATGTGATGGCTCAGGTCATATCACAGGAAACTACGCCTCCCATAGAAGGTAACACATTAAAAAAAGAATGGCTCATGCAAATGCACACACACACACACACACACATTTGGACACACAGACAGTCAGTCAGGGAGGCTCAGTGACAGTTCATGGTAGAATTAGACAGGGACTACATACGTACACATATTATTCTTAATTCTATGATTTGGCACTTGAGTTGAATTGGTTTGTGATTTGGTTGAAGAACCTCTGTGAAAATATTCTTCCTTGCATTTATTCTTTCTCTTTATCAAGAAATCACTTAACCAAGGCCTTTTTCAACCTTATGTTATCAACTCCATACTTTCTGTTTTCAGTCTCTCTGGGTGCCCGCGTGCCAAGAAAAGTGGAATTAAAACTCCTACCAAGGACAACCAGGAGGACTCGGAGCTTTTAAAGTTCGTAAAGAAAGCCTTAATGTCTGCCTTTAGCAAGACCTACCTAAAATGCAATGAAGGGAGAGCCAGGAAAGTTACTGTGAATCATATGCAGAGATAGCGACCTGCCCACGTGACTGCGTCTGTCAGGCCCTGACTCATGGGGAAAGACATTGAGCTGCACGTAGTGACTGTCAAAGTCAAGTAACCTAGAGCAGATTGTCAATACAGATGAAATACATGAGCTTCACAAAACAATAGTAATAGCTCTTCTCTTCAGTAGTCTTATTTGCATGATATAATGTAACTGATTCAACTGAGGAATTCTTTTTTTTTTTGCTCTTAGAGGGGTGTGTAACTTAATTATTTTCTTGATTTGATGTTGTTTGCTTCTGCTCGTCTAACCGTTGTACCCTTTTCTTTTCAACTCTTTCTATCTGCCTGGTCTTTCTTCTGGTTTCATCTTGGGCTCAGCAGATGTCCGGTACCGGGCTGTGACAGCCTGGGACACATCAGTGGGAAGTACGCCACGCATCGTAGCGCCTATGGGTGTCCTCTTGCAGCCCGTAGGCAGAAGGAGGGGCTTTTAAATGGCACACCCTTCAACTGGAAGGCTTTTAAGACAGAAGGACCGACATGTCCAACCACGGGATGTGACGGCTCCGGACATGCTAATGGCAGTTTCCTCACACACCGCAGGTAAACTAAAATCCTAGAAAGCCTGAAGGAGGAGAGAGTTAGTCGCGTTGAATTTCGTTTAATTTAATTCCTGACGATAAATGTCAATTCTTTGAATGGGATATTTCCTAATATTACAAAGTCTGTACATTCAATAGCCTATGAATGATTTAATACGATAGTATGTATACATTACCGCAATCAGTTACATTCTATGAAACCTGTTATACAGACGCTCCCCTACTTACGAACATTCAACTTACGAACAACGGTACATACGAACATGTCTACAAATTGCATTTATGTCCAAAAATGTTCGTAAGTCCAATTTTGTATTTCGCGCCTTTTTCGGAGTAGTACTTCTTTCCGCCGCTAATACGACGCCTGGCGC
Source organism: Stigmatopora argus (assembly GCF_051989625.1). Classification (NCBI taxonomy): domain Eukaryota; kingdom Metazoa; phylum Chordata; class Actinopteri; order Syngnathiformes; family Syngnathidae; genus Stigmatopora; species Stigmatopora argus. The sequence goes on along the minus strand of NC_135387.1, from coordinate 6,034,164 downwards.
TGTGAGAGCTCAGCTCACCCAGCATCTACCTTCTTCTTCGTTGCAATGCGAAAGTGCGTGAATGTATCTCCAGTGTGCAAAGAACCTTTTTCATTTGTATCATTAAATATCTCATGCATCCAATATTGAATATGGTTGGTAAAAAGCTAAAGGCTTCTATTGAGGGAGTTGCAAGGAAGAGGCAAGCCATTTCATTTGAAACGAGTGGCAATAATAACGAAGCTTGATGCGCGTGAGAGTGGTGAGCGTTTCACGGGCATTGAATCGTTCGACCGTCAGTACCATTTATAAACAGAAAGATCGAGCAGCAGGACCCAAATATTGAACGTTGCACAAAGTTTGAAAATCAATTGAATGATGCCATACAGTGCTACCGCATCATTTATGATGGAAAAAAAAAGAAGAAAACTGTGCAATCGTCATTAGGTCGCTTCTTTTGGCCAGTTTCTAATACATAAATCTCTCTCTCTCTACAGTACTGTACATATTCTCTCCATTTTATTAAATGTTTTTTTTTCAATACAAACCAATGCGTGTTACTTATACAAGCCTTAAACATACAAATGCACTTATATAAACCTTCAATATACTTATATCGGCCTTAAACATAAATTATAATACAAAATATAGCACTGAATCAACTTACAAACAAATTCAACTTATGAACAATCGCTCGGAACCAATTGCGTTCGTAAGTAGGGGAGCGTCTGTATTCATATTATTTTATGTAAAATGTTTTAACAAGCGGCTAGGCCAGGGTTGGGCAAACTTTTCGGCCCGGGGGCCACATTGACTTAAAAAATTTGACAGGCGGGCCGGGTCAGCACAAGATACGATACATATAAAAAACTGCATCCATTAACAGTACATATGAAACATAAACAAAAAAAAGGACTAAAGTATGAAGATAGGTCTGTTCACACACATGTAGAGCCAAATAACACCAGAATCCTCTGTGCCATCTTCTGGATGTTTGTAAATTTGGCTGCACTTAATGAAGCCTAAAACTCAGAGACTTTCAGGGAGTTTAACTTGTCACATTGGAGATCAATCAGTTCCAACTGCAACTCCTGTGGAACCGTTTCCGGGTCTTGTGAGAAAGGGCATGACACCAGCTGTCAATTTTTCCAAAATCACAAAACCGACGGCAGAATTGCTCATGCAGGTCATCCAATGATTTCCTGTATTTTGACTGCACAAAAAAATATATATATATATAATTATTTGGACAACGTCGGCGGGCCGGATTAAAAGGCCTAACGGGCCGTAAATGCCCCGCGGGCCGTAGTTTGCCCATGTCTGGGCTAGGCGGTCGAATGGTAAGCGCTTTGGCCTCGCAGTTCTGGAGTCTAAGGTTTAATCCCGGAACGGTCCTCACTGTGTGGAGTTTGCGTGTTCTCTCTGGGCTTCGTGGGTTTTCTCTGGGTACTCCCAGATCTCAAAAACATGCATGGTAGGCTGGTTGAACACTCTAAATTGCCCCTAGGTATGGGTGTAAGGATGTAATGATTGTCCATCTCCTTGTGCTCTGCGATTGGCTGGCTACCAATTCAGGGTGTCCCCCGCCTGGTTCTCATAGTTAGCTGGGATAGGCTTTAGCACCCCCCGTGAACCTTGTGAGGATAAGCGGTTTTGGAAAATGAATGAATGAATGTTTTAACAAAATGGAAATAGTGATCAATGATGTGCCTTTTGTTCAGTTTCGATTCAATCAAGAAGGAGATCCATTCTAAAGTTGAACTATTTTTCGTTGGCATAATACCATTTACAACACTGAAGCTAAGGATACAGGTCAACGACCTTCTACTTTGAAGGCTTAATCTTGGATTGTATTTAATAAATGAATTCATTGGGAGCCACTGACGATGAGAAACCTCCAATCTAGTTGGTATAGGAAGGCTGTCGGCGATTGAATAATCCAAGCCAGTCCAACTAGAGTAGATTTTGGATTGCAGTAAATGACCACCATGATGAACCCAAATGTTGCCCAGGGAGACCAGACTAATTTTACTTATACTTCATATGATTAACCTTAACGTGTTCAATAGTCACCGTGACAGGAAGTCAATTATGAAATAAAGAAACCATTACACACATATTAGATCTCATCTCATTTTCTGAACCGCTTTATCCTCACTAAGGTCTCGGAGGGTGCTGGAGTCTATCCCAGCTGACTTGGGGCCAGAGGCAGGGGACTCCCTTAATTGGTGGCCAGCCAATCGCAGGGCACAAGAACACAAACAACCATTCTGTTATGAACGGGGGGTGAAGACCCCAAAGCAGGCGAGGGCTGCGAGTCTGGTTCCCGAATCTTTATTAGAATGATCCAAGTGAAAAGCCAGGCACCAGAGGGGACGGCGTCGGCGTGTCGTTAGGCGTATCCGTGGTCGTGGAGGCCGAGCGTAGTCGGAATCCTGGGAGCAAAACAAGCGATCGTATATCAATGAAGGCAGGTGAGAAAATACAAGCGGGTACCTCACTGTGAGCAGATCAGACGATCCCGCAGCGTGGTCCTGTTCAAGGTGGCCTTAAATACTCCTCACTGGCTAATGACTCACACCTGGCAGCCCTCGAGTCATTAGAGGCAGGGCCTGTGGTTGGGTGGCGGGCGCAACCAGCCACCAATCTCGTCTGGGGCCTGACAGTACCTCCCCCCCTACGCGGGCCACCTGGCCCGCGACGAAGGGCCCCCGGGTGTTCCCGGTGGAAGTCCCTGATGAGGTCCCTGTCGAGGATGTGGCGGGCAGGAACCCAGATGCGCTCCTCAGGACCGTATCCCTTCCAGTCCACCAGGTAGTGTAGGCCGCGACCCCGGCGGCGGACGTCCAAAAGCCGTTCTACCAGAAACGCCGGGCCCCCCTCAATCATCAGCGGAGGGGGTGGGGGAGGGTTAGGGGGGGACAGAGGACTTGTCTTGACCGGCTTGATCTGGGAAACGTGGAAGGTGGGGTGGATGCGAAGGGGGGGTGGGAGCTTGAGGCGCACGGCACATGGGTTTATTATCCGTTCGATCTTGTAGGGGCCGATGAAGCGGGGAGACAGCTTCCGGGATTTGGTCTTTAAGGGAAGATCACGGGTGGACAGCCAAACCTCTTGACCCACGACGTAGGCTGGTGCGGGGGCACGGTGGCGGTTGGCCTGCCCTTGGGCACGGTCGGAAGCAAGCTGAAGCGCGGCCCGGGCCCTCTCCCAGATACGGCCACATCTGGTTATGTGGGCCTGGACGGAGGGCACGGCAATCTCCGCCTCCAGGGAAGGGAATGCGGGGGGTTGGTAGCCTAGGGAGCATTTGAAAGGGGATAGGTTGGAGGAGGCGTTAGGGTGGGAATTGTGGGCATATTCTATCCAGGGCAGATGTTCACTCCAAGTGGTCGGGTCGGCATGGGTGGCGCAGCGAATTGCTGCCTCCAACTGCTGATTTGTGCGTTCACACTGACCGTTAGACTGTGGATGATATCCCGAGGAGAGGCTTGGGGTGATCTTCAGGGCTGAACAGAAGGCAGACCAGACATGTGAAGTGAACTGTGGACCCCGGTCGGAAACGATGTCGGCGGGAATTCCATGCAGGCGGAAAACATGCTGCGTGAGGAGGTCGGCTGTCTCCTGGGCTGAGGGTAGTTTTCGGAGGGCGATGAAGTGGGCGGCCTTGGAAAAACGGTCGACAATGGTGAGTATGGTGGTGTTACCCTGGGACTTGGGAAGGCCCGTAACGAAGTCGACCGCAATATGAGACCAGGGACGACTAGGAATCTGGAGTGGGAGGAGTAGACCGGAGCTTGGCTTGGTGGAGGACTTGTTGCGTGCACACACCTGGCAGGCGGATACGAAAGACTGCGTATCTGCCCTTAATGTCGGCCACCAAAAGCGTCGGCGCAATACCGCCTGTGTGCGGGCAACCCCTGGGTGGCAGGTCAGGCGGGAGGTGTGGGCCCATTCAAGTACCTTGGAACGCATTGAAGTCGGAACATACAGGTCCTTCTGTGTACCTCTTCTTGGGTCTGGCTCCAGTTCTTGGGTCCTCACCACCTCGGCTTCCAGCCCCGTCCTCATGCTAGCCACCCTGCAGGAGGGAGGTAGGATCGTTGGGGGCTCCTCCTCCGTGTCCGGGGACTGAAAAACACGGGATAGCGCATCCGACTTCCCATTCCTGGAACCCGGGATATAGGTAAGCGTGAAATTAAATCTACTGAAAAACATGGTCCACCGGGCCTGGCGAGGGTTTAGCCTCCGGGCCGACCAGAGATATTCCAGGTTCTTGTGGTCCGTCAGAACCGTGAACGGCTGGCTAGCCCCCTCGAGGTGGTGTCGCCATTCCTCCAGGGCCATCTTCACCGCGAGCAGTTCCCTGTCCCCAATGCCGTAGTTGCGTTCAGCTGGAGACAGCCTACGGGAAAAGAAGGCGCAGGGGTGCATCTTCCCATCCGCCTGTTTGCGCTGGGAGAGGACAGCGCCGACCCCCACCTCCGAGGCGTCGACCTCCACCTGGAACTGCAACTTAGGGTCGGGGTGGGAGAGGACAGGAGCAACGGTGAAACGGGACTTCAGGTAACTGAACGCCGCCTCCGCTGCGTCAGACCAACAAAACGGGAGTTTCGTGGATGTAAGTGCTGTGAGGGGTGCGGCGATGCGGCTATAGTTCCTGATGAAACGTCTGTAGAAGTTAGCGAACCCCAAAAAACGTTGCAACTCCCTTCTCCCCGTGGGCCTGGGCCACTGAGTAACAGCCTCCACCTTCTTGGCATCCATCCGCATCTCCCCGGCGGCCACCACGTACCCCAGAAAGGTGGTCTCCGAGACGTGAAATTCGCACTTCTCAGCCTTGGCGAATAGGCGGTTCTCGAGGAGACGTTGCAACACCTGGCGCACATGCTGCACATGCTCCTCGAGGCTTCGTGAAAAAATCAAGATGTCATCCAGGTAAACAAATACAAATCGGTTTAGCATGTCCCGGAGGACATCATTGATCAAGGACTGGAACACTCCCGGGGCATTGCGGAGCCCAAAGGGCATTACCAGATATTCGAAATGTCCCTGGGGGGTGGAAAAGGCCGTCTTCCATTCGTCCCCCTCCCGAATTCGGACCAGATGGTACGCATTACGGAGGTCTAATTTCGTAAAAATGCAAGCACCATGTAGCGGGGTAAAAGCCGAGTCGATGAGTGGCAACGGGTACGCGTTCCTGACCGTGATCTCATTCAGGCCTCGGTAGTCGACACAGGGGCGCAGCGAGCCGTCCTTCTTGTCGACAAAAAAAAACCCCGCCCCGACGGGGGAGGAGGAAGGGCGAATCTGTCCAGATGCCAGCGCTTGGGAGATGTAGTTATCCAGTGCCTCCCGCTCCGGCCTGGAGATGTTATAGATCCGGCGCCTAGGAAGGGAAGCACCAGGCAATAAGTCAATGGCACAGTCGTAAGGGCGATGTGGGGGGAGTGCTGAGGCCTGGTCCTCGCTAAACACCCGTGAAAGGTCCCGATAGCACTCGGGCACTGTTGCTAGGTCAGGGGCATCCCTCCTCGGCGGTGACACTGGGGGTACGTGGGCTGCCTGGAGGCACTTGGTATGGCATGCCGGGCTCCAGGCTACCACGTTGGGTCCCCCCCAGTCGATCACCGGATTGTGCTCTCTTAACCATGGTAGGCCCAGAACAATAGACGCCTCCGGGCAGTCCAAGAGGTAGAAGCACGCCATCTCCTGGTGATTGCCGGATAGGCGGAGTAGAACAGGGTCCGTCCGTCGCTCCACTCTGCCTAGGGTACGCCCATCCAGTGCCGTAATACTTAGGGGTCTCTCTATAACCCGAGTCCCGATGCCCAGCTTAGCGGCCACGGAGCGGTCGATAAAACTCTCGTCCGCACCGCAGTCGATCAAGGCCGTGGTGTTGGTATCTCTTCCCCCCCAGGAAAGAGATGCTGGTAAAACAAATCGACGGGAGGCTTCCCCCACGGCCAGGCTCACCATGACCTCCCTTCCTACTGGTGAGCCCTTGCTTTTACCGGGCGGGCAGGGCATGATGGCGAGAGATGACCCCCCTTGCCGCAATAGAAGCATAGGACCTGCCGGCGGCCGCGCGAGCGTTCCTCCCCGGACGCTCCAGCGTGACCAATTTGCATGGGTTCCGACGTCGCCACAGGAGGAGGAGGCGCAGCCGCTGCGGGGGAACCAGGAAGCAGGCGCCGAAGTCCAACCATGGCGCCCACCTGCGAGTCACCTCGCCGCTGCCCTCGTCGTCTCTCTAGTTGGCTGTCGATCCGGATGGCCAATTCCACGAGCGCGTCGAGGGACCCTGGTTCCTCTCGGATCGCCAGCTCCTCCCGCATCTCCACATTCAGCCCCTCCAGAAATGCGTCCTGGAGGGCAGAGTCATTAAAGGCACTCTCGGCGGCTAAGATGCGGAATTCGACCGAGTATTTTGCGACGCTCCGGACGCCTTGTCTGAGGGCTCTTAAGCGCCCGGCTGCCTCCCGGCCGCCCACCGGGTGGTCGAAGATCTTTCGCATCTCTGCGGTAAATAAGTCGTAGGAGGTACAAATGTGGGAGCCCCGCTCCCATTCGGCGCTCGCCCAGGCTAGGGCCTCATCACAAAGGCAGCCGATCAGGAAAGCGATCTTGGCTCGGTCCGAGGTGTAGTTACGGCTTGGTTGTTCAAACACCAACTGGCATTGAACCAGGAAGCGCCGGCATGCGCCAAGATCTCCACCGTAGGGGGCGGGTGGGGGGGCCTTAAGTCCATCTGGCGGCGATATCGGTGTTACCAGGGGAGCGGCGGGGGTTAGCTGTGCACTTGGTGAGTGAGGCAAGGAAGTGAGTTGTGCTCGTATGTCATCAAGGGTATCAGCCATGCTCGATACCTTAGAATAGAGGTACGCAATAGCTTGGGTATGCTGTTCCACGACCTGCGAAATTTGGTCGGAGGGGGCCTGGCCTGCGCCCGCGGGGTCCATGTTGGCGGGATCGTGCTGTTATGAACGGGGGGTGAAGACCCCAAAGCAGGCGAGGGCTGCGAGTCTGGTTCCCGAATCTTTATTAGAATGATCCAAGTGAAAAGCCAGGCACCAGAGGGGACGGCGTCGGCGTGTCGTTAGGCGTATCCGTGGTCGTGGAGGCCGAGCGTAGTCGGAATCCTGGGAGCAAAACAAGCGATCGTATATCAATGAAGGCAGGTGAGAAAATACAAGCGGGTACCTCACTGTGAGCAGATCAGACGATCCCGCAGCGTGGTCCTGTTCAAGGTGGCCTTAAATACTCCTCACTGGCTAATGACTCACACCTGGCAGCCCTCGAGTCATTAGAGGCAGGGCCTGTGGTTGGGTGGCGGGCGCAACCAGCCACCAATCTCGTCTGGGGCCTGACACATTCACGCTCACACTCATACCTAGGGGCAATTTTGCCTACCATGCATGTCTTTGGAATGTGGGAGGAAACCGGAGTGCCTGGAGAAAACCCACGCAGGCCCAGGGAGAACATGCGAACTCCACACAGGTGAACCAACCTGGATTTGAACCCAGGTCTCCCACTGTGAGGCCTATGTGCTAATCACTCAGCCGCCGGGCCGTCCTCACATATTAGATTCCACAGATATTTAAAAACACAAAACACAGAATATTACCCGGACCTGAGAAGCATAGGTTCAGTTACAGGAAGTATCAGTGATGTATCAGCCAGTCTTAAGATGCATATCCTATAAAGGTGTGGTGTGGGATCTCAGGGCTTAGGGTGTCGTACACAAATCAGAAGCCAAGCTCACCACCCTCTCCAAGGTCATCACCTATGTAGATACTGTCTGAGGTCTTTTCCCCGTACAACCTTGTTAGTGAGGCTTCATCAGAAATATGCACTTTATTCATTATTATTTGCTTAACTAATGACCCGTAACTATGCAATTCCGTCACTGCCAATGTTAGTGAATTAGTTGGAGATTTGATTAATGAATGTGTATTTTGTACAGCCTCTCAGGATGCCCCAGGGCATTATATGCCAAGAAAAAGGCCAAATTCCCAACCGAGGACTATCTGAGTGCCAAGTTCAGAGCCGGTGACGGTAAGACATTTTCACAAACCCTCTGATGTCTTTTAAAAGTGTATTGGAACATATTTTTATTCTTCACTTTTTCCATTTAGTTTTGGACAATGACGAGGACATCAAGCAGCTTAACAAAGAGATCAATGACCTCAACGAGTCCAACAATGAAATGGAGGCCGATGTAGTCAATCTGCAAACCCAGGTGTGGCTCTCTTATTTTACTTCAATCCATATACAGTTGATTTTACAGAATATTTGTTGAGTGGCGGATGAATTGTTAGCGCGTCAGCCTCACAGTTCTGAGGTCCTGGTTTCGAGTCCCAGTCGGTCCTCCTGTATGGAATTTGCATGTTCTCCCCATCCCTTCATTGGTTTTCTCTGGGTACTCCGGTTTCCTCCCACATTCCAAAAACATGTAAGGGTAGGCTGGTTGGACACTCTAAATTGCCCCTAGGTATGAGTGAGTGTGAAAGGTTGTCCTGTCCGCCTCCTTGTGCCCTGTGATCAGCACCGATTCAGTGTGTCCCCCTGTCTCCGGGCTGATGTCAGCTGGGATAGGCACCATCACCCCCGCGACCCTTGTGAGAATAAGTGATTCAGAAAATGAATGAATAAATATTAGTTGAACTGCTTGAGTACATAAAGCCTTGCAACTTAACTCTTTGGTTACCATTGAGAGCAATAAAAGTCCATACATTTTCTTCTTTTTACTAACTGACCACAACACATACTCAATGGATACTACTTATATCCACCTGTGAGATAATTCATTAGCATTCAACATATATCATATATCAGCACCATGTCTATTACTATTCTTCAGATTTACAAAGTTTCTGTATTTGTCCTACTTTCAGAGATTATCCTTCATTATTTGCTAAGAAACTCCTCCATTCACTCATTTTTGTGCAAAAGCAGTCATGTCTAATAGAAAATAATATTGCTTTGGTGCCTTCTTTTGAAGTGATTTCTCATAAACACAAAATCTAAAGTAACTGAGTTAGGCGGAATTATGGCAATGTTTTTGTGACATCCAAGCTTCTCCTTGAATCGTGGTAATATCTCCCAATCTACTAGGGTGTTCAATAATTCCCAAGGACCAGAGAATAACGAATGACTCACACACCAATTGCAATTTATTCCGTGATTGATTGATGTCAGAGATACTGACAGTCAAAATACAGGATACTGGTTGCTATTTCCTGCCCTTACCAAGTAAGTGGGTTCCGGGAAGTATCAGTGCTGTCCCTCGGCCATTATGTGGTTTTTACACAACACAGGCAAGGCTATCAGATGTCTTGTGATGTTCTTTCCATTAATGAAGCTCGCCTGGTGTAATGGTTTCTCTTTCTATGTCCAAAAACGTTGACGCAATTCCAGCTTTGTTTGGATAAACACATTTTCTGCTGAGCTAAGCAGTTGCCCAAGTTGGTGCAAGGTCGCTGTGAGTGACCATGTTAGTAATGCTTTGCTGGTAAACCAATATTGTATGCGTACTTTCTTTGTTCATTTAGTTGTAGCATTTGCATTAGCGTTCTATAAAAATGTATGATTCTCACCGTTAAATGAAATGATCTTAAGGGTGAACGTAGTAATTTGACCTTCTCAAATTCATTAAATACATGTGTACAATGGCCTCAATACTTTTTTCACTTACTTAGTTGTCTCAAAATTCACTAATGGGAAAATTCAGTTCAATTTCTGGGTCAATTCAAATTGGCATTTTGCGATTTCGATCTCACCAGGTGAGACCTATCAATTGACAATGTTTTGTCTCTGTACCCATTTCAGCAAGTATGATTCCAGCAAAACTTTGTAGAATGAAACCTTATCTGATAGAATGCTGTCGAATGAACCTAACATAACGTATTTTACAGATCACATCCATGGAAAAGAATTTGAAGAGCATCGAGCATGAGAACAAGATGATCGAAGAGCAGAACGAGGCTCTCTTCATGGAGTTGTCTGGGCTGAGTCGGGCCCTCATCCACAGCCTGGCGAACATACGTGTGCCACACATGGTGAGTTTTTACTCACACACTCAAATACGCACACGAATGGCACACATGTAAAAGGCTTGAGTGTGAAGGTTCAAGAAGGTAGCTCCGGTGCCACCCGGGATGGTGTCAGTTGTTGAGCTGGTTGTCGTTTGCACCACAGCAGGAGCCCATCACGGAGCAGAACTTCGACAGCTATGTGAGCACCCTGACCGACATGTACACCAACAAAGACTGCTTCCAGAGCCCCGAAAACAAGGCTCTACTGGAGAGCATCAACAAAGCTGTGAAGGGCATCAAAGTCTGAGACGCGCTGACGCGCTGGTGCGCAAGATCGAACGTGAGGGTCACAGCGATATTGAAACACATCAAGTAATATAAATCAAAAACAACAAAAAAGGGAATTCAGGTTATTTAAATAAACACAACCCAGGGAGCAATCTGTGAGCAGAAAACGGACGTGGACCAAAATCCCCATCATGCTGCTTCTGGGATCAGTGAAGATAAAAAGGAATCCTTCAGGCAAAATGGATGGAAAAGAAGAATGAAAGCTACCCTTTCTGGGGCATTCGGTATGCTGAATACTCACTCATACAACTGCTGTGTCCTGAAATGTGTTTGAGGACTGTTTCACTGTTGCCCAGATGATCCTCTTTTTATTTCTTTGTTCGTTTTGAATTGCTTGAAACATGAATGGCAGACTCGAAAAAGGAAGAGGAGTCGAAGATTTTAGTGTAGCATTCACTGTGGCAGGTTTGTTTGTGTTCACCAGCTCTTAACAGCCCAGCGACCAATCGCAAACACACACTTACACAACCCAGCAATATGGAGCATGCACTAAACTCAAGGTGTTTTTGCTTTGACTTACAACCACACCAAAAGGGGGCAACGCAATGTTGATCCCGAGTTGTGGACAACGTCAAGTGGCAGGCAGGCCTATCCAGGCCCAGCGCAAGTTGTGTTCTTTCTTCGTGCGACAACTGATTGATTCCATTTAAACGGCTGCAGATAAACGACTTTTGTTTCTTTGTTTCAAAAACAGAAACGCGCTTAGTCATAGTGTGCACACATTTCAATTCGAGTTAGTCATATCAATAGTATTTATATCCACATAGGAATTGCACTTCATTTCAATGACTAGTTTTGTGGTACAGTAATTATTGTTATATATGAATTATTTAAATTTGTGAACTTTTGGATTGTAACTTATTGACAGTTATGTTATTGAGGTTTATTTATTTGAAGCAATTTATTTATTGACTTTGTAACACAAAACAATGCATCTTTACTGATTAATATGGAAGTGATTTACAGATGTCTTACATCGATATTTTGAGAATCTTTATAGATAAACGACAAGACATATTTTTTTTAGTACTTTTTAAAACAAATGTTTTATAACAAAAAGAAACCTTTTGCATATTAGTTTTTTTTTCAATTATGTTTCATTTGCTTTCCTTTTTATGTTCTTTCTGGTACTGACCTTCCAAAACACTACTGAAAAAAGTCAAATATGTATTTATTATTTATTTAATATGAAAGAAATTGACTAATGGCTGTATATTTATTTTGTTATTTATGTGCGTGATGTGACTATGATGAGTCTGAGTAGTCTTAAAAATCCACTGATAATATTAAAATAAAGACAAAAAATCAGCACAGGTATTGTTTGATTACTTAGGCCTAAATGTGCAGGTATGCCAGCAGCTGTTTCAAAAAAACTGAGAGCAATCACTGTTGGTTTGCTATCTGTTATTTGTCTTGTAAATGCCAGCTCATGTTTGCTCCTTTGACAGAAAACCAAGGAAATTCAAAAAAGTGACCTCCCCAAGCGTTTTGTAGCAGTTGACAAAACTCAGCCCAAATCCATGTTATTTGCTATCATTGTGTACAAAATGCATTTGGATTTTCTTTCTTTCTTTTATTTTTTCAAGTATTATTTCTCTCGTGATGCATCAGGTTGGCTTTCAAACACACACATACACAAAGCAAACCGTAGGGTCCGTTTTGACAAAAACAAATCTATATACACCCTTGTAGCCTTACTGTAGATGTTTAATTTTTTGATGCACAAAGTGCCACTAAAAGAAAAAGGAAAAAAAATCTTTATTTCCAGATTCGTGGCATTTTTCCAATGCTCTGTCTGGTCCTGAAGACCATGGCATCAAGAGTGTGGTGATTGTTTCAAATGCCTTTATTTCTCAGCCAAGATGGCCATAAGTACACTATATATTCATTCTGTATAAATAGATTTTAAAAATGCTATATATATGAATATAAACATACATATATTTTTCCAGTGTAATTGTGGACTTGCGCTTCTACTCCTTATCAAAGCATCACTCACTGTGTAGAAGAGATGTGAAGGCTGTATCAATAGGAGTCAGTTACACTACGATCCGCTCAACTGTGGCTTTAAACCAGACACTCGCTTGAGTTCAACTCAATTAGGCAACATTATATGTTACAGATCCGCTCCGCTCCGCCTGCTTGGTTTATTTTTCCCGTCCTTAATCTAGAGATGCTAAAAGAAACATCTCCTGCCTGTATGTTGTACTGAATCGGAGATCGATACTTGATGTTTGGCTCTTTATTTTTTAAGTGTCGTGTAGAGATAATGGAGAAAAAATGAGGGGTGGGGGCAAATGATGGCTCCAAATAATGTTCTGCACAGTGTTTGGCTTACTTTGTGCAGTTACTTTATTGTTACTGGTCACTGCCAGCTGGTCCCCTTTAATGTTAAAACAAGCAAGTGGGTGAGTTAAATGTTAAACCTGCCTTCTGAGTGGTTTGTCACAGCTTCCTGTGGTGTACAATATGATCCCTGTGTGTAACTGATGTCAAAGGCATGTTTTCAGTGTGCTTCTAGCCAATGTAGAAAGGAACTCCTATGTGCACTTTCTGAAGAACTGTTGAAAATGCCAGCATTTGAATCCTTTTTGGTGCAAAAAATGAACTTTATGGCCTGTGCACTCAGAAATATAGATAGAAGCAAGACTCTTTCAGGGCCCCTCCCTTAAAAAAAGAAAAGAAAAATAGCGGTAAAAGATTTTTTGGGGGTGAGAGGCTGCTATTTCAGTTTGTGTCTCAGCAGAATGACACAACAGGTCAGCAGTCAGCTGAGGCCTGGGGCACTAAGCAAGAAGGCATAGTGTGTGGGAGTGGAAAATTGATTTACCAGGCTGCACAATCTTTCTCTTTTGGAAGTGTTTGTTGCATAAATATGAGTCCATCACTCAAAAGAATGTCAAAGCTTTTTATGACCCACCCTCCCAGTCTCCCTTCTCTTCATGTCTTGCGTAACCTTTCCTCGGGAAAGATGGTTTGAATGCATTTGGTTAACAAAGTAGTCCCCCTCTCTCGTTTTTGCCGCTCTCCCTCGCAAAATATATGACAATACCACCCAACACTGTGAATATTCTCCCACCTTATTTGATATGGCGTGAACCCTTTTAAAATGCTTGATGAAATTGTCAAGCGAGGTATGTAAATGATTTATCAGCGAAGCCGTTATAGTGTAACATTTTCAAAAAATGTCAGCCGCATTAGCCTAAGGGTGCTGGTTCTGTGCCCACACACTGCAACTTTTCGTATTTACATTAAGTGGTGGAGTCAGGACTTTCATTACTGATGTTATAAATGTGGAAATGTCCTTTCAAAACAAAGCGATGTGGGCCCACTTTATTTCCACTTCTGTTTTCTTTTCTTTTCTTTCTTTCTCATATATATACGCACTTTCAGGGAAACCAGCCTGGGCCAAAATCCAGCAGCATGTTTAAAGACAAATGAAAATGTAGTTTGGACCTGAAGGAGAAAATTGACAGTTTATGTGGCTCATTTCATCAAAACTGACTAAAACCAAAAGTGACCCTCCCACCCCAAACCATCCCATTGTAGTTTCAAGCTGTGTGGTCTTATCATGTGTGCCTTTCTCATGCTACCCATACAAAATAATGGTATGTTTACACTGGTTGAGACACTCAACACGGTTTGGACTAAATTCCTTTACTTGTGGTACAGTAACAAACAATGACATACAGGCAACCTTTTTTTGTTCACGCAAAAGAAACTGTGATCTTATCTGTTGATTCAGGTACGGTAACAAACTGCATGAACAGGCGCTATGAAGGAATTACAGTAAATATTTGAAGAAAAAAAAGTTATAAAGAAACAAACAAACAAAAAACAACACCCCTATGTACCGCATCAATGTGCAGGGCATTATTTTGAAACAAGTGGAAGTCTGTACATATTTATATTGAGATGAAACAGTGTTATAGTTGTTGTATTGGAAACATTTGGTTAAAAAAAATAGTTTCTGACAAAAGAAAATGCATCCACAGTCAAGGCTTGTCCTGCTAGCACATTTTTACAGAGATGAGCTATTTTTACTGGTGATTTTCTAGGCATTTTAGATAAGTGCAAAACTTCCAAATTTACAAGCACTTCCACAATAATAGATTGTATGGTACTTTTTGTTACTTTTGTAGATGTGGTTGTTACTTTGCTATTGCACCATTTTATAAAGTGGGACAGGCCTTGGCTGTGTGTCCTCGGGGTCGTTTTTTGTTATGGTTTTCAAATATGATTGCCTTTTATTATTATTATTATTTAAGTGAAACACTGTCGTTTGGCCGAAGTTGTGACTGTGTGTTTGTGTACTTGTATACATGTTCCCATGTTCCGGTGTCAGTGTTCTAACCCAGAGAAGTGATGTCAGATGTTGTGTGCGTATGAATCATTTTAAATGTTCTCTATGAAAGACGCAAATAAAGAATCATAGACAATGGCCATTCTGTTATGTGACTTTGGAAGTTGATTACGTGCATTTTTGATCAGTACACACTCGGTCGTGTGATTTTAACACAATGGAAGACAGTTCAATAAAAGGATTTCTACATGAATGCAATTATACGGCCGTATAGGCATAACGTCACCATGGAGAAGCCGTTAAGGCAAAATGGGGTTAATGCTTATCACAGTGGGCGGCCTGGCGACTGAGGTTAGCGCGTTGGCCTCACAGCTCTGGGGTCCTGGGTTCAAATCCAGGTCGGTCCACCTGTGTGGAGTTTGCATGTTCTCGTACCGGAGGAAACCCACGCAGGACCGGGTACTCCGGTTTCCTCCCACATTCCAAAGACTTTCATGGTAGGCTGATTGGACACTCTAAATTGCCCCTAGGTATGGGTGTGTGAATGGCTGTCCATCTCTTTGTGCCCTGCTTTGTGCCACCAATTCAGGGTCTGGAGTCAGCGGGGATAGGCTCCAGCACCCCCCGCGTCCCCAATGAGGATAAAGTGGTTCATAAAATGAAAAAAAAAGATCACAGTGAATGCAGTTTTCATGTTGAACTGTACTGACCTCTAGTGGAAGTACACGTAAACATTCACAAAGACACAACTAAAAACATACGTAGTACGTAGGATACTATTGTCTTCATCAATAAGGAACCAACACCGATAAAAACCTTATTTTACATGAGATAATATATGTGTTAAATAACTTCATAATTCAGAAATATTAATTTCAATTTACCAAATTAAAAACATTTGGTGTCATTTATTTTTTTCGCGATGTGGCTAGCCTTCAGTGATTGGTTACACTCAGACCACGTGCCATGTTCACGTGACCCTGCATTGCCAATCGATTTGCAGGTGAATTGGATTTTGCAGAGGAGTTGAATTCTAGCAGATCGAATCGAAAAATTCATCCGCGTGTGTTGCTAAACTTCACCAAAGTGGATTACGGAACAAGACTGGCCAAGATAGACATTTAGTGTGGACTTTTTGGGACTGTTTTGCCTGCTACTTAACTAGCGTACCCGCATGGCTGGCTGTTATCTTTACGTGATTTACGTATGACGTCAGAGCGTCAGCTGGCCCAATGTTTACATCCGCCAGTCTAGTGTGTTCGTGAGTGGGTCCTCGAACGACAAAGGGCTGATCGTGTAATAGATTCCCGTCAAAAAGGCTCCATCGGCGGTCCGTCCAGGTAGGTGTACCCTTCGTCTCTTTTGCGAATAGTCAAACAGCCGCATTGTTGGTGTCACCTTTGTTTTTCTCCTCGTGCGAAGACAGGTTTCAACCCCGTCGGAACGCAGTGTGGTGGTTTACCGATTTGCTCTGCCCATCATATTTATGACAATCTGCGATGTTTTAAATGGGGATTCGATGTTTACTACGAGATTGAACGTCCCCGTGACGGTAATATGGATTATTTACAGTATGTGCGGAATCAGGAAATATATTGTAATGGCAGAGTTTGGCTGAAATCGAGTCCCCTAGTGGCCTACTAAACCAAATAAAAATGCTACTGTGAGAGGAATTGGTTATAGCGCCGCTCCGCGGCATTTCTGTAATCGTAAATGATGATCTGTTTGACGTTGGTAACTTCAAAGGCTACCTCCAATTCTATATATATTAAGTATGTCATTACCCGTCTACATCCACCATGTGGAACCAAATGGAGCTATTCACATTCTTTCATGGTTTGGTATTCTGCCTATTTGCCCTCTGATCTTTGTCCTGTTGTCCCGGTCTGAACTGTTGTTTTTAACACCGCTCCGAAACATTCATTCACACCTACCTAAACTTGCATTATGCAGCAAAAGCAGCATTTCCACCCTTGAGGGCTCCTAACCCCATTTAAACATATGGGCGAGAAGTATTTCAATGAGAATACATAGTAGGCCGAAACAGTGAAAAAACTGCAATGTCAAAGGGTGTTCGTTCAAATGTGTTAGAAAGGTCACATTTGAATGAGATGAATGAAGCAATATAAACCACAGCAAATGTTTCCATCACCTTTAGGCATCATGGGTGGAGCCGTGAGTGCAGGAGAGGACAATGATGACTTGATCGACAACTTGAAGGAGGCCTACTATATTCGCTCAGACCTGGTGGAGCGGGCATTTCGTGCCATTGACCGAGCCGATTATTACCTCGATGAATACAGGGAAAATGCCTACAAGGTGAGCAAAGTGGGTCACCAAATACTAAGTGAACACTGTTTAGAGCACAGGTGTCAAAGTGGTGCCCCGGGGGCCAGATCTGCCCCACCGCATCATTTTGTGCGGCCCGAGTAAGTATATGATGAACAACTTTCTGTCTTAGGATCAAATTCACATGAAGATTATAGATGTATGTTATATTTCCTGATTTTCCCCTTTTCCAATCAATAATTGCAATGTTTTCATCCATTTTTTTCTTAGTGTGTTAGTAGTTCAAAAAGCATTTTGTAAAATCTAAAAGTAAAAATAAAAATATTTGCTGTTTTCCACTCTATTATTGAACATAATTAAAAAAAATGTAGTTTCTTTTTTAAAGGAAAAACAAATGATTAAAAGATGTTTTCCTTACTAAGAAAAAAACCCTCAAATTAACATTGTTTTAGATCTATAAAAAGTGAATATTTAGGGCTTTTGATCCAGTTCTTTTAATCTGACTTTAAAAAAGGAAATATTCTATCTAAAATGGTCCAGCCCACATTAAATTGAGTTTATATTAATGCGGCCCGCGAGCCAACCCGAGTTGTACACCCTTGGTTTAGAGTGTTGAAGAACTCTGGCTTGCTTTATCTTCCTTGACCTTTAGGACTTGGCTTGGCGACATGGCAACATTCACCTGTCAGCTCCATGTATCTATTCAGAAGTAATGGAGGCTTTGGACCTCCACCCTCGTATTTCCTTCCTCAACCTTGGCAGTGGGACGGGCTATCTCAGTACCATGGTGGGCCTTATACTAGGTAGGTCATTGATCTACTAGGTCTGAATGGTTGTGGTTAAAAAATATTTCCTGTTGTGTTTTGTGAACTCTATAAAGGAATTTTGAAAATGGGAAAGCCTCAAGTGTAAACGTACGCGTGTCCATGGAACTGAGAACAACTCAAATCTACTTTATAGTTATGTTTCAATTAAAAGATAATTTCTTATCTAAAAATAACAGTCAACAGTCAGGGATTGGTTACATTTTAATAGTATGCAGCATAATGTCCAGCTCTCACCATTTTTTGTACACTAGTAAAATTAATGTACCTTTACAAAAGGGATAAAAAGTGAAATATGAAGACCCACACATGCATAACTGTTGAAATTGTGCAATTAAAAATGTTTTGTATTGGTTTCCTTCTGCATGAACCTGGCAGGCCAGATTGATTGTTCCTTATATTCACCATGAATACATATACATAGATCTATCTGACAAAGACCCAGTTGAGACCTTTCTCATTGGAGGAACCTTCAAAAATATACGGCTGCTGATTTTAATGGTGAATGTAGGTGTATTTTAGACAAAACTTTGCATTTCCACTGTATTCAAGGAGATAGGCGCTTCCTGGTCAAGCCTGCAGCTCACCTGATTGCCTGGCTATTACAAAGAAACCACTCCAGATCAATCCACAGTTTTTCCACATATTGCTTCAGGAAAAAACTGTTTCCTGTAAAAAAAGAAGCTTATTGTGAAATTCCTTGCTCTTCTTTAAATAAAGAGTATTTATATAAATAGTGTATTTACAGCCGGCTCGGCGGATGAGTGTTTAGCGCGTCGACCTCATAGCTCTGGTGTCCTGGGTTCAAATCCCGGTCGGTCCACCTGTGTGGAGTTTGCATGTTCTCCCCAAGTCTGCGTGGGTTTTCTCCGGGTACTCTGGTTTCCTCCCACATTCCAAAAAACATGCATGCTAGACTGATTAGTCACTCTAAATTGCCCCTAGGTATAAGTGAGCGAGAATGGTTGTCTGTCTCCTTGTGCCCTGCAATTGGCTGGCCACCAATTCAGGGTGTTCCCCGCCTCTGGCCCTCGATTCAGGGTGTTCCCCGCCTCTGGCCCGAAGTCAGCTGGGATAGGCTCCAGCAGCCCCCGCGACCCTAGTGGGGATAAAGCAGTTCAGAAAATGAATGAATGGTGTATTTACAACAAAACTGCAGAAATCGACCTATGCACACGAACCGCATTGCAGTCCGAGATGTTATTCAAGAAGATGGTTTCTCCCTGGTTATCTTTGCCCTGATTGGCTCGGCCATTGGATGGCGGCAAAGTGGTTAGAAACTTGAGGTTGTCAAGACAGTACCATGAATTATAGAAACGGGCGCGGCTGTATTGCTTGCAGGCTATGCTGAGACAGTTCAACGCGTACCTAATCATATTTATCTTAGAAAATCCAAGTGATTGCTTGATCCGTTCATACAATACATGTATAATATGTTAAATTGTTTCAGGGCCATTTGGAGTGAATCATGGGATTGAGTTGCATGCTGACGTAATCGATTACGCCTACCAGAAGCTCGACTCCTTCATCAAAACCAGCGACAGTTTTGACAGGTGGGTATTAAACATTTTACTGACATTGTCAGTTTTAATGGCTTTGTTCCTCTTCCGCCAAACAGATTTGAGTTCTGTGAGCCATCCTTTGTGGTGGGCAACTGTCTAGATATCCCTCCAGAGACGCGTCAATACGACAGAGTGTACTGTGGCGCTGGGGTGCAGAAGGATCACGAGAAATATATGAAGAACCTCATTAAGGTTGGGGGCATCCTAGTCATGCCGCTTGAGGAAAAGGTAATAAAGTGAAAGCACAGTCACTTGCTACTGCCTGTAATTTACCAGGGAAAGAAGACTTGTGTATGTATTATGCTCCAAAATGTTAATCTTGCTATTTTGTTTGTAGCTGACCAAGATTACTCGCACAGGACCAAATAGCTGGGAGACCAAAAAGATCATTTCTGTGTCTTTCGCTCCACTCATACTGCCAAAACACAATGTAAATGGCAGACCCAAGAGTGTCCCGCTGCGTAAGTCTTTCTATTTCTTTTTTTACATGAACAGTGCATATAAAACAACTTTCATTGAATTCAATTGAAAGGGTGCAGTCGTAAAAGGGCTCTTAATCCTGTCTTCTTTGATGGCTATCAATATGGCAATTTTGGCACTATTTGCCCATTTTTGATTGGTTCTCTAGTTTGCACACATTTGGAGTAGTAATAGGTCCGATTGAACCATTCATTTGTGGACACGGTTATCCGTTGTTAGCAGAAGATGGATGTCAACTTAGCCTTATGCCTCAAGAAGTTCATTCATTCATTCATTTTCTGAATCACAAGAGTCGCAGGGGGTGATGGAGCCTATAATAATAATAATAATAATCGGACATAGGCCGTCGTCATTATCAACAACACAAAAAGCCTACCCATCTGACTTGAGGCACCAGGCGGGGGAACACCCTTAACTGGTGGCCAGCCAATTGCAGGGCACGAGGAAAAGGACAACCATTCGCGTTTACACTCATACCTAGGGAAAATTTAGTTCAACTAGCCTACCATGCATTTTTTTAATGTGGGAGGAAACCAGAGTACCCGGAGAAATCCCACACGCAAGTAGAATAGGCAAACTCCATACAGGAGGATCGACCCACGACCTCAGAACTGTGAGGCCAACGTGCTAACCACTCACTGTACCGGCCCGCCCTCAGGAAGTTCATGAGAACTAAAATAATGACATTTTAATGAAAATGAGTGATTTATCCTACTACCTCTATGCACTTCTTCAGGTTAGACAGGGAGGTTTTGAATGCTAGTAGTACTATATAAGTAACGTTAATTTTCTCTGCTATTTCTCCTTTCGCATAAGAGACACGTCATCCCATGTGCTAAGTATTTGATTGAAATGGGGGTAAAGTATTGTAAAACTTGTTTTTTTTAAAGTTTATTATAGAATTGTGTCTTTGCGAGGCTATTATTTAACTAATATATCTTAACTACAAGACCCCTATTTAGGAGCCTTTTAATCCAAATTTTGGGGGTGTTGTGTTTATTGTATTATGTCATTTATTATTTCATTTTGTCATGTCCAAATGCAGTTACATCTAGTTGAGAAATGAGCAGCCATTTTGCTTGAATGAAATCTGATACTTGTGGTACCCCCTTTGCCTCATGATGTTACCTTATGCTTGTTATTGAATTTTTCCTGTTTTATCATATTGTTGTCTTCGGGGTCAGAACCTTTTACCATGTGAGTGGTTAGACCCTCTCCAAATAGACAAAGCCTCTCCTGAACGTTTTAAATAAGTTACACAAGAATTAACGTTTATAACTCTGTCCGTTCTTTGCCCTCTGTCGATTCCTTGTCTTAATTGTTTCATTGTTTTCACTCTTGCAGCCAAGTACGAGGTACGCTCATTACAGGAGCTCACTCGTTCCTCCATCCGACATACGCTCCAAACCAATACAAATGGCGGAGAAAGCCATTCACGTAGCCGCGGCTCTTCGTTCAGCGTGGGCCGGGGCCTGGCCGTCGCCGGTCTCCACAAGTACGGCCCTCGGTTTAAACGCCGCCGTGTGCATCGGCGCCGCTGCAACGCCCTCGTCCTGGCCTCCCGTCAGGTGGTCGGCAGCACCATGGGCTCCGCCGCTCTGGACAGCAACAATAACCAGGGAGGTCGAGTGGAGGATGAGGAGGAAGCAGGTGAGAGGGAGGCAAGGCGGGAGGTGAGGGGTTCTAGGAGGGCGACTAGAAGGGCCAGGGGGATGATGGAAGAAGAAGAGATGGTGGAGGATGTTGAAGAGGAAGATGACAGAGAGACTGGAGAGCTTCTCCAAGTCCAACCTGCTGTAAATGTGTTGAGAGAGCGGATCCTGGGCCTTCCACTACCCGAGCCCTTAAAGAGGTACCTCTTGTACTACAGAAACAAGTGAGTTACAAGCCAGTAGAGACTGAAGTCGCTCTCCCACCCATAGAAGGCAGGACAGCATGCCTGACGTCACCTAGCCCTTATTTAGCATCGATCAATGTTTTGGAAAATGACCGGTAGGAAAAAAAAAAATGCATGCTCTTATTTTCCCTTAGTCTGACGTGAAACCAGACTAGCTTTATCCGTTTTAGGTTAATTAGGATCACTGAAATGAGTTCTATTTGTAAAACATTTGACTTTTAAAAAAATATATGTAAGTATGTATGCAAATATTGTGTATCAATTACTTCCCGGGTGACTAATGAGGGCTGCCACTTTGATACACATCTGAAATAGCAAATTTGGTCAAATGTAGTACTGCATAATGGGTGTTTTAACAAGACGGGATAACAGAAAAATCTGTAGAATCCCTTTTCAATAAATCGTTTCAAGTGTTAACATTGTCGAATGATCACATCTACAACATTCCTAGGAAATCATGTCGTCCCATTGCTGAGCTAATATTAAAAGGCACCCATGAGTTACTCGTGTGGGGCTATCTGTTTCCCACAGGCCTCATGTTGGTAACCCCTGTACTGTCATTCATCTGTGCTCTACAGCAGGATTCAATCAACTCCAAGTCCTCAATGGCAGTTCTAACTATACAGTTTATTTTCCATGTCTCCTTCCTCAAACTCATTGCCCCGGAAGCCTGATAACATGCCTGGTTATTTGATTCAGGTGTATTGGTGAATGGAGATATATAGAAAATAGACTGGATACGTGCCCTCAAGGACCAGAGTTAGTGACCCCTGCTCTACACAGCACAGTTTTGTTTGATTGTTATGCATTTGCGATTTGCTGCTGAATGTACATGACCACAGCATTTTTGTATGATGCGTCAGGAAAGGTATGAATAAATGCGTTGTTTTTGTAAACTGAGCTGTTCTTAATGCATAAACTGGATTGGATTATTGGCCGCTGTAATAAAGTGGATTATACAAAAGTACAGTATTGTATTAATGGAGATGGCAACCATTAATCTGGGAATGAATTGTGAAACTCTTTAAGACATTGAAGACTGGGAAAACATTTTCAACCTTGGATTGCAGTCAAGTGCTGCTTGTAACAGCAGAAACATCGGTTTTACATATTTGCTGGGTCAGTAGGAATGAAACTCTTGTGCGGAATTGGGGAGGATGCACCTGTGGTTGATTAACAAGCAATATAAGATTGAACTTCTCAAATAATAGAAATTGATGAGCATGGTTTTCTTTAGTTTAACAACTAGAAGTGCTGTCTTAAATGATGCTACAAGGCATTTGTTTTTTGGGGGGCAAAACGAGCATCATAGAATATAAAATTATGTAAACCACTCATAAATTACAGACAATGAGCTCACTTAACTTTTATGACTCCAAAATTTGAACAAGTACAAAAAATGTCACCTGGGTTTCTGTATACAATATTAGTAAAGTGACAAGTGAAGACTTGCAGCAAGCTACCCTCAAAAGGGTTTATATCTCCTCTCTCCATTTTATACATCAACTACATTACAATCTTTATCTGACAGTTCCAAACGCTAGCTCTATTGGAATGTCTGGCGAAATATCACGAGGAATTATTAACTTAAAAGTAACAACAGTCTTCACATTTAATTCCTTGTGACATTAATTGTAATACATTGTTAAAAGAAACAGCCTACACTGTCAAGCAGAGAAATCTTAGTCTGCTTTATCATAGCTACTCCTGTCTGTCATTTAAACTCTAAATCCAAGGCATCAAACTGAAATGCTGAGAAAATGGACATGAAGAATGCCAAGGGTTATATTGGAATTTCAGTCAAACTGCCATTGCCAAATAATTTCAAGCACTTAATAGTGGATGTGAATCTCAGTAAATAGCAACAGTTGGTAGGCTGAAACATTAAGCAGCAAGTGAACATTTTTCCTGCAAGCCAACGGAAGCAAAAACAAGGACAAGGCTGGGTTAGAATCTTCTACATCTGCATGGCCCTATTAGTGCCTGAAATAGTGGTCTTGAGTAGAAGTCGTGATTTGTCAACAAAACGATGCATTGTAAGGAAAGCTATGATTCTGTGTCAATACAGTTTGCAAAAAAAGTGCTCTAACACAAGTTCACTCTCAAGTGCATCACAGCTTGCTGCTTAGCTGTGGACCAGTTAGTGGGTCCACTCTCAAAGTGCATTTTACATCACGTGACATAGTGAGAACAAGCAATTGGGTTTGGTAGGTATAGCTATTGGTGTATGTTTAGTCAAATTAAACTTATTGCCATCAAAGCCAGTGGACGCACTCATGGAGAACGTGCTTTAAATTCAGTCAAAGATGAAAAGCACCTGATATTATCAAATAGTACTTTGATTTGTTATTTCTAATAAGCAGCATTAATCCTTACATTTTCTTTTGCGAATTCCATGATACTGTTGCCACAGGCAAAATAAATGCACTCTCATCCTGGTTGGAAATACAATTTCAGCATAGGAAGGCGCATGTGTGGTGCGTAGATGGCAGCTTTCACTTGGGCACCAGTCCACGGGATTGGGGGTAAATTGGAGATGCTGGATTGTGAAGACCGAACGAAGAGGTGCAAGTGTTTGATTGCTTGCCTGTTCTTGGTCGACTGAAAACAAGACAGTTCAACTTATCGAATGTCTCGTAATGGTCATAATACTATATAAATTTACCGTGAACATATTTTAATACACTTGGCTAAAAAAGGAGTCCGTGTGTAACTTACGCAGCCTTTGGTTTCCTGAGACTTCCGCTAGGAGGGGCAAAACTACTATTAAATCCAGAGGCATCAACGTGAAGATCCTCCTCATTCTTAAGTGCGTCCTCCAGAGCTGCTGCTACCTTTGGAGCAATAACTGGTTGCTCATAGTCTTTGGTGGTCCGAGACGGCATATCCATGCCCAGCAACAAGACATTCTCTCCCTGGGGAGAATTACAAAACCACCTAAATAAGATGCCATGCAAGACTCACAATTCAAAGAAGGTGTTCTTCTCAATTCAATCAGTATTCTAACTTACTTTATATCTCATATCAGGGCTGTCCTTCATGGCCGTCTGAGCATGGTTACACAGAGGCCGTCGAAAACCGATGGCAGACTGAGGCCTGCTCATCATTTGATGATTACTAAAACACAAGCAAACATACAGTGCGCGCACAGTGAGACAATACATTGTTCATTCATTGTCCACTTTGCTTATCCTCACAAGGATTGTGGGCCTGCTAGATCCGACAGAGCCCACAATGGGTAATAGACAATCGCTAAAAACAAATACAGGCTTTCATGTATTTTTGAATACAATGTTCTAAATCATTGATCTTCATCTCAGTTGAACTTGGATGCATGAAATGTGCACACAGTCACTTAGTTATGATCAAGTTCATGCGGTGACCTAACCCAAATTTCCGCAAAAGTTGCATTTCACTGTTAAAGTAGACATTTATGTCAAAATACTATGTATAAATTTTAAAATAGAGGAAAATACAATTTTAGAAAATGTGTGACTATATTTACCATTACTGCTGAGGTGGGTGGAGAGTTAGAGTTTTCTATGGGTTATTTGTAACAGAAAGCACGGAAGTTAACTACTACTGTGACGCTAACAAAACGAAACCAAAACCATCAAGTCTGTCCCTCCCATGCCAGTCAGACGTGGGAGGTTTAGGGACATCACAGAAAACACAGCACTCAGCACATCCACATTGCCTTATGAAGCCTACATGCAACCGATTTGACATTGCTCTCTTTTGGAGTTACATGAAGGGAGTTTTTTGACTTTGACTGTTAGCGACGTAAAGTCTGTGTTACAACACAACTACATTTGTCGAGGAGCAAGGCGTTTCCGTGCAACGGTTTGTTTTAATGTGAACGTAGCATATCTTTACCAATGTTAAGCTTTGTTTCAATGGTAATTTCTATTCTTATGGCTAAATCTAGAAGACCCAGCTTCCTTTTGGGGCCATAATGTAACATAGAGGGGCTAAAAAGGCAGAGATCTGCCCAGCAAACAAACACAGACAAGGTCTTTGCACTAGCAAAGCAGAAACTATGGTGCAAGGAGCCTAAATGGCCGACGAGGTGCGGCCGTCGTAAGGTTGGCACGTCGAGAACTTCATGAGCCAAGGACTGCCTCTACCAATATTTTACACACAAACCAGTGATGACCGCAATCTTAGCTTTGCATTGACAGAGAGGTGTTGTGGTTGTACTACTACATATTTAGACTTTACACGACTAGTGAAGTTGAAGATCACTGTAACAACAATAAACAACATATCATTAAAGTAGTTAGTCATCTTAAACATGTCAATTAATAATCCTGGTACAGATTGGTTGCCCAATGTATTAAGCGCACACAAGAAATAGAGCTAGTGTTTTTCCTTGTATAATAGTCATTGTTGTTTATTAATTCAACTGTAAACCCTACTTGATGTCGTATAGGGTGGTTATTAAGAGTAAGGATTCATCGGTGCAACTGTTAATCTATTTTCGACAGTGAATGTTTGTCTTTTGTGTATACTTGTGTAGTAGATACTCCCGGATTTGTGATTTTATTTCTTCTGGATTTTTTTTCCTTTGTTTTTGAGAAAAATACACACGCACAGTATGTGTTAGGGTGGACATTGGAAAATACTCACTCCTCAATGTGTGTGATAGGTCTCATTTTCCAGTATTCATCCTCCTCATCAAAAAAAGCCCTGTTGACTATTTTATTCTTTTCTTCTAGTGGAATGAAATTCTCAATGATAAGATGCCTGAAGGAGAAATAATTAGACAGACAAATGAGAAAGTTAAAATACCAAAAGCAGAGTTCCTTTTCAATCAGGCCAAATGTTGAATAGAATTTTTTTTTTATTGTTTCGCAAAATGTATTGGTTAGATACATAATAAGTCAGCTTATTTTGAGAATCTGCTGATATCAAATGCCAATCCGATACTTTGGAAATGTATTGAAGGGGGAAAAGCACATTCAAACCCAAGCTATCCATACATTATAGCCTTATAAAGGGGTTATTATGAGCTGCACTGTGATTTCAATTAAGCAAAAAAGAAAAAAAATCTCTTTTCAAATCAGTTTTGAGGCACTAAATAAGAATGAGAAATTATGTTTAAAGATGTCAGAATTGAATGGACATCCATTGTGTCAATGGAAGCCAATGAATTAAAAAGTTCAAAATAAAAATAATTACATTTGAAAATCCAATCCTTTACACTTAAAATGACGAGAGCAGGCCCAATTCTCGATTTAATGATTGGATTGGGAACACCCCTAGTTAAAATGCCAGATTTCTCAATAATGAAATTGTTCTTAGGTGATAGATTTGGACACAAAATGGTGTAGTAGTGTCACATTGAGGCTTCCTACTTGAGTTTAAGGTCCCGTGTGAGCTCATTCTGGGTCTGTTCCAATTCCTGGCGCTCATTAATGTGCGCTTCCTGGATGTCATTGATTTCTCCCTTCACTGCTTGCAGTTTGGCAAACAACTAGAACAGGGATAGACAAACAGAGGGCTAAGTATTTCATGTAAGAAAGGTATTTGAAAATTCCTGTACTCACTGATGTTGTGCAGAAAAGTAGAATTATTCCTCATCCTTCTAGTACACGGTATTCTTAAACATATTTTTCTTCATGTCAATACTACATTGTCTTTTTCCAACGTTTGTGTGGTTATTTGATGAAATAGCTGTTTCAAATTCCTGCTTAACCCTTTCATTCACAAATAGTGAATATTTTCTTACTCTTACTGGGCCTACATTGGCTTTGGTCATTCATTCGGCATCTCGGGCCATCAATGGCACGCAGTCAGTTAAATACTTGCGTTTTTTTTTTTTAACTTGGGCTATAACCAGTGTATTTGTGTTTTTATTCATATTAATTAAATTAATATAGCTTTATGACCATTATATTAATTTAGAAATTTCTTCATAATTATATGAACAAAATGAAAATGAACAAAAATTATATCTAAAAAAAATTGGCAAATATTTTATTAGTATTTTTTTAATGGTCAAAACTAGTCACGAACCCTATTAAGTGTAACCTTTTGAATAGCAGGCCTCTGTGGTGACCACTGTTCCAGAAAGATTTAAGTTGGCCCAGCAACATATTTCAAACACTAAATCGTCTTAAACCACCTGATGATATAGTGGTTCACTCGCCTGACTTTAGTGCGAGCCGGTGCGGGCTCAATTCCCGCTGGTGTCGGTATGGTTGTGAGTGCGAATGGTCTTTCTCTCTGTGTGCCCTATGGTTGACTGGCAAGCAGTCTTGGATGTAAACTGCCTTTTGTCAGCTGGGGTAGGCTCCAGTAATCACCGCAACCCTTACGAGGCTGCACATTACGCAAGACGAATGAATAAATTGTCTTAATCTAAGGTACTTGTACTAATCAAAGCATCGTCTTCATTAAGCCTCAGGTATTTTCAGACTTCCAGTCAGGTTCTTCGCTTTTTGTTGTTTCAAGACACATCAATTGTGTGAGTAAACACATCACAAGTGTGCTATACAAAAGCCAGAATGAGAAGAACAGGATCATACAAGCTGATTATAGCTCATTTAGCAATCTAGCGAGAAGTTGGACAACGTCATAAGCCACTGACATTGAGTCATGAGTGCGACTGCCAGTCATACTTCTCTGTCAAAACTAAGTTAATTAAGTAAAATTTTCTACGAGAATAACAAAAAAGGGTCAAATTCAATGTTTTAACCAAAGCTGGAGTTGCAACCTTTTTCAGTTTCTTGGTTTTAATGTCGACTTCCTGTTGCAATGAGCTGTAGGTCTCCTTCAGCTCCAGGGTTTCTTCATCACGACAATCCATTTGCTGTTGCATTTCTCGTTCTTTCCGTTTCTAGAAACACAAAAACATACACACCGTACATAGTACACCACTAGCGTTTACAGTTCCACTTCAATTGATTCAACCTCTACTGTAACTTGTGTTTTGTGTGTGTTGAGGAAAGACTTTGCATCTCCTTAACCATCCCACAATCTTTAAGCTTTTCAAGAATGTATCATTAAAGTAGAAGATAGCAGTAATTTGAATTTAACACCCTTTTAATTTCTTACCTGTTCAGCAATCTCTTGCCTTCTAATCTCCAGCATTTTCTGTTGTTCGTTAGTGTGATCGACAATGTTCTTTCCCCCAACTAAAAGTTTACTTTCCATTGCCTAAAAAAAGAGTAGAGAGAGAGAGAAAAAACACTTCCACCTGAAACCTGAAGAAATATAGTACAAGAAATTGAATTTGACCATGACAATTGCACTCAGCTTTGCCTTATTGGGATATTCAAAAGCTCTGTTATTAGGTATCCGAGTCATAATTCCAATGAGTTCACCTTCACTTTGGCTGCCAACAAATCTCCTGCTTCCTGCTCCTTCTTTAGGTCTTCCATTTTCTTCTCCTTCTCCTTAAGGAGTTGAGCTTTCTCCTCTGCAACCAGGCTGTGATCCTCCATGATGGCATTCCTCTCTCGCTCCAGCTTGTCCTTCTGCTCTCCCCAGTAATCCCCCTTGCTTTCCTCCCCTTCATCGTCATCCTCACTATCTTCGCCCCGACCATTACCGTTGCTACAATCTCCAGCCCCCCTCTTTTGCCTCTTTTTGTTTTTCTTTCCTGTACGTTTGTCCAGTTGTGACTTCAGTCTTGCAATTTCCTCTTGAAACTTTCGCAGCAGAGCGTCCTTGGGGTCCTCGTTGACATGGGGTTTGTTCTTGATGTTTTTGGCTCTGTTGGAGTAACGCAGAGTTGTTAAAGTCTCTTCCACGTTGTAAGAGGCTGGACCAATATTGGCCACCATGACAGTGAGGGCATTGCCCCCCAGGGAGTCCTGTAAAAGGCGGGTCAGTTTGGAGTCTCTGTAAGGGATGTGGCTGCTCCTGCCATCCACTAGAGCCGATATGACGTTCCCCAGAGCAGAAAGTGAAAGGTTGATTTTTGTGGCTTCTTTCAGCCTCTCTCCCTGAGCCCCCGTCTTGGTCTGTCTTTCGCTGCCAGCCAGATCCACCAGATTGAGTTTGCCAACTCGAATGTGGTTTTCCCCGTCCACCCCCAATTCACTGCATTCCACAGTGATCACAAAGATGGCATGAGAGCGAGAGCTATGTTCATTCATGTTCGTAGAACCCACAGAGCGGTTCTGATTGCCCACATTCATGACATTTTCGATTTCACGCACACTCTTGGTGACAAACGATGACAGGTCTTTGACATAAACGCCAGTGTCCGGCCTCTCTCTCAACTCGAGACGACGTGTTTGGTCCTTGGAGAGTAGATCTCGGATCTCCTCTTGATAAATCTCCAGATATGATGCTCGCACCAAATACTGCTGATTCTGAGATCTGGAAATGTGAGTGAAGATGTGGTCAAAAGAGTTGGGGATGACCCCTCTCTTTTCAGGATCGTTTTTCGTACCCTCCATGGTGTACGTTTTCCCTGTCCCTGTTTGTCCGTATGCAAAAATGGTCCCATTAAATCCTTGTAGAACTGAATCCACAAGGGGCCGAAAGGTTTCATCGTATAGCTCTATTTGCTTTGACTTGCTGTCATAAACGGAATCAAAGGTGAAAACTTTAGGAAGCTCCCCAGCAGACGCTTCTCTTGGGTTCCTGACAATAATTTGACCAAATTTGACATCGACTGACACCACACTTTCAAATTTGGCGGCCAGTTCTTTCTCGTTCATAGGCCGGCAACGGACCACAACTTTGACCGTCGCAGAACTCTTGCTCTTTGACATGATGTGGACCACAAATTTACAAACACGGCTTGAAACAAATGCCTGTTTTCAAGCAGGCCGTCAGGGAAATCCTTCAAGTAGAAACATCCAAATCAGTACCTGTTGATAAAAAAAAGACAGCAGTTAGTTACAGATAATCAAATCTGTTGTTTTGACTGGTACAGCAAAGAGCTCATATTATTCACTTTTATTATGGTTCCGTTTACACTCTTCACATACCATAGGAACATTTTCAAATAACGTAATTCCTGAATATTTATGTAATCGCAGCATTCTAACAAAATGGTCCATTAAACGACAAAATAAAACTTGTTAGCTTCATTAATCCGTTCATGTTAAACCCGTTTGAGACCAATAGCATTCACCGCACGCGACAGGATAGTACCTTTATGGTATAAGATTGAAGCTGATAATGATGACGAATACACAAGAGATAAAATAAATAAATAAATAAATAAAACTACAACCCGCGGTGAGGGCATAAAACCGACTAAGCAACAGCAAACACAGGTAACCAAGGCTACAAGTCTTATACTGCTTTTGCCTGCCTAACCTTCAGTACGAGTGTTAGGCTGCACATTCGCTATGTCACCCCCAAAAATTAAAAAAGTCATAATTTCAGTGCCACCGCATCGAATACATACCTTTTCCCCAAGTTGCTTCGCAAAATGTTTTTTAAAGCAGCTCGGAACATTAGCTAATCCGCCACTCAGTTAGCAAGCACGGTCAGGGGTAGGGTTGCCAAATCTTAACAGTTACATCCCCATCTGCGAAAGACAGCTACATTGATTTTTAAGGTTTAACCTGAATAAATGTCTGCAAACAAACTTTAATATGTTTGCTTTTATGAAATCTAAAGACATATATTTATATTCATGCAATTTATGCGTTTTATAACGATTTCTGAACTGCGTTTTTATTCGTATGTGGCAACCTTGTCTCGCCAGTCTCTCAGCTGCTTTGCCTCTTTTAGGCAAAAGATAACACGAGAAACTTGAAACAATCCATAGCTTTGATTAGAAATTATATATAATTATTCATTATATGTTAATTCTTCGTCTGTAAAAAAGAGAAGGAACGAAGAATAGAGAAAAAAGAATTAAAAGGAAACAATCGCTGAGGAACGGAACAAATTGTGCTCTTTTCCATGCGTACACCAATTTTAGTTGAGGAAATCGAAAAATCAAAAATGGTCATATTTATACATTATTGATTTTCATCTTAATTAAGTAGAAAAGGCAATACCAGCTGTTTTTTTAATTAACTCTATTACCAATTATCACACGGTATTATTTCATTTATACTGTGTAGTTTATAATGATAGCTTATTCCAGAAATCCTGATCATGTTTAAAAATATTCACTTTAACCAAATTGAACGTCCATTTGGTGCAACTTTGTAGCCCAGCTCTTCCGTCAGTATCGCTCAATAACATGTACAAAACAACGACGTTTGTCTAGTAAGAAAGCCAAAACGTCAAAAAAAACCGCCCGTCGTGACTCGATTCACTGCTTTCGTCACACGAATAGCTGAACAATTCTGGGGCCACGTGGGGGCGTGAGTACAACGTAAATAATGATAGGAAGACTTCCATTCGGCATTTTTTAAACTTTCGAACCTATAATGAATGAACAATGAACTGCGCAAGACAGATTCACCCAAATGGTAAGATTTAAATCGTGCGTTGTACGTGTGTAAAAAAAAAAAATCAGTTTTAGGCACGTGCGCGCGCCTGTACATGCGCGCGCGCGCTCAATTGTAGTATACTAACAAGTTGTTATGCCATAAAGTTAAGATTGTGCATCCAATTTCCTAGGCAGGTTCTGCATAAACGCTGGAGCAATGGAAAAGCGATGTACAACCCAGCAACAAACCACAGACTAAATCGTTTGTCTTAAGGTTTTATGTTTTATCACCATGGACTTTTAGACTATCTTTGGACATGTGTTTTAATAAAACATTCTTACAGTAAGCAATTTTTTAATTGTGATGGCTACATGAGCATCTATGCCAGCTCTCAGCTTTTTAACAAATGACAGTTTTTTTTTCTTTTTTTTCTTCAGCAGCTTGTGAATAGTGCTTACAAATAGGTGAGATTCCACTAGACAGGCATATGATACAGCTTGTTAACACGCATGTGTTTTTCACCCCCCCCTGTCCAAAATGTCCGCCAAGTCAGAGTCGATAAAGGTGGTGGTCCGTTGTCGTCCAATGAATGACAAAGAAAGGGCGGCTATGTTTGAGAGTGTGGTCACGGTTAATGTGAAAATGAAACAAATAGCCGTCAAGAACCCGAGAGATTCTATGGCCGGTAAAGCCTCAAAAGTGTTTACTTTTGATTCAGTCTACGACTTTAAGTCAAAGCAAAAAGATCTATACGACGAAAGCTTTAGGCCCCTTGTGAATTCAGTTCTGCAAGGATTTAATGGGACAATTTTTGCATATGGACAAACTGGCACAGGGAAGACGTTCACCATGGAGGGTACGAGAAACGACCCGGAGAAGAGAGGTGTTATCCCCAACTCTTTTGTGCACATCTTCACTCATATTTCAAGATCTCAGAACCAGCAGTATTTGGTGCGAGCTTCGTATTTGGAAATTTACCAAGAGGAGATCCGAGATCTACTCTCCAAGGACCAAACACGCCATCTCGAGCTAAGAGAGAGGCCGGATACAGGTGTTTATGTGAAAAACCTGTCATCGTTTGTCACCAGGAGTAGAGAGGAAATCGAAAATGTCATGAATGTGGGCAATCAGAACCGCTCTGTGGGTTCTACAAACATGAATGAACACAGCTCACGTTCTCATGCCATCTTTGTGATCACTGTGGAATGCAGTGAATTGGGGGTGGACGGGGAGAACCACATTCGAGTTGGCAAACTCAATCTGGTGGATCTGGCTGGCAGCGAAAGACAGACCAAGACGGGGGCTCAGGGAGAGAGGCTGAAAGAAGCCACAAAAATCAACCTTTCACTTTCTGCTCTGGGGAACGTCATATCGGCTCTAGTGGATGGCAGGAGCAGCCACATCCCTTACAGAGACTCCAAACTGACCCGCCTGTTACAGGACTCCCTAGGGGGCAATGCCCGGACTGTCATGGTCGCCAATATTGGCCCAGCCTCTTACAATGTGGAAGAGACTTTAACGACACTGCACTATTCAAACCGAGCCAAAAATATTAAGAATACTCCATGCATCAACGAGGACCCCAAGGATGCCCAGCTCAGGAAATTTCAAGAGGAGATTGCTCGATTGAAGGCGCAATTGACAAAGCGGACAGGAAAGAAAAATAAGAGGAAGATAAGGAGGAGAGCTGATGAATGTTGCAATGAGAGCATGGAGGAAGAAGAGGATGAAAGCATGATCGGAGATTATTGGAGGGAGCAACAGGAGGTCCTGGAGCGAGAGAAGAAAGCCATCATGGAGGATCACAGTCTAGTTGCTGAGGAGAAAGTTCAACTGCTCAAAGAGAAGGAGAAAAAAATGGCTGACCTGAAAAGAGAGCAGAAGGAAGGAGAGCTACTTGCAACCAAAATTAAGGTACATCCTGAACTACCACTCACTATTATGTCATTTCTTCCTGTTTCCTGTCATGTTTTTGATGTAGTCAGTATTTATCTCGACTTGCCGTGTTAAGAGTCAAGATCAGGACGGTTTTCTATTCAAACTATTGATGGGCACTTCAACAACAAAAACACGTTTAACCAACAGCAAGCTCTATATCATAGATTTTCAACCATTTCACAGCAACTACCACTGAGCTCTACACGTACGATTAATTTCAACCGGGAAAGACTAAAAGCGAATGATCTCTGCCTTCCCTAAAGGAACAAATGGATTGTATGTCTATGGCAGTCAATGGCACATAATGAAGATCAAAATTTCTCAGCGAAGAAACATGTTTTGTTTATTTTATAAACCACTGAACATTAGCTCTGCACTCAGTTTTTAAAAAAGAAAATGGTGAGATACATACGGACTGAGTTACTAAATGTCACACTTATAGGTTCCTGAACATTTTAAAAGAAATAATGAAAATTGAAATGGTGTCACTTTTTACGAACCACTGGTTTATATAGTAGGTGAACATCCACAGGTTTCAATGAAATGGACGCAGTTCAACTGTCATCTAAGTACAACAAGTGGTTATATTTATCCTGCAGGCAATGGAGAGTAAACTCTTAGTCGGGGGGAAGGACATTGTGGATCATACCAATGAGCAACAAAGAATGTTGGCGCTTAAAAGACAAGAAATTGATGAACAGGTACAACTAACAGTAGAATTTGAATGATTGTAACAAAAGTGTTCCCATTATACTTCCTATGCTGCCTCAACAATGGCTGGATCAGGGGGTTTCGAACAATTCCACAAAGGTGGGTGCAGTTTTTCGTTCCAACCAATGGAGAGTACTTATTTTTAGCAGAAAACTGCTAGATGGTTGGAACAAAAACCTGTGAGGACCAAAGTGGAAACCCCTGGGCTAGGTGTACTTAGTTTACCTTTACTGGAAGATTTTCTGTTCTGAGCAGATTTCTGGTACATTGTATATATGGTGTTGCAATTCAGCCAGGATTAATGAAGGTCTTTCCAGAAATGGAGAGAGCACGAGATGCGGCAACAGATGGTCTCTCGTGATGAGGAGAATCTGGAGCTAAAGGAGACCTACAGTTCTTTGCAGCAAGAAGTTGACAGTAAAACCAAAAAAATGACAAAGGTCAACTTGAATAAATGCCACATTAACCTACTTCTACGCTAACACGTGTATCTGTGTTAGTATGATTCTAGGGTGGCAAGAGGTCATGTCGAGTAATCTTGCCTTCTCCTTTGCCCTCCAGTTGCTTAACAAACTGGAGGCTCTAAAGGCAGAAATCCATGAAGTCCAGGAGGCACATATTACGACACGCCAGCAGCTAGAGCAAACGCAGAACGAACTCACCAGGGACCTTAAACTCAAGTATGGAACTATAATCTGTCCCAATTTTATTATTTTGCAGTCCAACTTTAGAAATGGGGTACTGTGATCTAGTTTTTGTTTGTACTACTATAAATTAAAAAAAAAGCATAAACACTTATTAATCAGAATGTATATACATTTCTATCGGATATATATATATATATATATATATATATATATATATATATATATATATATATATATATATCCGATAGAAATTTATATACATTATATACATAGATATTTTAATTTACATTCCATTGATTTATTGTTTCTCATTAATGGCGATAGATGTCACTGCCAGCCTTCACAGTCAAAGCAGAAAAAAAATCTTTAGCTTGTTGAAGTAGCGTCTGATTTTCAGATTTCTCTAGTGCCCTATCTGATGTTTTATTTTTTCTCTAAGGTCTCAGATGATTGAAAATTTTATCCCTTTGGAAGACAAGAACAAAATAGCCTCCAGAGCTTATTTTGATGAAAAGGATGAAGACTGGAAGTTGAAGCCCATTACATCCATGGAGCAGTAAATGCATAATTATTCCTCTCACCCTTTTTTATTGATCATTTACTCGAATGAGTGCGCTTCTTGATTTAACTTTAAGTGTCTTCAGAAGCAGAAGTGCTTTCTGATAACCAGTTGTGATTTCATCTGAAAAGCTAGTTTTTTTTTCGGGCTTCCTGGTGCCCGAGTTGTTACCTAGAAACAATATTGTCCAAATTAGTTTATTCTTGATCATATTTATACCTGGTATTGTGTTGGAAATCTGCCACAGCCTGAAAATTCTACATTTGCAGTATATTGCATTTGAGAAAAACTGACCGGTTTTGACATTTGGGGATGCAAATACCAATATTAATTTTCAAGGGCCACGAGGTGTGCTGGAGCCAATCTCAGCCAAATATGGGCATGAGGTGTGGGGGACACCCTGAATAGGTGGCCAGCCAATCGCAGGGCATGTAAGAAACATTTTAATTAAAAAATAATAGTATAAATAAATACATCAAATAAAAATAGAAATACCTAAAATTACAAGACTTAATTTTCAGTTTTAAAGAAATACATGGGGTCCAATAACAGTGTTGAGTCCCAAAAGGGGGGGTTGCTACTTGTCCTCTCTGTTGAATACATTTTGGTAGCCTTCGGGGGCCTCAAGCAACTCCACGGGCTGCCTGTCCGCTAGCAATGCCTCTAGGTTTATCTGACTGTTTAACACATTTGATTAATTGCATAGAAATGAATACCACAGACTGTATACTTGGATGGGAGACCAATGAGAACATAGACTGGCATGCATGAACATTTCATGCGACTGCATTGCAGATAATTTTGTAGAATAAGAAATTTGTTGATGGGGAATAGCTGAGCTTTAATTACCACTTCATCAAACAATTTGTATTCTGGTTTATAGTTAAGTGTGCATTTGTGTACAGTGATCCCCAGATGTTGAGCAGGCCTCAGTCTGCCATCGGATTCCGAAGACCTCTCAGTCACCGTGCTCGAATGGCCATGATGATCAGCCTTGACATGAGATACAAAGTAAATGCACTTCATGCCCTTGACATTATATGTTAATTCATTTTTTTGCATTTAAATCATACTTCAATTAAAATAGGACCTAGAGTCAAATGCCTAATTCCAATATGTTACACTGCAAAAAAAGTCTTACCAAGCATATACGGTGTTTTTAGTTTCTAGTAAGAAAATATCTCATCAAATGTAAATAAAATCCTTAAAAAAGTATTTTCAGTCATTAAATTGCGTTAAAGCAGTTTATCAGTGGGGAGGTTTTTGATCTTTTTTTTTATTCGGTGTTGTAAATGGTAATATGCTGGTGTTATTCATTCATTTTCAATACTGCTTATCCTTACAAGGATTCCTGTCCTCAATCTTGCCAGGCTGAAAACATCTTGTTGCTCGACATGGATCTTCCTTCTCGCACTACCAAAAATTATCAGCATCCAGTAATCTCCCCAAAGGTGATGGCAGCTCTGAAGGACGCCCTGAGGGATGAGGAGGACCTTGAGATAAACGCATCTGGGTTTAGCAGTAACATTTCCCCTCTCGTCGGTACAAGTGGAAATATGAAGAAATCAAAGTCTAAGTAAGTCATTAAAGAGTTTATTTGTCTTGGCCATTCCTGCTATCCAATTCATGTTTTTTTTAATTCTTCAGTCGATCAAGAACAAGCAAGCAGTTGAACACTCTCACTGCTTCATGCAGCCCTCACAGTCTTACATCTCCGATTTACCCACAATCTCGTGGGCTGGTGCCCAAGTGAAGGTGCAATCTGTCACCAACTATCTTGGGCACATTTTAGAGCTGAAATATGAGCCAACAGAAGCTGAACTGCAGTGCTAATTGTGAATAGTGTCAATCAAATAATGGGAAGAACAAAAACATTGTGATTGTATTTGTGTATTGTATTATATTTGAATGATAATAATATTTTTGCTCTTCATCTATCTGTGCAAACATTTAATTTTTTTCAGGTATATACTAGACTAATAGACAGACTATATTTATACTATTTCTGAGAATGTGTGTGTAGCGTGTCCGTGAAGTCTGGGTGAAATGGAGGCCAGACCGTAAGTCTGATTTGAATGCGGTTTTCACCAAAAGTTGCCAAATTTACGCCTCTAGGGATGCCCCGTGGCCGATTTTCGACTTTGAACTCCAGTTATTCAGAAAATCGATATTTGTACCAGGGTGTCGCATTTTTTAGGTCGGAAAAGTGCAACTTTGGGCTATTTTTTTCGGATCAAAACTACTCTGTTTTGTAAAAGCACCATGACGAGGACAACATTGCATTGCCTCATTTGCTAAAAATCGATAAAAACCCTTGATTTTGGACACTTCCAAAAACAGCCATTTCATACGGATTGGACGCCATTTCCACATTTTACGTTTGATTTTAATGCAGTTTTCGACTATGGTTAGCTTCAATAGGGAATTGTGTCATGACGGCCCGATTTTTTAATTTCCCCTTTGGTTCTTCAAAAAATCGATTCAAATCGACCCCGAAGTCGCATTTTTGACCTTTGACCCAGTTTTTTAACACCTGCAAAACTTTCAGACCACAAACGATTACAGTTTTTGCAGCATTATGCAGGCGCACCTGCGGCATTTACCTGCTTTTTAAAGTGGCTTCCACCGTCAAGCTACGAAACGAAAAAAAACCTTGATTTTGGACATCGTATAAACCTGCTTCATGTTTACTCTCACTTTTCAGGGTCCCCATGAAAGAATTCCATTACAACATCTCATCTCATTTTCTGAACCGCTTTATCCTCATTAGGGTCACGAGGGGTGCTGGAGCCTATCCCAGCTGACTCCGGGCCAAAGGCAGGGGACACCCAGAATCGGTGGCCAGCAGATCGCAGGGCACAAGGAGACACTCACCCATACCTAGGGGCAATTTAGAGTGTTCAATCAGCTTACCATGCATGTTTTTGGAATGTGGGAGGAAACCGGAGTACCCGGAGGAGACCCATGCGGGCCCGGGGAGAACATGCAAACTCCACACAGGTGGACGTGACTTGGATTTGAACCCAGGACCCCAGAGCTGTGATCAGGGGTGGCGAACACGCGGCTCTCGGCCAAAATGAATGCGGCTCTTTTCTTCTTATCATATTTTGTATATAATGTAGCTCCTTGCCTCGTTTCACGTTTCTCTTATTTTTATTCTCTCTTGAAACACAATTTCATTAGGGCCCATTAAAAACAAATAAATTATATTTCAAAAATTTGGCACATTGGATTTTTTATGCTGTTTCTGTCTCTCACCGTTTAAAATTTTGGCTCTTTGTGTCTAACACCCCTGCCTTCAATAATCTTGTGAGGGAGAACAAGCTTATGTTTTAACAAAGTTATTACATTAGGCACTATGCTCTATTACACCCAATGTTCCCGCTAATTTTTTGTTTGTCTGGGCAACCTCCCTGAGCACACTGAGTACCGGTGTGAGCAACATCATTGCTCGCTATGGGCACACACCAGTATCACACCTGCCATAAGCAGGTGCATGTCTACTACACATAAATGATTTAGTAATAATAAAATGTAATGATTAATATCTATGAGTGGGCGGCCTGGCGGATGAGTGGTTCGCGCTTCGGTCTCACAGCTAAAAAAAAAGGATTTTATTTTTTGCGCTCCATATGATTTGCTGTGCGCATTGAAGACGAGAGTAGTGCGCAATTGCGCACGTGCGCAGCTTAGAGGGAACATTGATTACACCCACTTGTAATTGAGAGTTTTCCCTGAAATCTTCTGAATTGATTTAGTAAAATACATTGTTTTGGAGAAAAATCAGCTGCAGTTGTTACTTTATTAATAAAAAATGCTCAGTGTTTAGAGACCGAAGTGTGCAAGGAAGGAATTGGACAAATTTGTTTTTCTGTTGAGTAGATACTATACAGGGAGAGACAGAAGGACAATACTTTTTATGTTGATAAAGATTCAATTATTTGTAATGCTGTTGATTGTAATATGGATTGTCTAATGTGAGTTACAGGATGTGAAGGTTATCCTTTTTTGTCCTTAATTTTTGCTTTTTGGCAGAGGAAAAGTCTGTTTTGCCATGGTTAAAAAGAAGATAAACAGTATATAGGTGAAATATATTTTTTAATCAAAGTATGAAATTAGATAGTCAAAAGCTACCAATCAAATTGTCATTAGAAATTCACCCGCTGCTGTAAAACTGACTGTTGAATAGTCGAGGGTTTAGTCAGCCTTTTGCCCGAAATCGGCTATGATAGGCTCCCACGCCCCCAGCAAGATAAAGTAGTGTTCAAAATGAATTATTTCAGTTGTTTTTGTTGTAGTTTTTCAAATTAGCGTGCATTTTTTTCATTATGTCTTTGACTGCCATTGACAATGATAGACATCCAATCCAATTCATCTGGAGTGGATGTCTATTACAAGTAATGTTTTTACAAGAATTGTCTTTTATTACTGACAACTACAACACACTCTAAATATTAGTACTGGCAGTGAATATCTGAGTTAAATCAATTAAGAAAAAAACTGGATTCCTCATGTAATCCCTCTTTTATTGAACACAAACTCTTTTCACACAGCTCTGTCAGAAGCAAAGTGTGGCCACGGTGTGCCATTCTGACAGGTTTGTCTTATTCTCATGTTTTCGTATGACAAATGCTCAATGCTATAGGGTCATGGGTCAATTAAGAATGTAAATATAGATTTCCACGCTTGACTCCCAAGATTTTGGAGGTCATTGAAGGGTGTGTCTTCGTAGATATGTCATGCTGGAGGAAAAAAAGCAGGAAACAGAAAAGGAACTGGATGCGGGAGTAGCGATCGATGAGTAAGTCAACAGGATGATGAGGATGCGGGAGGGGGTCTCATGTAGAACTGCATTCAAATTATTTGTCTGGCTTTCTCCAGGCAAATGGTTACTGATGCCCAACCTCGTAACACTCGACTTTCACTACATACATAAAGGTGAATGAAATGCATAATGATAATCTCCCAAATGCAGTTTTCACTGTGACACTTTCACAAAACCTCCATTGTACAAAGTTTCTGATAAGTTTAAGGGGTCTTTTTCCATGAAAACGGGAACAGGGGTGAAAACACAAACTTTTCTCGAGAGGCCTATCATTTCCACGGCACTTGAAATTTGAAGAACCATTCCAGAATGTAAATCTTGACAATGCTTTAACCTCCGTCGCCATCAAACCATCGTCAACGCCAAAGTGAGTTTTGGGCAGTGCTTCTTATTTTCTGTTGAAACGTTTGTGCCCAAAAACTGAAAAATTGTATTTCTAAAATTCTATGTACACCTCTGCTTATTATTGTATCTTTGTTAAAATTAAAGAGAAATAAGAGTATAGAACAGCAATACATATTCAGTTTATTAACATATTCAACATTTAACGTTTTTGTCTGAAACAAAAAAAGTCACAAGGTCCCAGGTATCGCTTCGCGGCCCCCTTGGCATCGCTCTGTCCCCCCATAGGGGGGCCCGCCCCACTATTTGAGAACCACTGGTTTTGGGTGACATCTAATTTCCATACTCCGGAACAGTAGGTGGCGAAAATGCTAAAATATATGTTTGCCAGTGAAGAGGGTGATCACATCAGTGCATTAAAACACGTCTCCAGGTAACAAACTTGTGGCCCAACCTCAGTCAATGGCATACATGAGTTGAACCAACTGTTGACTAGGCTCACTTTTACCCAAAAATAGAAATTCAGTGCATCCACAAAATTTTTGGTGCGCCTGGAGACGGAGTGTGGAGAAAGACGTGAACAAGACATGGAAGGTCTCCATTTTTGGAATTTTTATGGATTTTTTGTGTCTGTACGCACGCAAATTTCCCCAAACAAAATGGCCATGTAAATGGGGAATTAAAAATAACAGGAACATGGCACTTTTGCATCTTTGCTTAAGATCGTTGCCATATAAACTATCACGTAGTGCAGGCGAGCGGGCGTCTAAATGGGGGGATTCACACAATCACAGGGTAACAGGGAGGCCATTAATGGTGGTCGTAAAAGGCAGGGAATCCAAAAATAAAAAAGCTACATAAGCAAACATACCAGGGCAGGGCTTGGACGCACATCCCTGACATTGACAGGGACACAAAAAGAAATGAACAAACAAAGGGTACGTGGGTTAATAAGACAGGGAAAATAGGTGGGTGACACGCGAGGCAGCAGATAGGCTGAGAC
Source organism: Stigmatopora argus (assembly GCF_051989625.1). Classification (NCBI taxonomy): domain Eukaryota; kingdom Metazoa; phylum Chordata; class Actinopteri; order Syngnathiformes; family Syngnathidae; genus Stigmatopora; species Stigmatopora argus. The sequence goes on along the minus strand of NC_135387.1, from coordinate 5,992,065 downwards.
ACACACGGGGAGCCAACAACAGGTAAAAGCAGTGGAGAATCACAACAAGTTACACAGAGGGAAAATGCCAAGACTAAATCCACACAAAACTCCAAAAGAACATAAAACTAACCTATACATGGCCTAAGATTAGTTAATAGTTGCAACTTTTTTTCAATTTCCAACAATTTTGCTATTTACTGACCAATCAAGGGCGGCCCGGCGGCTGAGTGGTTAGCGCGTTGGCCTCACACTGGGAGACATGGGTTCAAATCCAGGTCGGTCCACCTGTGTGGAGTTTCCATGTTCTCCCCTGGCCTGCGTGGGTTTTCTCCGGGTACTCCGGTTTCCTCCTACATTCCAAAGTATTGCATGGTAGGCTGTTTGGACACTCTAAATTGCCCCTAGGTATGAGTGTCTTGTTTGGGGGCCTCCTTGTGCCCTGCGATTGGCTAGCCACCAATTCAGGGCGTCCCCCGCCTCTGGCCGAAGTCAGCTGGGATAGGCTCCAGCACCCTCCACAACCCTAGTGAGGAGAAAGCGGTTAAGAAAATGAGATGAGACTGACCAATTAACATTATGGTCCTCACCTCAGCTGTATGTCATGACTGAAAGAAGAAAATCCTGGATGCAAGTGGCCGAAATGAATTTGGGCTATCCCTTAGTGATAGAGCGACAAGCTCAGTCATCCAGGAGGGGCTCAAAGTTGAGCCTAACCCAGCCCCTCCGCATCGACAGGATTTAGATGAGGTGGTTCGGACATCTGATTAGGATGTCTCCTGTGGATGCCTGTCTGGGGAAGTGTTCCAGGCTCGTCTCAATGGGAGGAGGCCAACCCAGGACACGATTGTGAGACTGCCTCTGGCTGGTCTGGGAACGCCTTGGGACCTCCTGGATGAGTTGGATAAAGTGCCTGGATAGAGGGAAGTTTAGGCTTCCCTTCTGAAGCTGTTGCCCCAGCAACCCAACCTCATTAAAGCAAGAGAAAATGGATGAAGGATAGTTTGATTGATTGATGGATGATCATTCGATCACTGTCAACCTCCCAGTCAAATTGAATTGGACGTCTCATGCCATCAATGGCAGCCAATGAGTTACAAAAGTTAAATAACACATTTCAATCCTATGTTTGAAAAATAAAGTTAGTCCTTGCATCCTTTCATTTTTTTAAAGCGGCCTGCTGAGAAAAAAGCATGGACACCGCTGTACCAGACTAATCGTCGCTCTGCTCTTAGGGTCATTTTTTGTAGGCACGCCTCCTTAAGAGGCTTTACCATGTTTTCTCCATTATGTTTTACTTATTAACTACTATTTGAAAACAGTACTTGCTACAGGGACATTTAACCAGTTAAGAGACTCATGAGAAGCACACTTTCTCTTAGTATGGTATTAATTTCATGATTATTTCATCATAACACATTGAAGTCCCAGCTCTAGTTGTTACACACATACACACACATTCTTAGCAAAGTATAGGTGAAGAGTGATCATTATTACAACAAGCCATATTGTATAAATTTTAGGTAAAGTTTTGACACTATACATATACAGAATAACAGTCAAAACAGGGTTCGGTTCCCAGACATCAGCATGATGTGACTCATATGGTTTCTTTGTTAGACTCTAGGCAATTCAAAAAAACAGGCTTGCAGTGCTTCCAGATGTGGTCTGCCAGAACATTGGGGAAAAAACAGCTGCAAGAACATGAACGGTGAACACCCTGCACCGTATGTCTGCGTACTCACGTAAACTTTTGTTACTTCCTACCTATGTAGCGCAATCACGCAGCAGACCTGATGCTTTGTATGTGCCCATACATTGGAATATAGTGTTTGTATATAAGCTGTTAAGTACAGTAACTCTCACTGGGTGACTCGCCGACGGATGTTACTCATCTAACCAAGTGTTGTATGAGACGCCATTAGCTTTTACAGGCCACTCAGCCATGTACAATATGCTTCACAGGAATGCTTCCTGTTTACGAATATATAAGCATAGTGAGCTTTTTTGCACTAGTGCTAAACCTTTTTCTTAACTGTATTTCCGAAGTGACCACATTTGAACTAAAGCCTTGAAACAGAAGAGACTTTGGGTGTGTTCAAACATTACTCTCATTGGGAGCCTCATAATGCATCATTGTCCAATGACAGAATTTGCTGAGATTTTCATTGGCCTCGATCCTTTGTATGATGTGTCTGCATGCCTGTTGCGTGACCAAGATGTGTGAATAGCCAGGTTATGTTAGACTGCCACCCACATTAAACGGTGTTATTTGGTTATAGAAGAGTTGTCGCAAAAGCGGGGGCTGGGGGACGGACGACGGCAGAAGACACGCAACATGATGTGGTTAGAAACAAGTCCCAAGCACAATAGCATTTATTAATTATTTTGATCACAATTGTTTTTCATTTCAAGCAGTGGGGCGAGATTGAAAATGCTGTTCTTGTTTCGGCACATGAGTTAGTGTGTTTTGCGTGCGTGGGGCAGTGTTGACAGATTGGGAAAAATTCCTGCCGAACTGAGTTGGTTATATTTATGGTGTGATTGGTTTGGTGTCTCTTTGATCTGGTAACCCTTGGGTGCAGCACGCTAGTGGCTTATGATCTCCATACTTGAGCGTCGATGGGCCCTCGAGTGCATTAAAACGTTAATAGTATTTATTTCTCTGATGGAGCGGCACTGGGTGGCTCACGGTTGGGGACTGATGACGTACCCAGACTCAAAGATTCCGGCAGAGGGCTTGGGATTCAATGAAAAAGTCAAATGACCCTCGTTGACTTTATCGTGTGATGAGTTGGAATACAAAATGGAAAGTATAGGTCAGAGGAGGAAGTAAGTCCCAAAAAACATGATTCGTTTGTTGTAACGAAAACAAAAATGGGTTTTGTTGTTGTTGTGGTTGAAGTCCAATCTATCAAATTGAGTAAAGTACCCTCGGCTAATAGTGGCACTTTAAATGGAGTAAAGCTAAGAGATTTTGAAGTAAGAAGTCAAAATTTGCTGTAAAGAAAAACAGTAATCGTTCAGAAAATGAATGCGTTAATGAATGAAAAAGAGTTCTTCAAATCCAGGTCGGTCCTTCTGTGTGGAGTTTGCATGTTCTCCTGGGCTTGCGTGGGTTTTCTCTGGGTACTCTAGTTTCCTACCACATTCCACAAACATGCATGGTTGGCTGGTTGGACACTCTAAATTGCTCCTAGGTATGAGTGTGAGTGTGAATGGTTGTCCGTTTGGTTGGCCACCGATTCAAGGTGTCCCCTGCCTCCAGCCCGAAGTCAGCTGGGATAGGCTCCGGCACCCTTGTGAGGATAAACGGTGACAAAAATGAATGAATAAATAAAAACACAATAAGCAAATTGAACTTGAAGGCATTGGAGCTAAAGTCACTTCAAAACAAATGTTTTTGGATGGTCAGTTAAACAAAAAAAACTTTGTGACTTCAGTCTATTGTGATATTTAATATCCAAAATGAAAAAATGTTCATCAAAATTTCAAATTTCACGCTGAAACTCCCATTTGCAAACGTTTACCCTATTTTTTAAAGGTTATTCCAAAAGAATGAACAAAATTCATGACACATAGCTTAGTATGTCAAGCAATGCCATTTAATGAGTCAGTGACCATTTGAAAGGACACTTTTCTCAATTTCGAATATCTGCCACATGGGACACTGTAGTGTTAGTGCTACACGTGCAAAATCACCAGACCCCACCATGTGTGATTTTTTTTTGTCATACCTATTGTTCCCTAAACGGACAAGTAGAGATTATGTGTTTCTGATGAAACATTTCAAGGTTATGACTTGACTTGATTTATAGCTTTAGGAAATGTTCTCCACAGTGGGTTCTAAACTTGGACACATTCACTATATGTCTCAAGCCTGCTGGCTTGATAGGAGAGAAAGTATGAACGGTTAAACCAAGGGAAAACATCTGAAAAGGGGTGTGGAAAGAGTGGACACTTGTAGAAAGAGAGAGAGGGGAGGGCATATAAAGGAAGGACTGCAAAAGACAGATCCTCACAGCTAACGCCCATCTCCCTACCCCTTCACTCACTCACCACATCCAGCACGCGCTCCCATCCCTCTCTCACCATGTGGAGGATGAACAGCATTGCTATATTCCTGGTGCTCTGCACATTGCTATTATCCAGTAAGTTACTTATTATTATAACATGTTGAATTTTTTTTTTTCTGATTGTATTTAAAAAAAAACATTCATTTATTTTTTGTCTGTTTATTTATGTGGTGTTCATCTTAATCTTTGTTGTTTAGAGGGAGATAAGTTGATCCATTTGCACATAATTTAGGGTCACAAATAATACAAACTGGATCCTGTATTTGTAAATGGTAGGAACTGTATGGACCTTGCGGTCCGGTGTACTAGTGCTTTGTGCTTCAGCCTCACAGTTCTGAGGTCAAAGGTTCAATCCCAGGTTGATCCTCACTGTTTGGAGTTTCCATGTTCCCCCTGGGCTTGCGTGGGTTTTCTTTGGGTACCCTGGTTTCCTCCCACATCCCAAAAACATACAGGGTGAACACTAAATTGCCCCTAGGTATGAATGTGAGCGTCCAGTGGTTGTGATTGGTTGGCCACCGATTTAGGGTGTCCCCCCGCCTGGTCCCCGTAGTTGGCTAGGATAGGGTCCAGCACCCCCTGCAATCCTTGTGAGGAAAAGCAGTTCAGAAAAGGAATGAATGAATGCATGGACCCTTAAAATGTTGTGCTTTGTAACACACTTAAGCCCATTCACGCAGACATTTCTCAGTCAAGTGTTGAGAATCCCCAGGGGATGTATAATGTTGGAAAGCTGGAAATAGTAACCTGTTTGAAAAAATTGTGGCAGTTAATGACTTATAGCATAGGTTTAAGAGGTTTGACAACATGTTAAAATAGTGGCTCCAGACACAAAGAGTCTGCTCAAAAGCAGAAAGTCACAGTTGAGAATAATTAGGCTGTGTACCCTGCACTGCCTCTGGGTATGTGTGCATGCATGTGGCATGTGTATGAGAGACCTCCATGTTAATTGCATGGTGATGGCAACACACGGCTTTCGCTTCTTTATCACCCCCAAATTCAAACGTGTCCTTGTTAAGTCCAGGTTTATTGACTTATGTGGAAACATATGGTGTGACCTTAAACAGTACAGCGGAGAGAATAGAAATCGCTCGATTTCAACTTTGACAAAAGAAAAGATCAGGAAATGATTGAACATGCTGCTTATTGTATATAGAATAGCTCCTCAACAAGACATTAGAACATTAGATCCTCAAACATGTCTGCTACCTTATTTTCATCAACATTCCAGTTCACGTTAAGTTTCACCAGCATTCTGTCTTTGCATATCGTTATTCATACTGCATCTGCTTGTTGTTGGTGACGCAAATTTCAGGGGCCAGCTTCAATTCGGCAATGGTGTGATGATCACACAGACTTGAAACATTGTCGACACTTGGTTCACCTAGCAGTGCTGTGTGAATATGCAGAATTGATTCGAAAACACAAGTAAAACTTCTCGTGCCAGCAAAAGTGATAACAGTCAAGAATAAAGACCAGTTAGTGCTTGAGGTCAGGGGCCAGCATAAAATGGAGTGACTTGTTGTTTTTGCTCTTGGCATGGAACTGCTGCGGATCAGGAGGTTTTATTGAATCCCAAAAAAATTTAGAAGCAGTGATGTCATCTACTCCTCAAGGGCAAGGCAGCTGACCGGCCCATTTTGAACACCACTTTGTTGTACTCACTCACATCGCTCAGAGTGAATAAAACCCAAAGGCATTCAATTGGCATAGTTATGCGACTGAAAGTGGAACTATAAGAAAACGCAACAGAGTAGTAGTACCGCATCTGTTCCTATTGTAAATAACGACTGTGACAGGCAAACATGAGAGAAACCTGATGACTTCACTTGACGATTTACAAGCACAACCATGACTGTAACAGATGAACACACAATGAACATACAATTCTTTGTACTTTTGCATCCATACAGGTTTGGTAGCACTACAACGGAAATGACAGACTTATTAGATGATGTCATTCTACCCCCTCCTTTCCTGCTTCATTTTCTTTGGGGGGAAAACCCAATGTGTTCAAAATTGAAGGGGTCGGACTGTTATATCTCCCATTTGCTTGTCATCTTCAATGGCTTTCTCAATGATGAAGTCAAGGCCAGAGTCAGCTGTGATAGTCAGAGTTAAAATCAAACATACTAAAATAATTTATTGGCACGTGGTTTGGGAGTTTCCAAAATGTGCAGTGGATTTGATTCAATCAGCATACTCTTGTCAGCGATAAGTATAGCCTTTGTGTATATCAATGTATATCATGTGACCTTGCAAGTTAGTGCAAAACATGAAGACTCAAATGACACCCAAAAATATAGACTGAAATTATTTATATTTCATTGAAAAATTGCAGCAGTCAAAGTTACATTTTCATGTCTGTAAAACAAAAAAGAAGGATAATACAGTATATTATTTCAAATAAACAGGTTTAGCTTCGACTGATAGCAAAGCTTTCACGGCAGATTTTGAGAAGGATAATTGGGTCCACCTGGTGTCTCTTGGAAATTATATTTAAATCAAAGTGATTGTCGTCAATTTACTTTGGCTAACGTTTTGACAAAAGTCACTGAAAATGATTACAAATACGCCAATTATGTGCTGGCCACTTAGTTGTCAAGTATGCGACCGCAAAGTACTTCCATTTGCCTTTGGGCTGCACATTCGATTTAAGGGTTATATCACAAATCCAGTTTTGTTTCTCGCCCAGTTAAATCTGTAAACTTGAGTATGGGCAGAATATTACCAAATATATTTCTGAGGCCTTCAATGTTTTCCCATTTACTTGTATTCATGTCAGATGCTGAAGGGTGTGGTTCTGTTACATAACCCTTGGCAGATAGAAGTCTTAGGTCAGGACAGGGTGTGGATTCACTCGGGCCCCAAGTTATAGCGTGATATTCAAAGTAATTAAACATGGAGCCTGCATATCGTCAATGTGCCAATTATCCACAGTCGTTGCTTGCGAGCTGAACTCATAAAAAGCCAAAGCCAATAAACCAAATAGCGGCCGCCATCAGTGTCCACACCGTTACCTCATCTGCCAACCTAGTGATGAACTTCTGCGTTATGTTCATGTGACGCCAGTGTTGATCCAAAGAAAACATATTTACAATTGAAAAAAACTTGCTATCACAGCCAACTCAACGATTATTTGGAAAAGGAGGCTGACCCGTATAAGTAAATCATCCAGTGACAACCCTGTGAGAAAGGCCTAATGAATAGCAGACTGTGATACCAGTGAAACTTTCCTGTTCCGATGACTATTCTGTTGAGCCTTATTGTTCTTTGTTCCCCACGCACCCTGCAGCACAACCACATGATTTAAGCAGCGTAAAGAAGAATAGAAACCAAAACAAAATTCTCTGCTCTTTTTTTCTGCTCAACTTTGAGAGGGTAACATTTGATTGGAAGGGCAACACCCAAGCAAATAAAGTTCACCATCATCCACAGTTAATCCAAAACATGGAAGGCTGTTATTCCCGCTTCACATTGTTTAATCCATGTTTTACAACCTGCCATAGTCATCTTTTCAGAGCAAAGATGGTTACATCAGGGGCAAAAACTGCTCTGCATAATCCTGCGAAAGCACACTTAGTGCTTATTAACTGCGCAGAATTGTTTGGTCAAATTACAGCTAAATTACTGAGATTAATAACTGCTGTATAAATGCTCACTGTATGAGCGTCAGATTTGATTTAGAGAGTTTTCTTTGTATTACCTCTGGGGGTCGGTGATCATTGTAACCCCGACCTGATCGCTCAGGGTTTTGAGTCTGTTAGTCTTTTAACAACCTTTAGCCCACCAACCCACTCAATTTCATGTATGAGCAAAAGCTGGAGAGGCGCCGTCGACATGCATCTGCTCCCTCTGACACAGCTGGCGTTTCCACTTTCTCGGCCGCTGACAAAGTGGACAGACTATTTTGGAAACACTGGTTTTGGATTTCACATGCTATGGGATTTTTAATGAGCGAATTAGGGGTTGAATAAAATCACGGGTCGCTCTACTTTCATCCTTCTTGGGGGTTCTCTCTGGTTTTAGATTTTATAATGCGTATTTTGTAGCGACATGAAGAAAAATACAAAAAATGTATGGTTATGATTATCATAAAGAGTGTCTGTTGTGGTATTCTCATATGAAGGGAAAGAGAACCACTTCACTAGGCCACATTCCAAGAAAACAATACAGTACATGCAGTGCTCTTTGAATGGATGACACATACATGCTTTACTGTATTTCCTGGACTATAAGTAACACTTTTTTAATAGTTTGGCTGGGCCTGCAACGTATACTCACATACTCAGGTGCGACGTGTGTGTGTATGTGAACCGCTTATCCTCACAAGGGTCGCGGGGGGTGCTGGAGCCTATCCCAGCTAACTACAGGCACCAGGCAAGGGACACCCTGAATCGGTGGCCAACCAATCGCGGGGTACAAAAAGACGGACAACCATTCACACTCACACTCATACCTAGGGGCAATTTAGAGATCAAACAGTCTACAATGTATGATGTTGGGATGTGGAAGGAAACCAGAGTACCCGGAGAAAACCCAAGCAAGCCCGGAGAGAACATGAAAACTTTACACGGTGAGGACCGACCTGGAACACACTAACCACTTGGCTGCCGGGCCACCTATATCTAAATATAAGTAACAATAAACATCCAAATCCTTTAAACTGTTACTGGCATTAGACATCCAATTTCATTTTCATTATTTGACCCTCACAGTCAAAATACATTGGAAATCTAGCTTCCCCAATTTTTTGACACATCTCATTACAATCACTTGTTTGAGTGAGCGTTATCTGCGGTCCACATTTTGTACCCCTCTACAGGTCAACCCGGGGTGCTGTGACAGACACATCCTGTCCAAGGATGTGCATTGATACATTCCAAAACGTGTTGTTGTTAATTCCTTTCATACCCCCACCAACACCACCCCCTCCGAACAGTCTTATGTTTACTCTTAAAACACCAGGGGTGTGGAATGGGTGGAAATGTCAAATTGTACCACCCTTCTTTGTGGGAACAAAAACAGTTGTCAATACATATACTCAAATGGTGCATTCAAGGACTTTTAAAACCTCGAAATAGAAGAGTCTTAGTTTCCAAGTAGTCAGTAATTTCTTTCATCAGTACATATAATAATAATAATAATAATAATTGATTTTGATGACAAGTGTTCAACCCTCATTTCATCTCTAGGAAAGTGACAGTTTTTTGTTTTCCTTACTTATTACGATGACCCAAAAAGGCTTTGGCAGAAATAGTGGAACTGTCCATTCCCATTGATTTTTAGTGTTCACTTGCACATCAGGCAACCAAAACCACTTGCAAAAAAAATTGTTAGGGTCTCAGGATTCTCATGTTGTGGTCTAACATACTGTCCTTCTGACTTTCAACCAGTTAGAAAACCAGCAGCTTTATTTGAAAGGGAAGTTAAAAAAAAAAACATGTTGTGGCTGCAACTTCAATAACAGGCTTCTTTCTGATTTAGCCACTTTGTTTTCTGACTTACTGATCCTTTAAAAGAGTTTGTGGAGATGTCATTTTAGGCACTTGTTTTGCACTTTTTGATGATTGGATACTCCAAGTAAACAATATAAAAAGCTGACCAACTCAACCTTGACGGACGGTTATGTGTAATTGATCCCTCACTTTTGGGTCTTCTCTGGACATCTGGAAGCAACACGGGTGTGGCTCCAAAAAGAGAGCCAGGGCGTTGTCTCTATATTGTCTGGGTGGAGGTCAAATTAAAAAAAAATCCTCTTGAAGGCTGCTGATGCTTTCCATTTGTGCATTAGCTTTCAACTCATTGTTGCCTTTTTTCTCCTCTTCAAGTGTCCAAGAGTGTCTCACTGATGCTGTTTAAATCTAAAGAAGTTGTGGCAGCAATTGTTTTGGGTGGAATTTCCACGATTTATATCGAAAAAATAATAGGAATTCAGGTGTTACTCGCCTAATGCTGTGAAGGATGCAATCCGTTTATATATAGTTTCGCATTGCTATACAGTACACTGTTGTGAGTTAAAAACAGCATCCCTATTTTCTTTAAAGAGATTTTTAATTACTAGTCAGAAATATGGGATTTTAAGTGCTCATATGGGACCAAAGGGTATCGAGAAACTTGACAGTTTCATGACTGACTCAGAGCCCACACACAAGCCAGCATTGTTTAGTCCTGTTTCACTGAACCCTATAGAGTTTATCCCACTGCCACACACCATTTGGATTAGTTACTGTGTCAAACATCGGTACTACAACAAATGTACCATCACTCAATTGATTGTTTTAGGAGAAAGGTTGGCTTTATAGGCTAGACAAAAAAAGGCATCAGCATGGAAAATTCCACATGCCATCATGAGTCGACATAATGCATATACCATATATTGCTTTCTTCTACTTTCGGACAGTGGCATGCCACATCAAAAAAAAAAAAAAAAGAAATACCAGGCTCGGAAACTTCAAGAAGTACAGACAGGAAATCCGCTCCACGAGCCACTAGTGAGAAAAGTATGTTTAATCTGCCTCACATAGTCTTAGTCCCGTTGAACCCATTTACTGCCAATAAAAGCGACAGACGTCCATTTTATTTTTACTATAAGGTTAGCAACAATTTGCAGCCAGCCTATCCCAGTTTATTGCAGTCATTGAGTTATTTCATTCAATAACTTTAAAGCAGGTACAACAGTAGTAAGATTATTGACCATTTTTACGTCTTAGTTTTTGTGTTGTAATGGATAATATGCCAAACTTAGTGTAGTCAACCTAAAAACAGTTCATAAATACAGCAACTCTGGCTCGTCTATCACCTTCAATAGCAGACAAACTCATTTTTATTAGGGTAGGGATGGCCACTGGTATTAATTTGTTACATATTCAGTAAAGTGCTTTAAATCAAACGATTTAATGAAGGTGATGACTCCATTGAGTGGTTGTTGTGAATAAACATCTAATTTCCTCATATTATTGGTCTATTAAACCGCTCTGCTCATTAAGATTGGCATTAAAAATGGATGGATGGAACCTGCGAGGTAAGACATTTTACCCACACAAGTTCCTATTTTTACATTGCCCAAACAAGGAACTGGTAGTCAGAGACAGTGACCTTTTGAATTTGTGACCATGGTTTATTTGCACATGTTCAGAAACAATTGGTCTCCTTTGTTGTATGTCTTCTAATTAGTTGGAAAACACACAGGTCTTCAGTTTTAGTTTACCCAGCAAAGCTGTTTAAACTATCACCCAGCAAACATTCCAGTGTTTACTGACATGGCATTGTCTCTGCGCTTGTGGTTTGCAAGTATTATATACTATTAGTAAAATAGATTTTTAAAGCTGCTTATTTTCATCTAAATTTGCAGATGATGTGGTGGGCCAAGAGGATGCAGATGCAGGAGCAAGCGATCCGGAAACAAATGACAGTAACGGTATGTGTCCGGATGTGATGATCATAAAATCTGGGTTAAGAACAATGATGACGTGTGTCAAGTCAAACCATTTCATAATACAGTGGTACCTCCACTTACAAGCTTCCACAACTTTCGTTTGGTTTCGAACCTTACGTTTAGTAGAGCAGTACTTTATATGTAAATTCTCTCATTCTTTCCACGGTCCTAAAAAAGAAACTAAACCCTTTAAAAATTATCAAAGTGTCAATTTTGTATGAAAGATGTGAGAAACACACAAAAATGAGAGATGTAATGATTAATGTATAAAAATAACAAACAGCTCGTCTCATTTTCTGAACCGCTTTATCCTCATTAGGGTCGTGGGGGGTCCTGGAGCCTATCCCAGCTGACTTCGGGCCAGAGGCGGGAGACACCCTGAACTGGTGGCTAGCCAATCGCAGGGCACAAGGAGACAAACAACCATTCACACTTACACCGATACCTAGGGGCAATTTAGAGTGTCCAATCAGCCTACCATGCATGTCTTTGGAATGTGGGAGGAAACCGGAGTACCCGGAGAAAACCCAAGCAAGCCTGGGGAGAACATGCAAACTCGACACAGGTGGACTGACCTGGATTTGAACCGAGGACTGTGAGGGCCGAAATATACACATAGCACAGGAACACATTCACATAAATGCACATCTAAACAACTTAAAATTATGAATTCACAACAACTTTGTATTAAAATGAACTCCTAAGAAATAACAGTCTCCCCATCTCGTCGCTTAGTACAGGGAGGCCATGCCAAGGAGTCATCGCTTTTAATGCTTCCTTCTGCTTCAATTGTGTAGCGATGCTAGTAAGTGGATTACGGCCAGCCTGTATTCCCTCGCAATAGTCAAATGCATACCACTTTCTTATCTTACGTTGTTTACCGATGGATAACAGGGCCAGCTAATTGATTTCATTTGCCACAATAATCTTAAATAAAGAACTCTGTGATGACAAACGGCGGTCAGCAGAGTTGTTGTTGTTGTTGTGGGGCTCCAACGGGAAGTGTCAACCAAAAGTGCAATGGTATCGCGATGGATACACGAAATGTATTTTATTAACTTGGATCTTATTTTTGTAAATTGAAACAGTCATTTGCATATCAAAGTCTTCCATAACCTGAAAATTCCGTATTTTTTTCTGTTGGTATTCAACTGATCATGTTTCAGTGCCATTGAACCTTCACCGTCAATAGCAGTTTGTTGCGGATGTGAATTCTCTAACAGTGCAGAAGTGCCTAAAAGAGCCAGAAAATTACTTGAGGTGAACGGTATATAAGCAGCATAACATAAATGGAAAGGGGCTTTTGCTTGGCTTAACTCTTTGGCTGCCTTTGATGGTGATTGACGAACAATCTCTTCTAAATAGGAGCTGAAAAATGAGTTTTTTCATTGACCACACAGTAACTGTGACGTACTATCACTAGTACATAGTACTAACTATCTAAAAAAAATTCATCAACAACATTCACATTGTTGTAACTGCATGAATGTTATTAAATAAAATAATTTATTGGCTGCCATTCAAAAAGACGTTGCTGTAATGATTGCTGTCAGTCGGTCCAATCAAAATTGATTTGACGTCCATCTCTGAAACATGATCATTCATTGCTAGCATCATAGTTGAAATGAATTAGACATTTGTTGCTTTCAATGACAGTAACTGAGTTAATCTTTTTCATCCATGTCTCTCTCAGTCACCCCTCCTGTAATGGACTCAGCCCAGCCAGGAATCACAATTGCTCCGGATTTCGCTGTCTTTTCACAGAACCCACCTGCTGTAAACACCACTCTCTTAGTTTACAGTTCCCCCAGTCCTGACAACCAGGAAGGCGGGGCCTCGGGTACCACAGCTGGCCCCAGTTCTTCCATTGATGTGATTGTTAATACGTTAGATTTTATCGACGTCCTTGAGAAAAAGGTGAGAAAATTTCGCAAAAGGTGTGTTTGTTATTTTTGGAGACTACGTAAAAGCACTGCAATTGATGTCATTTTCTGTCTTCACAGCCCGTAGTGCAGTGTGTCGGGAAGGAGGAGATTGAAGAGAGCAAAGCTGTCAAGGCTGTGGTCACTACAAATGACTGTGTGGGTACCCGACACTCATCATTTTTACAAAGTGTCTTTATGACGCTTGCAATTAGTATAATCAAAAGATAATGTTTTGACGTCTTGTTAAATAGTCCAACATTGTTGTCAAGAACTGAAATTATTCATATCCCAAACGCATGAATTAAAAAGTGCTGCCCATTAATTCCCGGATATCCACGATATCCAACACTGGAGCAGACCTAGAGAGGAAAAATATACCCACAGAGATGTGAGATTATAGAAAATACATCTCATCTCATCTGATTTTATCCTCATTAGGTTCACGGGGGGTGCTGGAGCCTATCCCAGCTGACTTCGGGCAGAGGCGGGGCACACCTTGAATCGGTGGCCAGCCGATCACAGGGTACAAGGAGACGGACAACCATTGACACTCACACCCATACCTAGGGGCAATTTAGAGTGTCCAATCAGCCTACCATGCATGTTTTTGGAATGTGGGAGGAAACCGGAGTACCCGGAGGAAACCCACGCAGGCCCGGGAAGAACATGCAAACTCCACGGCTGGCCACCGATTAAGGGTGACCCCCTCCTCTGGCCTGAAGTCAGCTGGGATAGGCTCCAGCACACCATGACCGGACGTTTGGTGGCTGGACGTTTGGTCGCCGGACGTTTGGCCGCCCGGACGTTTGGCCGCCCGGACGTTTGGTCGCCTGGGTGAATATAATTTTGAGAACTGGTTTCAACAGTAGAAATTTAGATATTAAACTCTCTCTCTCTCATGAATATAATTTTGAGAGCTGGTTTCAACAGTAAACTCTCTGTCATGTTGTCAAACGTCCGGCGACCAAACGTCCGGCGACCAAACGTCCGGCGACCAAACGTCCGGCGACCAAATGTCCGGCGACCAAACGTCCGAGTACCCCAACACACCCTGTCACCCAAGTGGGGATAAAACAGTTCACAAAAAAAGATTTTCACCAGGTTGTGTGCCTTCAGATTTTTGCAATGCAAAAACTGTGCTGCAACTCTAAAATGGCTGGGAAACACTTGACTAGGGTGCACTTGGCACAATTCAATCTCGACACTGTATTGCTTTTGCGTGAAAGAAAAATCCCAAGTCTTGTTAAAGTGTGTAAGGATAATGGTGACAACCAATTTTGACTAGAGTCATTATTTTGGCTCATGTGATGTTGAGTCATAAAAGACTGCACAATACAGAGCTATCCAGAACGAATGGCAGTTTTGTAATGTGATATTTCGGTCCAGGTGCATAGACTTGAACTCTCAACCTCCATTTGGTTGTTTTACTGTAACATTTACGAGGACCATCTGAAGAAGTCATCTGCTACACTCAATTGAAAGCTAAACATCAGCTGCTAAAAATGTTTTGCTTCTGTAGCTTGCAATAAAACAAGAGCATAAGAATGACTTTATTTCAGCAATGATGCTCTGACTCTGGTAAGCCATCATCTATGTCCATAATGTATTACATCAGTCACTAGTGGAGCTTGTTGAACTGCAAATTCTTCATTAGTCGTGAGTCCAGCTCACTGCATGAGACGCGCCACATGTAACACAGACAGATGGAGAAAAGAATGGTGTCCATGGGAGTGATTGTGTATCAAAAATTCATCCCTCCTGCGTATTTTCCCTCACCGCCTTGAAAAATCTGGATCGTGCAGCTGCACGCCAATTCATCGTTATTCGAGGTTTGCTCAAAAGCGTCTCACGGGACTGAAGAGAGACGCCTGGTTCACATTATTGAAAATCAAGAGTGATCCCAAGTCAGAAAGTTGTCTGTGCAATGAGGTGATATCATCATTCGGTATTTGGAGGAGCAAAGTATTCCATACAGCTGTGGTCTGCTCCTATGACGCACATAAAGCCTTCGTGCTCCGGGTACATTCCGGAAATCACATTTGTTTTTTGACGGAAAAACCCTACCCTGAGCAGCAACTGCAAATATTTTTAAAATATGATTTGGGTGACTCAAGGGGTGAAGTAATAAAATGTTCACTGTCAAACAATGGAATGTTAGACTCAATCATTGAATGAATACCTGTTGATCTTTAATCAATATGTAAGGCAGAAATGAATGTAACTGTATTCATTCATTTTCAGGAGACCATCAAAAAAATTATTGAAGAGAGCGGCATACGCTGTTTTACTGAGAACTGCGATATCAAAGTCTTTCAGGAGGGACAAAGCCTGCAGATGATCTCGAAAGATGGTATTAATGAGATGCCTACCTATATAAACAATTTCCTATATTTATTTTTATTATTTTTTGTCAATCTAACAAGTAAAATATGTTTCCCTCCTCATGTGCAGTTAAACCAAATGTTGTGCTTGAAGCTCTCAAGGGGGAATTGAAAGAGAAGGTAAGCGAATGCAAGATGATGAATGACATTAAAATCCAAGTCCTTATATAACATATTTATGAGATCCAATTGGTTTAACTTTTTGGACATTTTCTTAACTTTTCAAAATCAGTTTGATTTTAGGCTGTATTAGTTGCTAAATCTTTTTTTTTTTTGCATTTTCCCAAAAACTAAAAATGCAGCGATAAGATCAGTTCAGTCGAAAAACAATACAATTAAGTTACAATGGCATTTGTGTGCGTTGTAGTAGGCAGTGTTGTCACGCTTGCAGTTTTGAACTGATTTTCTTTGACTATGACTACTGAAAATGTCTGCTTAGCAATATTCACTTCTGCATTTGCAGTTGGGAGTGACCAAAGTGGAGGAGCCGTCGTCTTCGTCATCGGGCCGCTCTGTCTTTGTGGGGATCCTGATCTCCGGTCTGCTAGTTGCAGCCGCCATTGTTGCTGCATACTGCAAATGCCAGCGCCGACCTCACAGTAAAGGAGTGAAACTGGTGAGAAGTTTGCCATTTTCTAGTTTGCCAGACAAGATTGTTTTGTTTTTTTTCAAATCTACAAGAAATCCCATGATGTTTGGGAAATTCTTGTAAAATTCATTTTAAAAAAATAAGACAATATGTCACGTTTTGAATAGTGGTTGTGGTGCAGAGCGAGTGGAGAGAGGTGGATCCAAGCACAGGGAAACAGTTGGACTTGGTGTTCTTTTTTAAACATATACTTATTTAAAAAAAAACTTTTACCCAAAAACGAGGGAAAATTAACAAAGTACATAACAACTAAAAGTTGAAAACTAAACTTTCTTGGGGAAACAAGAGGGCACGAGGAGATCTAAAACCCCAAAAGAACTCAAACCTCAGACATTAGATGTACAAGGCTGTGAACATTTATGTTCATGTGATTTCTCAGTTTTTAAAAATGTTTAATTGACCCCCCAAAAATGTATGGCTTTTTTCCCGCTCATTGTCATCATGGAGTGTTGTGAGTAGAATTTGGCGGGTAAAAAAATCTATGTGTTCCACTTTAACATGTGGTAAAAGTGAAAGACCCTGAATACTTTCCAGGTCCACTGTAATTCATTTTAGTGTACTGTCACCTGTTGAGTTAGTGTTCAGGGTGTAACCAGATGATCCAAAAAGACTGACTAAAAGAAGTATTTAAATGAAAATAAAACAGAATCATCAGGTTATTGAAAACCTTTTGAACCTTGCGTTGTAGTTCAATGTGAGTTATGAACAAAGTCATTAGGAATTGTTTTGTCATCTTAATGCCCAATCACTAACTTAGGTGACATGTCAAATTGAAGGCAAAGGAAGAAATAAAATGACAAAACTAGAGGTTCATTACTCTTCCATTTTTTTAAAATTTTGCCTATAAATATTCTCATTCTTTCAGGATTTTTTTATTCTCAGGATATTGAAGTGAACACAGTTGGGCTTTCAAATTTCATTTCAAACATTCCAAAATATTTTAAAAATGTTGCTTATTTCAATTGCGGGTTCATTTAAAAAACGCCTGTCCTTGATTTTAATGCAGGAATAAAAAATATCTTCATTGGAAAAGTATGATAGAAGGATGAGAGATTCATTTTGCACCCACCCAAGAAACATAAAAATGACAATGACGCAATACAAACAGTGACAAATGGTCTGTGTTTATGTGACCAGTCAGTTTGATGAGAGTTGATATTAAAAACATTTGTTCATAATATTTTTGGATTGTCAATTATCTAATTATTTTTCATTCCTGAAGGCAAAAAAAAAACTATTTTCATAGAGTGAGCATACATATAATATTAATATAAGTTTATTCATTAAGATAATTCCATCTGTGGTCCAATTGGTTTGAGGCTGAACATTCTGTCATATCTTCCTGGGGGGAAAAGATTTATTTGAAGATGAACCATTTATTAAACATAACATTTAAAAAAATGCTGTTGACAGTACTTCATGTCACGTGCATTTCATGCGGAATGTCCATCAAAACAACAACAGCTTTCTTTCTTACCAGTACTAATTTGATGTTTCATGGCATGTTCCTAAGTGATAATAATGCTCTTTGTCTGAACTAGTCAGTACAAAACATAAGCATCATTCACACTTCTGTATTTTCCATCGGATGTTTCTGACATGTTTACTCTTCACTTTCAGGCAGAGGAAGGTTATCCAGTGGATCAGCAGAACCAGGGAAACACCCTTGTGTCCGTAGCTCCACTTATCCCCCAGACAGAAACCGAAGAGAAACCTACTGTGAACGGGGAATCTCCTGAAGCTGCCAAGACTGAGTCTCCTCCCACTAACGGCCACTCCGCCACTAAGACTGCAGACACTGAGCTGTGAACCCCCTTAGACCCACCCAAGCACACCCATCCACACACTCACACAAACCGACAAACCCACCATCTCACCTCAGACCCACTTACATAGTCATCAGGAACAACGGCACAGCTATGGCCGCCCTCATTCCCTTCTCTTCCTTGTTCCGCAATAAGCGTCAGCAAAAGTAGTCGGATAATGAATAAAATGGGAATGGCGGATGTTAACGATGACTCAGTTTCTGACTTATTGACGGAACTCGATTCTGAGATGGGAGTTGTGTGCTTTTGGGTGGGGTGAAAATGTATTGTAGCATGACTCACCCATGACCGAGTCCCACGAGAGCTGTAGTGGCTTTTTTTCAGCTGATACCCATCAGCCTGCGTGTCATCAAGCTTTTTCTGATAACTGAATATATGCATGACTTCATGCTATCTTTTTTTCCCCTACTCTAATGTAAATGTGTACAAAAGTTTTTGCCATTACAAGGAAGCTAAAGTTCAAGATGATCATATTCACGTGCCTTGAGAAGGTAAAGTCGCAGATAACAGCAATCGACATCTATCTCGGCAAAGCTAACCATCAGTGTTATTTCCTCTTCATTATATACTGTACTATGTATGCTATTTTATATCAGTATTCTATTGAACAGTGTGGTGTCCTTGTTGTCTTGTTTTGTGTATTATTATCACATCTGTTCTTTTGCTATGATGTGCCTGGGTTTTTCCACTTGAAAGATTTTTGGACAACATGAACTCTGGGGCACATTTACAAAGCAAACAAAGTACATGGTGATGCATTTTTTTAATTTTAGTTGCAAGAGATTCAACACAGAAGAAAACTACTGTTTAAATGTTAAACTGGAATCCGGATTCAATTTTGTATCATGTTATTACTCACATTCCACTGTGACTGTTTTGTTTTACTCGCAGCCAGCCATTCTGAATTGCCTTATAAGATCAAAAGATTCAAATAAAATTCTTTTTTACGATCTCCTTGATTTGTTTTGTTTATGTGTGAAGCCGCGTTGCTAATTGAAGCTTCTCCCTTGTTTTATGTTTCAGCTTCAATGGCTGTTGAGATTTGAACAAATCTAGCTGATACCGTGATGAAAAGTTGTTAACTGTCAGTGCTGTTGACAATGATACATGCCTGCAAGTTGTGGCTCTTAATCAGCATTTGACCCATTAGTCCTTGACCTGGGAATTGAAATTATTTTGTGACAATTAGATAGCCAGTCCATTTTAACCAAATGCCAATGAGTTCATCGCTTTCAAACGATTGGCAGCTCAGTAAACATACGTACACATGCACGTATACACACACACAAGTTAACGGTACTCGGCGAACTTTTGGTGGCCGGACTTTTGGTCGCCGGACGTTTGGTCGCCCGGAAGGTATTGATAATTACCATTTAAAATTGTTGCTCAAATTCCCTAAATACAAACTGTGAATTATTATTTAGTCATAATTAATGCCCTATTAATTATTAGGCTAAAGAAAAGCTCCAAATTCCCCGTACTTTTATTGTGTTTTGTTGGAGAACTTGTTAAGACCCTGACTGACGTTCCTTCCTAAGGGGACAACTCATGTACATACAAACTCTTATACACTCACACGTCCGCTCAGTGAAACTGCTCAGGGCCATTGTTGGCTTTTATTGATGCGTAGAACGTGTTGTTTTACCTTGTTTTGTCGCCGGACATTTGGTCGCTGGACTTTTGGTCGCCGGACGTTTGGTCGCCGGACGTTTGGTTGCCGGACTTTTGGTCGCCGGACGTTTGGTCGCCGGATGTTTGGTTGCCAGTTGTTTGGGTCCGGGCGACCAAACGTCCGTGACCAAACGTCCAGCGACCAAAAGTCCGGCGACCAAACGGCCGGTCACGCAAGTTAACAACTTAAAATTATGCTACACACTCAGTCAAGAAAGTCAAGAATCAACGCTGTGACGAAAGAGGGTTGAAGACACACTAAGCAACTCTACCACGACAAAAGAAATGATATAGGTATTTCATATTTCGTTTGATATTTCTTAACTGTTTTTTGTATCTTGGAACAAAAGTTTTCCCATCATAGCTATTCATAACATTTTGTATGTAGATGCATTCATTAGTTGAGGTAACACTACGTTGACCACTTGGAGTGAATTAAATGACCATTTCTTAACAACTTAACCATTAACACAAACATGTGTCAGGCACATTCTTACATCAGTTCTTTAACATGCTTGCAATTTACAGTCCCAAAGCCTGTAGCCTTACCAGCAAGCTTGTATAAGTGATGACGTCGCTCGACAGATATTTGTTTAGGCGGGACACCAGCTGTATTTTCTTCCATACACCTCAGTCCTTAATTTCCCTCTTTTTCAACTTGTTCGCGGGCATGTTTGCTGCCTCCTCTCACAGCTAACCTGTTTACCGCATGTCCTTAGCGGCTTTCAAGTCAGCCCATTTTAGCATGGACCGCTTCAAGCACCAGAACGAGAAGCACGTTCACATGAATGCAATATGTGTCTCCAGTTTGCATCTGTTTTTACATGGGTTAACTTTAAAAACTGCAAATCCATGTAACCATGAATGAATGTCGGGCGATCGTATGTGACCTTGAGCTGTGCAAGATGAGATCATCTTATGCTAACTCCACCCATGTCAGTGATCGTGTCTCATCCCACTGGCTCGACTGCTCATATTTGAGACATTACTCTCTAATGGAACCTCTTTGTCAGTCCAATGGAAGAAGAATATTTTCCTATAAGTGGAGCCACGCAAAACTCAAGACTACCATTAACAAGTGTCAAAAAATGAGCAAATTAATGAATTCTAAGGATTTCACTTATTTATCACTTTGGGCAACTGCGATGCCAACAGGTTGCAGTTGATTACACAGGTGTAAAAAACTGAAGACGCCCCCTGTAGTATAATTTTGCCAACCACAGAGCCAGGCAAGCCGCTGCTTTTCACCCTCTATGCACAATGACAAAATTTCACTGGCCTTCCCCCTTCGGACAATTAAGTTTGACACCTGTCATCACAGCCGGTACATTATGGCTTTTAGTTTTGGAGTGCCGTTCCAGAATTTTCAGTGGTCCCATCTGACCACTACTATGAAAAACATATTGGCTGCATTTGAATGCTGCAGATGAACCAGAGTGTAGAAAAGATGCACTTACATTTGAAAGATAAAAATAATTGATTAAAACTATCAGAGGAACCCAACAAGCATGGTGACTTCATGTTTTGATTTGAAGCCTCTAGAACTGCACTCTTATAAAAATAGGCAGAATTGTAACATTCTCAGTTTTAGATCGATGAATACCGAGGATTCATTGGCTATCTGTGACTCTTCCAAGCTTTCTGTTGAAACTAGCTCAATTCTCCTTCTGTTTGTATACCCTTGGAAAAGAAGATACTGTTGATCAATTAGGTAATCTTGTCTTAGTTTCATGATATGTACAAAAAAAACTTTGTTCATTCATTCATTCCTTTTCGTACCACTTATTCTCAATGGTTGTGGGGGGTACTGGAACCAATCCCAGCTTACTCCGGGCAAAAGGCGGACAAAAGCCAAAAGGGTGGCCAGCCACTTGTAGGGTACACATTGAGACAGACCATTCACACTCACAATCACACCGCCACCGAGTCGGAATCGAACCCACACTGCACTTACTGAAGTCAGGGAAAAGAAACACTGCATCATGGGGTGGCATAAAAAACTTGTAGAGGGTTAGATTAAGTTCACTTGCATTTTGGGTTCATCATATTTCAGACAAAAGTTGTATAAATAAAAGACAAATAACACAAAAAACATACAAATATGACCTCTACTACAGTTTTCCAGCAATGTCACAAAAGTCCCAGACTCCACCTCTCCATTCCTCAGGCATAACACATGTGGAGTGGAATGTGTGGTTATCAAGAAAACTCAGCTGTTTTTTTTTTTGTCTTTTATTTTTTGGTGTGTCCTGCCCCTCCCCTCAGCGTAGTATCAGTTGCCAAATACGTCATGTTATATCGGTGTCGGCCAAAACAACGCCCCTTCTTAAGTCATCTATGTGAAGATACCATTCGGGAACTCTGGGGTTGGAGCATGTTCCCAAGTTCAAAGGTGTGGTCTGTCTGTTTAAGCCTTTCTTGCATGATTTTATTTCTTTTATTTTTAATTTAACTCCTTGTCTTCCTTTAACTCATTGACGGCGCAAGACGTCCAATCCATTTTGACTGAGAGAATGAAAGTTTGCCCATCCCAGATCAAGAGTGTTATTTGGGGCCATAACCAGTGTCCATTTCGGTTTTAATCAACATTTTATTAATTTACAAATTATTTTAAAATGATATAAAAAGAATATATATCATGTCAAAGTGTTTTCAAGCCTTGCTATCACCCAGCTTAATGACATATGCCATCCACATTTTAGGGGAAAAAAGCTTTTGCATGTAAAATGTGTTTCTACTAAAAAATATAAAGGTATGAAACAATTCTCCAAATTCATCTCATTTTCTGAACCGCTTTATCCTCATTAGGGGGGTGCTTATATATCTTGAATTTGAAGAAAAATCACATTATATTTTACACTAAAGTAGGGTTCAGTGAATGCGCATATGAAACTCGTGGGGTTTGGTAGCTCCAACAAAATTAAGAACCAGTGCTCTTGGATAAATAACAGGAGATAATTGACAAAAACCAGTTGCTGGCTTTTGTTTCTTCCCATCCTTTCCTATTGCGGAACAAAATGTGATTACATGTTGCTGAATGAGGATCGGATGACCAGCGGACGAGTGATTGGCGCAACGGCCTTACAGTTTTGGCATCCTGGGTTCAAACCCAGGTCGGTTCTCCCTATGGTTTCTCCCACATTCCAAAAACATGCATGGTAGGCTGATTGGACACTCTAAATTGCCCCTCGGTATGAGTGTCAGCGTGAATGGTTGTCCGTCTTCTCATGCCCTGTGGTTGGTCGGCCACCAATTCAGGGTGTACCCCGCTTCGTGCCCGCAGTCAGCTGGGATAGGCTCCAGCACCCCTCGCGACCATTGTGAGGATAAGCCGTTCAGAAAATGAATCAATAGGAATCTTTTAACGCAAGGGTGCATTTACAATATTCAGAAATTGTTCATCTTGAAAATTCAGAAGGAAAAACATTTACATTAAAAAATATTCTATATCAAATGTTATTGCACTCCAATTAAGTGTAATGTTGTATTATTTGAATATTGCATTTTTTCATTTGAGTCCTAAAATTTTACAACTGCGACTTTGTATCCATGGACACCAAAATATTGAAAAACAACAGAAACTCTGGTTGATATTACATCTGTTTCCTGCACATTTCTGCATGCTGCCATTGCACATTTCCAAACATCTGTGGGGGGAAAACAATCTGGAAAGTATTGTGTTTTTTTCCAGCAATCAATAACGTTCCAACACACAGCACAACCTGGACTCAATCTTGATTCACACCCATGATTATTTACAAATTTTTGTTTCTGCTCACGCTGCAAAAATGTAATTAAAACTTTTTGAACAGTTGAGAGAAAGTGCTTTCTGAGTGGTATGAGTACAACTAAATCCACCAGTCAATAAATCTTTGAAAACCCGAGTGAATATTTTTTTTTAATAAATGTGCTTCAGAGAGCAACAATTTTGAATAAACAGCATCGTCTGCAACTCATAACTAATATAAATGGAAAAAAGTCTAACCACAAACAAGCAATTAAGGTGGCTGGTTCAAGGTTTTGGATTGGATTGGATTGGATAACTTTATTCATCCCGTATTCAGGAAATTTTATCGTGACAGTAGCAAGAAGGGGGAATGCAGATACAGAAAAAAAACACATAGTTACAAGTTAGACAATACAGTCGCAAAGGCCGCAGGACAACAAAGCAAAAGCACAAAGTACAAAGCAAAGCAAAGTAAATGGGATCATTAAGAATCACCAAATCAAATCATTAAGACAGAAAAGCAGCAAAAACACAAAATGAGCAAGAGTGGACGGAGCTACCGCCACCGGCTGCCACTTGAACGGCGCCATCTTGGTTGCGGTAGCAAAAACGGATACAGACTCAAGAAAAAGACGTTGTAAAGTTGGATAAAACTGGAACCACACAGGAAGTCTTCCACAAGATGGAGAACTTCTGCAGACTGGGACCGAGGTTGAAAATATGCAGAGTCACTCTTCCAAGCTTATCCGGACAGTTCCTCAGTAGTCTGGAGCTGTAGACAACAGTAGTAGAGTAGAGGCCCTTGACTCCGTTTCCGGCCTGGCAAGCGTCGACAGCTCTTCCATCTTATCCCATGATGGAATGGTTGGTCTGAAGCGTCGCTTCTTCTCCCAGCACTTTTGTTCAGCTCCGAATTCTGCTGCGTATTGTAACAGCAAGTCCCATGTGTATGACAGCGTAGGCATGGCTTAATGGTTCCAAAAAAAGAAGTGGCAGAAAGCAGAAAGAAGCCAGGCTAACAGAACAAAGAAAGTCGTAAAAACATTAAAGTAAAAAGTATAAAATACAAAGTAAAGTAAAAAGAAATGTATTAGGAAATAAAATGTAATTAAAAAAAGATAGTAGGGCTGTAAAACACGAAAAACAAATAAGAGTGGACAGAGTTACTGCCACTGGCTTCCGCGTGACTTCACTTTACATGTTGCCTTTGTGCTAGAATTGGTTTATTTCTGGGTAAACGACTTCTTAGACATCTCATCTCATTTTGTAAATTCATGCCAATGCTTGTTTTCTAATGATGCATTGTGAATGAATGGATGGAGTCAAAATTGACGTCGAGCACGAAATTAAACGTAATCCTTAATTTGAGTTAGAGCTCCCCCTTGTGTTCAGAAATGAACAAGGTAATGGAATAAACACAATTATTTGAATAAGAATCAATTGAAAACGAGCCCTTTCGTGCACGAATTAGGAGTGCTCTCAAATTTGCAGCCTAAAGGACATTATTTTGCTTCCCCGTTTTGACATCCAATTGTCGTATAGATAGACAGACACTTGGCATTTTTATTTTGACTTTTATCAATAAATGATTTTAATCCTCCAATTAATTAATTAAAGTTATTATATTTAAGACATTCGTTTCATTTTGAGAACCGCTTATCCTCACAAGGGCCGCTGGGGGTGCTGGAGATAAGGGACTAAAGATGGAAATTAAATAATTAATGAATAATAAAATTAACCCTCGGCTACAATCTTACATATTTACATATGTATGTTCATCAACATGAATATGAATATGTTCATTAATGTGTGCTGTCCCTTGTTAAATAAATCAAACTCAAATTCAAGAGCCTATCCCAGATAACTAAGCAAGCGATATGTAATGTGTGTGCGTGTGTGTGCGTGTGTGTCCCAAAATACAAGTGTAAAACACTGTTACATAAAGGTGATAAAACAGAATGACGTCAAAGTGAATTAAATGTCCCAATTTGTGATTAAACGAAAGAACACGATTATATAAATTCTCTCTCCTTTTTGTTCTGCCTTCTGGAAATGAATTTTAGAGAAGATTAAGATTATGGCCTTTGGTTGGGCGAAATTAAAAGCCAGAAATAAAATCATAGCAAAAGCGGAAGCATATGTGACTGAATGACTTGAGCCAGTCATTTCATCTTTGTGAAAGCCAGCCTGCTCTTTGCCTGTTTGTAAACATTTACGTCAAAAGCACGTGATCCCCGCGACGCATCACGGCGCAACGTCCAATCGGAAAGCGGAGGTGTGTTCCCCTGGGCGTGGCTAGTTGATGTTGCCGTGAAAATGTCGTTGCGTTGAGTTTTTCGTTTAGGCACGGTAGACCCGTTGGCAGCCTTGAGCCGGATGGGACCTTCTGGAAGTGGTCTCGTAATTCTTGAGATCCAGTTGCGAAAGATGCGCTCTTGGTAAGTGGCCTCCTTCTAAATGAGGAAGTTGTTTTTACATACAATGCCCTAATTACAACCTAAATTTCTACTTGTCAACTTGTCGGCGGGCAGAAATAAATGATAACAATGTCAATTCTCCAATACATACAGTGCGCTCTTGTAATGACGTCATGTTACGTTCACTTGTCGGATGTACTTAAGAATGTGTTATGAAAGCAACAGAACCAACATTTCGCGTGGCCTATATTACGAAGTGCGCAGTTGCGTGTTTTTTTCCCCTGTACCTAGTAAATAAGACATCAAATCGGCGCTCATTTGTTCCCTTGGGGAGATTAATGCTCCAGGTTGACATGAGGAGGTGCTGTTTGGATGCTTGCTGCGAGAGGATGTTGCGCACTTCTATTTTACTTCGCGAGTAAGAGGTTGGTGAACCGCTGCACTGCGTAACGATTAAACTGATGATGCTTGACACGATTTATCTCCATATTCACGTTAGTATACTATGTTTTCTAAGGTTAAAAAGCCTACCAAAATTCATTTAAATTCAATTGAATCATATCTGGGTGACGCTATCAAAGCTTATATGAATATACCCCAAAAGAAATGACGTTATTTTTACCTCTACTAAATAGGCTTTAGATCAACGTAAGTAACACTTGTTTTTTCCCCCCATTTCAATTGAAGTCCCTCAAAGTTTATTATTATCATTTTTATTTTCATTCCACTGGTCTGAAATAGTTTGCATAGATAATGCAGTGCACAGGCCCCAAATCAACACCATCCATCCAGAGGTTTCTAATGTACGCACTTTTTATTCCTGATGTAAACAATGACTCCTTGGTGCAATATGCTTGATGAACACCAAGTAGCGCTGTTTGCACGACTTTCCCCACTGCCCACTGAGCACATTGTCGGTGCAGCATCCTGACATTTAAGACGGCATCATTAAAAAAACGTGTGTGACGTCATAGAGAAAAGTCAAAATACTATAAGAAAGCTTTTAATAAATAATAATATGTAGAATAATAACAGAATGAATTTCATAACAGTATACATAGTTTAGAAGTAGTATTTCAGTGCAAATACCAGAAATTTGAAGCTATCATTTTGCCTGTCCAAAAGGTTTTGAGGCTTTAGTGTACTGAACTCAGGAAATATTGAAATCCACATCTCGCTGTTTGACATATCTTGGTATAATAAGATTTTACCTCTGGAATCTGCTGAAGATATGTGTGCGGGGAGATCTCTGATACTTATTTTCACATTTGGAACATGAGTAGTTGACACCAGGTAAGTGAACAGTTAAAGAAGCATTTTTGTTGGTTTATCTTTATTGAATCCTCTTTTGTTTCTTTGTGGGTATCAGTGAGGAGGACAAGGTACCTTTTCAAGGAGGTATTTATTTTATGGAAAGTGGAATATACAACTAGAGCAGCATCCATTGATTGGATGAGCAGCACGACACTGCACAATGGTTGAACTCCAGTGGGGAAGCCTTTTTTATTTTTTTACAGGATTTTACATCCATTTGATTTGAAACTAATGATTGTATATATGGTGTCATTTCATGTAGGGTTTGATCTGTGGCAGTGTCTTGTTGGTGTTGGCTTTTGGCTATCACAGTTGCCATTGGGAACAGGACGTCAAAGTCCCTACGAAAGGTAAACGCAGACTTAAAATAAAGACCTTTAAATCAGATTCCTTTGTTTTGCATCAACAATGAAATCTTTTTTTTTAATTAAAAGAAAAATCATTCCCTCAATTAATCTTTTAAAACTATTTTCTTCCAACACAAAGGCTAACATGCTGTCTTAAGAGGGTATCCATGAATCCAGAATAAGAAATTTGCTTAAAATATGATGTCAATTTATGCTGTATATAAAATATACATGATAAAAATAGAAAGTTTCTGAATAGAATGTTCAGGAAACATTTTTTTCTCTTGTTCAATTAGACCAATTTAACAGTTCATGTCTGGAATAACTGTAGGAAATGTATTAGTCAAGCATCACACAGGAACTATTGTTAGGATTCTCATTTTTGCGATAGATTATCGTCAGCCCACATTTAAAGGGCCACAACCATTGTTTTATTCAAGATAGTGATGTCTCTTTAAAAGCAGCATGCTGTCAGGTGATGGAAGAGGTTTGGCCTTACTTAAGAAAAGAGTCAGGATTGTATCTCTTGCAATGAGCAAGACGGCATAAAACAAGGGTGGCAAAGTCCTAAAGTCGCTTGTAGTGTGCAAAGAAGCAAGCTGTTTTGGTCCCTTTAAAGGTTCTGTGCTCACACTCAGCTAACGATTGTGTCCGAGTGTGATGGAGAGGCTAACAGTGATACAGAAGCAGTGAGAATTAAATGCTGCGTCACACTCAGAAAGAGGAACTGCACGAGCTTGCGCAAGGCGTACACGCATCTGTGTGGGGTCTGATCACTTTGTGTGTATTTGTGCTGAAAGTAGCAGGCTAATAGCAGTCAGGCTGTTGCGGGTGGATGAAAATAAAGCCAGCAAGATGCAGTGAGGGAGGGAGGGCGGTTGGACAAGCGAACAGACACAGGAGAGGATGTTTTTTTTATGGTGGTGGGGAGATTAGTTGCTACGTCACTTTTTCATGTCCGGACAAAACAAAAAGCTGTGATAACAGGAGCCCACAGTCATGGAGTTTTCCACCTGAAGTGGACATTGTGGTTTTTGGACAGCCGAGGCTTCCTCGTCTTCTTCTTCCTTGGTAGTTGTGATATGTTCTTCTGTCACTACCTACTAACGTGGCTGCGTATGTGTGTGTGTTTGCTTGTGGTTGTACGCTGTGTAGCTTCAACTAAGGGGCCGAACGAGTTTCAACATGGATGCTGAAGATGGACCACAGTTGTTGTGATAGGATGGTGATCGAGGTGCGGTTTCAGCAGAAAGCGGACCCACCCAAGGGTTAATGGTGTACCGTTCTGGAAGCTTCTTCAATGTTTGCGAAGCATGGGTGGGGACGTTTGGTCCACAGTTGTCAGGGTTCGGAGGCAGAATTGTTTTTTGTTGTTGCGACAGTCACGTATGATCTCCCGCGGCCTTTCGTCAAACGTGACCGTGTCAGACTAGGAGGCAAAAGTTGCTGGTGGAAACGTAGTGGGAGTCGAGCAAGGGAGACAACGAAGGCCGGTCAGGGTCCGGCTTTACAATTAAAGAACAGATTGCCGTATGCGGTCGTGTGATGTGTTTTAACCCCGCGTGCTTGTTGGGATTGGGTCGAATTCTTCCCAGAACACTGAGTCCTGCGTAGTTAAAAGAGGCAGCGATGGTGACGCAGTCCTTTCTGGGCCGGACTTCTCGTCACCTCGTTTGGATCGCACCCACTTCCTTGCTCTGTAGCTCTGTCGTGGAGAGAAGGAACAGTGGGAGGGGCTAAATGTCAGAGCTCAGGATGAGGGAGAGAACGAGAGCAACACAGAGAGAGAGGGTATGCTCAGGAAATTGTGGGAGAAAGTATTTTCCCCTTCTCTCTTGGTGACCCTCGCTTGGCTTCATTCCAGTATTCTTATTGCCTATGGGTCACTATGCTAGCTTTCTAATGGCCATTACACAGCACAATTAATTGGAAGTTGGATTTCAGCTGATTGGTCCAGAATCATTTTTAACATATAGGTTTATATCAGGGATGGCACAATATTCCGTTCTGCTTTTCTGTAGCTGCCTTTTTGACATCCTTGATGGGATGTCAAGTTCACCCCCTGGAAAGGTTCACGATTGGTCCTTAATGTTTTTATTCATATTATACTGATAGGCTAAATATTTGGGCAATGGTGACATTTTGTTGGTGCTTGTGGAGATTTTTGGCCGGCTCTCATTTTGTCAGGCAGGTTCTATTTAAGTGGTTGCCTCATTGAACAGATCTGGAGGTAATGAGGCTTGAGCACAGTCAGTGAAAAGGTGATTACCCACATACGCTTAAGATGTGATTTAAGAAGGCTAGAACTCCTTCATTTTTTTAACCTCCATAGATCAAATTGCCAGTAAAATTATGATATCTTTAGTGGGGGGACATTGGAAACAACGTTTTGAGGGGGGTAAAAACTGCATAAATTCTTGATATCAGAGCAGATTCAGTGCAACGTGACAGGAATCAAGCAGGTGTTTTGTGCGCAATAGACTGAGTTGTGAGCCCACTTGGATTACGTTAATCCAGACAGGTTATATTTTGTAGTAAATTTTCGGATCATTTTTGAGTAAATCTGAACTCTGATTTACTAATAATGGATTATAGATCCCTACCTTAGTTACAGTCCCATCTGGATTAACCACGCTATGAAGGCCTGCTGTCTCTTTAAATGTTTTATAAGTGTTACACAAGAGGTCCACTGGCACATAAACGTTAAGCGGGCAGATGGGAACATGTGGTAATGCAAAGTCACCCAGGCGATGGAGACTGGACACTTTACCTACACGAGGCTCTCCTAATCTTTGTGATAATTGTGTTAACAATTCAAACATAGAAAATGGTTCTGCTCCATCTGATATGTGATGAGTACTTCTTTTTTTTCCCAAAAAAATCTTATTGTGAAAAAAGATATATGGTGTTATGGACAGACTTGATTTACTCCCTGCATTTGGCTTTGATCATTGTTAAAATCAGTGCTATATGTGGGAGTTGTCGCTTTAAACACAGACAAAATAGTCGGACTGTTTGTGGGCATGTGTTTTCTAGAAGGATTGTCAGTGGTTATTTTAGCAAGAGGTGAGTTGCTTTGCGATGACACTACCTGAGCCTGTATATGTGCGTCACGGCTCTTGTTCCCATCCATTGATTTTTACCTCTTTTGGGATCGGAAAGCTTTCCTCCTTCTTTGTCACTCAGTAAAGTAATGAAGATGAGCGATAGCAGGGAGGGTGTGTGTCCAATGAGGCAATATGCACGGTGGTATCTGGTGTATTTTTTTAAAATTATTTTTATTTTTTTGGAGGGGTGGCTTTTGACTCAGTGGATTCAGTGCCAGAAGTTAAGATGTGTGTCTTTCAGAATGTTGATTCACGGTATCATAACCCTGACATGCCTTTTTAAAAAAATTTACATTTACAAGGGATCCTTTTAAATAATTGGCTGCCACTGACACTGTTGACTGTTAATTCGCCCCTCCCATTCTAAATGGAAGGGGCAATGAACTATCACAATACAGTAATATCTCGCTTTTTCTCAGATCGACTATTGTGAATTCACCACATAGCAACTTGGATCCGCCAAATATAGTATATGAAATGATTGTATTGTATGAACAATAATACAAACATGAAATGGGGTGGAGGGCGGTCACAATTGGAGAGTATTTCACCGGCCACTAGGAGGCAGTGTCTACCTGGAGTTAAATAACAGTAAGGAGTGTTTTAAAAGTCCAGATTATGTTAAATAATCACCATAAAAACACATCTCAGTTATTTACCAATTGCGGCAGGTCTTCCAACCTATTAATTGCGATAAACAAGGTATTGTATTTGTTCTAGGAATGTCAACTAATGGGTAAATTGGACGCTGCCAGTGGCACTGAAAAGGTCAGCATTCACGTCATAGCGGCCTCCTAAACCAATCCTTGAGGGTCGCTATGGGTGCAGGTTTTTGTTCCAACCGATCCAACACAAACAGTTTAACCAATGAGGTTTTTGCTAAAAAAAGAAGCACCAGACAGCAATCCTCTGAGTTTACTTCTAGAATACCAGAAAATCCACACCCACTGCGGCCCTTTCTGTAATAGTTTGGGGACCACTGATTCACGACCTTAGTTAAAATGATTTGGACATCTATCTCTATGAATGGAATGCAATGAGATAAATACCATGATAAATAAATCTATTTTAGTGTTACTTAGGCCATAACCAGAGTGAATTTCTGGTTTTATACATTCTAATTTCATTCATTTAGCTTTAACATAATGTTAATTCATACATTATTTTTTTTAAATTGCTAATATTTAATGTTTTCCCCCAATTAAACCAAAAATAGTCACTTGCCCATTAAAGTATTTTGAATAGTGTTCCTGTTGGGTTTAGGTCATGTCCACCAACTCTGGTCCTACCCAGTTTGTTTTCCATATCTCCATTCTCTGACACACCTGAATCAAATGACTAGCATCGTTATTAGACCTCTGGGGAGATTGCTGAGGAGTTGATCATTTAATTCAGGTGAGTTTGAGGAGGGAGGCATGGAAAACAGACTGGATAGGTGCCTTCAAGACCACCTTGGTGACCCCTGGTTTAGGTTGTTGGAGTGCGCTGCTCCTGGAACAAATCCCGGTCAAATCAGAGAGCGCACTAGTCTTCAGCAAAGCATTTTTTGAAGTTGAAGGAAACTGGATGACCAGAAGGAAAACCATGTAAGTACTGGAAAAATCTTGCCAACGTCACCAATTAAGGAAAATACTGAGATTATGCAGAAACTTCCTCTCAAATCCTTCATGAAAATCTACATTGATAATGTTGCTGATCTACTACAGTGTGTTGTGTGTTTGTATCTTTTTGTTTTTGTCTTATTTTTGTTCTATCCCAATCTTTTAAGGGATTCCTGGAAGGTTTTCAAAGAAGAAAATGGCTCATCTCTTGTCATCAAAATGTGCCGGTTTACCTAGGTTTTCATTTGTTGTCATTTTCCCATCACTCTCTAAGGCTTTACACCATAGAATCTTTCCTATCAGAAATGCCCCCCTTGGAAGCTGGCTTCAGATGGTGGCTTAGAGTACTGTCATCTATCTAGCACCATTTGAAATCAGTGTTTTTGGGGTGGGCAGTGAGGGTCACCTGTCATTCAAAATCATCTGTGCCCGGAAAAGTTCCTCAAGTTGCCAGTGTTGTGGCAGCTGAAGCCCTTTGTCCTTGTTCCAAGGTTGACCGATTTCTTCTGGCGCTCAGAGTCTGCTTCTGTTTCTAGCACCATTTGAAATCGGTTACAGTGAAGGACGGATCTCGTCTCACCTTTAACAATGAGGAAAGTCAACATCAGAAACTGACCTCAAATCACAATCGACAAAAAGTGGACACTCAAGAATGCCCCGATGTCTCCTACCAATACTAGTCCTATCTTTGAACTAACGTGATCAAAATACAGTTATACCTCTACTTACAAAATTAATTGGTTGCAGAACTTGTTTCGTAACTTGTTTTTTTGTAAGCAGAGCAGTACTTTATATGTAAACTCTCGCATTCGTTCCACAACAAAAAAACTAC
Organism: Stigmatopora argus; assembly: GCF_051989625.1. Lineage (NCBI taxonomy): Eukaryota > Metazoa > Chordata > Actinopteri > Syngnathiformes > Syngnathidae > Stigmatopora > Stigmatopora argus. Next base: position 5,958,775 of record NC_135387.1, on the reverse strand, counting down.
AATAAACCCTTTAAAAATGATCAAAGTGTGAATTTTGTATGAAAGATGTAAGAAACACAAAACAGAAAATTATATATTAATGTACTAAAATTAATAACAAGAATGGAAAAAAACAAAAACTAAACATACTATTCATGCTGGAGCAATGTTAACACACGATCACATTCACATAAAAACACCTAAACAAGTTCAAATTATCAAAACAACTCAACCATAAATGGAACTATAGAAAAAGGAGTAACAGTCTTATCAAAGAGTCGTCGCTTTTAATGCTTCCTTCTGCTTCAATTGCGCTGCGATGCTAGTAAATGGGTTACTGTTACTGTAGTGCCTTGCAATATTAGTCAACCGCACGCCACTTTCCTATCTTCTGTTTTTCCTCAATGGATAATAGGGCCTGCTTATTTCATTCGCACCAATAATTTTAAATGAACTCCGTGCCAGCTCAAAGTCGGTTGTCTTCTGTACTTGTCGTCATCAAAGTCCATCTGCGTGACAGAGCTATTGTCTCGCGTGTCATAAACCTTTCTTGGGCACCAATTAGGAAGTCAGCGGAATGTCAAGCAGGACGCAGGAAAATTTCACGAACAAAAAAACGTTCATAACTTGAAATGTCATATTTTGAGGAATTCGTATGTAGAGGTACCACTGTTTATAATGTATGCGTTTTTTTCTCTTAAGTATACCTGCACTGAACAGTGATTCCTGACTAACCAGTTGATGTTACCCACAAGATGGTGCTGTGGTATTTTATAAAGAAGCACAACAACACCGAGGTCACTCGGGGGGCAGCTAAAACGAGTGACTACCATCAAAGGGCACCGAAATTATTTATGTTTTATATTCATCCTTATATTTATGTTCTTACTGGGAAAATGCTCTTTGTGGAGTAGCATCACCAATTTCGTTATATGCAGCTGTGTATAATGACAATAAAGGCTTTTGACTTGACTTCAACATCAAAGGGGAGCCTTAACAAGCAGCTGTGACAGACGGATCGTAAATAACAGCAGGGGCTGTTGGGACCGTGGCCGGACGTTTCGTCGACGGACAATTCGTTGCCGGAGACTTCGTCGCCAGACACTTCGTCGACCGGACACTTCGTCGCCGGCGTTTGGTCACATCACCTTCCAGTGTCTTTCCTATTTTTCATTCATTAAGTGTGCAAAGCGACCAACTGGAGACCAATTTAGATAGTCCACCTTTCGTCCGAAGTGAGCTGGGGTAGCTTACAGCACAGGGGTGGGCTAACCGGTCAACGGGTTGCTTTGTGTGCAGGTTTTTGTTCCAACCGATCCAGCACAGATAGTTTACCCAATAAGATTTCTTCAGAAAACAAGAAGCCCCTTACTGCAATCCGCTGATTGCATGTGTAGGACACCCGTGTTGAAAAGGTGTCCTCCTAATGGGTTGGAACAAAAACCTGCATCCACTACTGCCCTCTGTGTAATAGTTTGCCCATCCCTGTACCAGCAACATGCGACCCTCACAAGAATAAGTGAATGCATGACTGAATGAAAGGGAATGTAATGTTGTACCTGGAATGGAACTTTGTAATTCAAATATTTTAAATGCATTATATTTCATTTTTAATGGCCCTGATTTCTTTAGTCCTTTTTGGAATGCATAGAAGATCCTTTGAGTTCCCCACAAAACTAAAATGACTAAACCATGCTGGGAATTCTGTCATTTTATTTAGCTAAAACAATCTAAAAGCACATTTTGTAGGAAAACTGCCAAGTGGTCTCAAATCTGATTCATGACCATTTGAATACATTCAACCTTTTCTTTTGTACAATGCCAGTGAATAATACATCAATTAAACGAAAGGCCAGAGCAAAGTCAATTCTGGGTGCCCAAAACAAGTATTTTCATAATGAGTCTTTGGGATTTCATAAAACACACATACTTGCCACAAGTAACAACACAAGTGCAAGAAAGCATAAATAATTCTTCTGCTATTCCTCCTCCGAGATCCCATTGGGACAATTGGGGAAAATCTGACATATCAGAAGAGCAAATTTTCTTCAGATCCCTTCTAGTCAGATTCTATTTATTGTTGAGGGTTCATATGTTATTATTTTGGCATACTTGTTGTCTACTGCCTGCAACAAAAGTACCAGTAAAAAATTGTAAGCTCAAAATTAATTATTGCATTGCAAGTAAAGGTAACCAGTGCGGTTGCAAACAAAACAGTGGTGACAAAAAAATAGCAAAGTGCCAACTAAAAAATGTTGCTGATTTGCCATGAGAGCCCTTGGACATGGTGTTCACTCGAAATGGACGTCAGACTTCTCCCCCCATTTCTAGCAAAGTTGTGCCAGCAGGATGACTGAGCTTACTGTGAAAAAGACAAAAAAAACAGATTCAAAAGTGAAAAATTTATCTGGTGAAAGAATAGGCCATAATGTTTTATATCAGTAGCATTCATGCTAATAGGCCAGTTTTCATTGGGACGCAATATATATGTATTATGCAAGTAGCATTGAATATGGACCACACACAAACCTTGAGTTCATCCTAGATTCTGTTATACTTGTTAGGTTCAACTAGATGTCTCCTTATTAGGTGCGGGTTCAAAACTTTACATGTTGAAATCAAAGTAGGAAAATGAATTTCATTCAGCGAATAAGACCAGTAATACCTAGTCCTCATAAGTCTCTTTTTCCATGGGACATACAGTATAGTAATACCTCGACATACGAGTGCCCCGACATACGAGCAATTTGAGATACAAGTAAAATTTTGAGCAATTATTTATCTTGAGATACGATACAAATTTTGATATACGAGCATACAGCGGCCGCGAGAGGCTGCTCATAAGAACATCATGGGCACAGTCTTTCTGGTCGCAACTCCCTCGTGTAATGTCTCTACGAGCACTGGGCGGAGCACTTTTTCTGTGTTTTTTTCCCGTTAGTCAGTGCAGAATGGGGGAGGAGCAATGGCGGAGCAGCTTGCTTGATAATACGAGCGGAGTATATACTACTTCTCGTTGGCAAGTGGTCATGCGTTACCCTATTGTGAGGACATTTGTGTGCATCATTTTGGGAATATTTTGAAGAGAAGACAAAAGCAAACAACCCTCGATAGGTTCCATCTGAAAGTCAGGGTGGAGGCGGGGCAAATAGAGCCAACCCAGAAGGAGAAGAAAGGTATAAAAATTTAAAACAAAATTAGAATTAAGTTTAGTGCAAAGTTAGATTAAACTTGTTTTTGAGTTTGTCTGCATCGTAATCCAAGTTCATTTAAATTTGTTTATGTTATGTTACGAGCGCATTGCCGTGCAAAAAGTCCCCCCCTCCCCTCTCTCTCCCTCCCACGAAATCCGTCTAATTTTATTACTATTAAACACATTTTAGTACTATTAAACCACTAGTTATTTGTTACTTTGTTAATAGATGGCGAATTAGAACAAATAAAAATGTTTTTCCAATCCAATAGCCTGTTTTTGGTGTTTCTTCAGAGGGTTGTAACGAATTAATTTGTTTTTAGTTCATTTCTATGGGAAACGTTCATTTGAGTTACGAGTAAATTGACATACGAGCTCAGTCCCGGAACGCATTAAGCTCGTATCTCGAGGTACCACTGTATATATCAAGCTTATTTCTGTACAAGTGATGAAAATGCACTAATTTCTGCTCACCACTTTAATGCAAAGGCTTGATAAAAAATAAAAAAGGGGGATTTTTAGCTGAAGAATAAGAAATTAGCCTTGATTAAAGGAACAAAAATATGGGTCATTATGATGCTTCAAAGTAAAAATCAGGAGATTTAGGCAGAGCAGGCAGATTGCAAATACAGTAAGTTGCCATCCCCACAAAAAATAAAATATGCAGCTACATTTACACAGAAAGACAAAATTCTACACTAAAACACCAGAACTCCAAAGTTTAGTGCTCCCGCATTTTCCACTTTTACAAACGGAGAGTAACAAAACACCAACTTGAAAAGTGTAAACCAGACGAGAACGGGTAAAATAATGTTAATTAGCAGGAAACAAGACTGTGAATAGTAGTAGAAAAAACTGAGGGTTAGTCAGAGTTATACAAAAGAACAATTTACCCTTTTTTGTTCTTTTTGGTGATGAAATCAAGGCCTCCAAAGTAATAGCATCCAGCGCAAATGATAACTATTCCAATGATGACTTTGAAGAGCCAGGGAGAAAACAAAAAGATTTGACTAAGTGATAAACACAAAAAATTATATTCATAATTTGAAGATAAAAGAATATCCACATTATATAATTATTAAGACAAAGGTCAACTGTGTTAAGTGATTAGAACTGCATTCCGTTTGAGTTAAATCTGAAGTGTACTCGCTAATTAAACAGTACTGCAAGAAAAATAATTTGAATCTGTACAATTACTGTACCTGGAATAAAATGTTACTGGATTAACATTTTTACTTAATAACACAAACACACTTGACCAAACATGTTTTGTAGTTGTAGATCAGACATGCACAACTTTGGAGAAGAATTTTTGACAGTTCAACAATAATGTTGATATTCCTTGCACTCTTAACATTTAATATTGTATGAGCTTAAAATACATTGTTTGTTAATCATTTAATGCCTATTTAACCAGTGTTGCTCCAATTGCTGAGAACGACATGTTCATTTAAGGGACTCAAAATCCATAGTATTTTGAAGAGTATATTTTGCAAATGCCCTTGCGTTAGTGGGTGCGAAAAATATTGACATTGTGTGATATTGTAAATTCATATAGAAGAGCTTGAGAACAAGCAGGAAAACATGAGTGAAATGGTCATTGTTTCACTTTTGGTAAGTCACCAAAGCTAGTATGATTACTGCACTGAGGAGAGAGCAGGGAATCAACCAACATCCGATCTTCCCATTAACATTCAAAAAGTGTGTATGCATCGGTCTTGTTATAGCAACTTTGCTTTTTGTCGCTGTGAAGAAAAGCTGATAACTGTGTAACTGTACACATCTCTTTGTTTTGCATGTAATGCAATGAAATTGATTTATTGCAACTTACCAAGGATACGCACATACGGTAAGATTCATAAAAGTTTGGAGCAACATATAACGTCCAAGAATTTTATGCAAACTATTGAAATTCCTATACTGTTCAACTATCAGACCTTATACAACATAGCAAGGGTGTCCAAATCTTTTCCTCTCAGAGCTGCTTTTAGAAAACTTAAAATCGGACGCTATTACGGGATTTTTTAAATTTTGAAATAAGCATTAAAATGAAATATAATAAAAAAGGTTGGATTTAAAAATGTATTTATTTTTCAGTATGAACTCATTGGCTGCCATTCATGGTGCTGGAAATACAGCCGATTCAGAGGAGGATCGAATGATTGACGCCAGCCCCCCAGTCAGATTGGAATAGACGCCTATCGCCGTCAAAGGCATTGAAACATGATCGCTCAATGCCAACCTTCCCTGTTAAAGTATTGGATGTATCTGTACATGGCAGTGAATGAGTTCAGGGCTACATTGGTTTCAAACGTCAGATTTTGACTCGTGAATTAATGACGAGGCACTGTTAAAGGGACTAGCTCCATCTAATGTTCAGGGTTCAAAATGAAACAGGACGTAGGCTGAACCCAAACTTCTACTGCAGGCCATACTTAATGATCATTTGCTGTGGGTGGATAAAAACTGGGTAGGTGGTTGCAGTTGGACACCCTATAGTAAAAGCACACCTCGTTTAATTCCGAATGCATTGTGGTGGTGACTAAAGCCAAAAAGATATTTCTAATGATGACCCAATTTACAATCCAACATGTATATTATTAGCTTAAATATATGTTGCAGTCAGATAACACATGGACAAAAGTGACATAAATGGGGGAAAATGTTTCCAATACATCTAAAAGGGCACTCATCAACATTATAGATGGAAATATTTGTTATTACTGCATTAAGTTGACACTCACCTCCAACGGCAATACCCACTGACTTCCCCCAATGATGGCTACTATTTCCTGAAATATATAATGCTCTGTGTTAGAGAGGTGAAAAACAATAGTTTAACAGAAAAAAAGTCCTTCTGTGCCATTTAAATTGTTTTTTGTTTTTGATAAATATACCTGTTGGTGTGTCTGTGACGTCAGGTGTTTCAGTTGTAGTACTTGTAGTTTCTATACCTATCCCAACAAAGCGATAGATACATTTTAAAGCCAGAACAACATTCCTCTTCTAGTATCATACTGAATTATAATAGTGAAATATGTACATATGTCAAAGACACACTTCAGTTTAAAAAAAAAATAGTTCTTAAAATGGAAAAACAATCTGTCCTTTAAATTAGACAACATGCCAAAATGTAACGATTTTGAAAAGGCTGCAACAACGAATCGATAACTAAATTTGTTGCCAAGCTGCCTTGTGGGGTAGAGTTCACAAGCCTGACTTTGGTGCGGGCAGGCGTGGGCTCGAATCCCGCTGGTGGCGGTATGATTGTCAGTGCGAATGGTGGTTTGTCTCCCTGTGTGCCCTAAGCCTGACTGGCGACCAATCTAGGGTGTAGTCTGCCTTTCACCCAAAGTTAGCTACGTTAGGATCCAGCCACGGCCAGTATGGAAGATGTATGAATGAAAAAAATGTTGCCAATAAAATTGATTATCGATTACTCTCGGCAACTATTTGCAAGTGTGCTCAGTGTACTCAAGCGCATGGGAGGAAATCAAGGTTTAGGAATGGTTGGTATACACCAGGGGTGGCCAAGTCTGGTCCTCGAGAGCCCCTATCCAGTCTGTTTTACCATATCTCCCTCCTCTAACACACCTGAATCAAATAATCAACTCATCAGTGAACTGTCCAGAATCTTGATAACGATCCAGATTATTTGAATTAGGTGTGTTGGTGGAGGGAGACATGGAGAACAGACTGGCTAGGGGGTCTCAAGGACCGGACTTGGTCACCCATGGTGTAAAAGCTGGTACAGAAGATGGCGGGCATCCAATTAAACGTGTACAGTAGGAGGCAATATGCACATAATTGTTGGTTCCAATCTGCCATTAATCAAAATGTGGAGATGCTAACTTTTTTTCAATTTTAATGAACTTTGAATTTGTCATCATTTTGCCTAATGATGCCTGTCAAGTCAACTAAGCGGAAGATACGTCTGCCCCGCTCCAGACCAACAGGGGGCAGAAAAAACCCAAATCAGACCAAACTCTCCTCGCTTCCTGCCTGAGGTCATAGCCAGTATATACGCTCAGTAGTCCAGCCCAAAAAAGTACAAGACAAGACAGTCAACCAAGGAACCAAAGACACCCTTCAGGTCGCGATCATACGCAACTGGTAGGATCAAATTTGAGTACTACTTGGATTCCACCTGATTGATGCTCAGTTTGTTTCTCACAACCTTAAGTTGCATTCTTTGTGTTTTCCTTTAACTTGGATTACTCTTACTATCAATCTTTGTAAAGTGAATATTCGTGTTTGATTTACTCAATCAGCTAATGTATCCATTCACTTCTACTCTATCATTTGAACACTTCTGCATTTCTGTAGTAAATTCAAGATGTGACTAGTAAACTCAAGAGCAACACTTTGATCAACATAGTAACTTGAAATTTGAATGATGTCACATAGTTCCTTCTTTCCCCCTTCTTTAAGGTTTTCAACCTAATCACTTTCTATCACCATAAACTTCAATAAAATTGTAAAAAATGGAGGCTGAATTTGAGTTGTTCATGCGTTGAGAAGATCGGGGTCTTTTTCAAGTTGGGGCAAAAGTTGAGGGAATTAGACAACAACTTGAAGTGCTGTCAGGGAGGGTGCGAAGGGGGTTAGGGGGCTGAACATTTAATTTTTCCTGGGGAAGGAGGCGCAATAGCAAATAAATGAGAAGCACTGGTTCCAAGGTGAACTAAAGTGAAGTTTTGTTTGAAGAATGTATGAGTAATTGAAAATCTATATCATCAACACTTTGCTCACAGAGAAAAATGTCAACGAGCAGTGTTTTTTTAAAATTGGAATTAACATAATTTTGCCTGATTTTTGTACAGATTTTTTTGTTTCTTATTCAGAACCTTTATTTAACTAAACATTTGAAGTTTTATGTTCTTAGAACAATGCAGTTGAAATTAAATATTTTTGAAGCAAGCAGTCATTCAATTTGTCTTATTTTTTGTTCAAACAACTTTGTTTATTACCATTGTTAAATTGTGAAGGTAATTGCAAAAAGGTGACAAATAGATTTAGAAAGTCATTAAAACCCTTTCATGCAGGGATTATGTCCTTTTTTAACCTTTATAGTGGATTAATGAAATCACTGGCTGCCATTGACAGTGCCAGAACTCCAAATCCATTTCAACTGGGAAGGGCAAGTGAATGTTTGTTCATTTGCCCCTCCCAGTCAAAATGGATTGGACGTCTAGCGGCGTGAATGGGTAAAAACATATGCATTCACCATGAGTCTTCCAGGTTTAAATGATTTGGCTGTCTGACACTATCTATCAATGACATGCAATGAGCCAAATACTATGAAAAATGTTAACTTTAGTGTTACTTGGGGCTGTAACCACCATAGATTTGTATAAATTTAAATTTCATTATTTTTTTAAATTAACATTTGAATAATAAAGTAATACTTAGGGTTAGATATGATGTAAAATATCATTAATGTAAGGTAAATGGCTCAAAGAATGTATGTTTTTGTCTTTACTTTTCAAGTTGTTTTTTGAAAAATTGTGGTTCCGCATAAGCAACTTTTAAGCTTAAACAGTGACTATATCTCATCTATCTTGGATCAAAGATGTTTTAAGATAATTTGTTGAAATGTGCAAGCAGTACTCGGAGTTCATGAGGTGAAAAATCTATTTTTAGTGAGAAATGACTATTTAACACTTTTTATACTAAAACTATCCATCAACGACCACTAGACTTACAACTAAAAACGCTGGTGGACTCAGAGACTTTGTATTTAGAATAGGAACTTCAATGTAAGATTCAATTTATGCTGCATGGCATGGATAGGACTTACGCTTACAAGTCGGAGGGTTTGGTGACCAATGGCTGTTGATGTCACATGTCGGGGAAGCAGACCCAACCATTTTGTACTCAGGCAAGCATTGAAATGTCACAGATGCCTTGTGTGTGTAAGGCGGACCTGCGCCAGAAACAATCTCAGCATTTGGAATTTGAAGATCCACACATCTGACCTCTGGAAGAGAGAAATAATGCTATTTATATTATTTCGGAAAAAGGAGCGAGTAGGTGCTAACGAAGAACTTACTGATACAAACAGGAGGGTTGGGTTTGAATGTTTTATCAGCAGAGCATACTGCTGTACTGGAGCCATTGAGGACATAATCATCCATACATGTGTACTGTATGACATTATCATAGTGATAGATGTCCGTTATAGGGCTAAAAGAGCCTTTATCCAAGGCCTCTGGAGGGTCACAGGTCACCACTGAAAATAAAAAAGTCAAATAGTAAAGTCATCAGCAATGCCAAAATCAGGCAGGCAACTGACGTCAATGACCTTGACATGATGGTGGGTGATTACTCCATTGCATATTGGCTAAGCAAGTGCGATCACTGGCAACACCAACTAAGATGTAACTAAAGATGGAAGAAAACATTGATTGGAATTAGATTTCTTCATTAGGTTTCCAGGTGTGTGCTGTTTAGAACAATTGGAAAACTCAAGATTGTAAATAGAACGGAGCTAGTGGAACTCCCAGAGTACTCCCCAGAAAACTCCTGAGGGAACACGGTCAAACGCCTTCTCCAAATCCACAAAGCACATGTAGACTTATTGAGCGAACTCCCATGACTGCCTGAGAACCCCGCTGGGGTATAGCGCTGTTCCACGGCCAGGACGAAAACCACACTGCTCCTCCTCAATACGAGATTCGACTTCCATGCGGAACCTCCTTTCCAGTACTTCCGAATAGACCTTCCTGGGAAGGCTGAAGAGTGTGATTCCCCCTTTTAAAAAGGGGGGCCACCATCCCGTTCTGCCAATCCAGAGTCACTGTCCCCTATGTCCACGCAATGTTGAAGAGGTGTGTCAACCAAGACAACCCCACAACATCCAGAGCCTTTAAAAACTCCGGGCGGATCTCACGCGCCCCCCGGGGCGCCATCACCGAGAAGCTTTTTAACCACTTCAGTGACTTGAACCCCAGAGATCGGAGACTCCTCCTCAGAGTACCCAGGCTCAGCTTCCTCATGGGAAAGCGTGTGGGTGGAGTCGAGGAGGTTTTCAAACTATTCAGCTCAACTATTCACAACATCCCGGGTCGAGGACAGCAGTGACACATTCCCACTAAACAGTGTTGATGGTGAGCCACTTTCACCTCGTGAGATGTCGGATGGTGGACCAAAATTTCCCTGAAGCCACCCGGAAGTTGTTCTCCATGGCCCCACCGAACTCCCATGTCCGGGTTTTTGATTTAGAGACCACCAGAACCACTCCTTCAGCCTGACTGCATCGGGTTCTGAGGATCTGGGGTTGCCGCCACAGGCACCGACCACCTTGCGGCCGCAGCTCCGGTCTGCTGCCTCAGCAATAGAGGGGCGGAACATGGTCCACTCGGACTCAATGTCCCGACCTCTTCCCGGACATGAGAGAAGCTCTGCCTGGGGTGGGGGTTGCAACTCTTTCTGAATTATTAGAATTAAAAATTAATACCATCCTAAACACTTGACACTTACCCTTATGAGTATTCAAACAACCAAAGTATAGTTCCTCAATCCTGGCATATGAAATGAACCATTACTTAAATACACAGGTGGTAAAATAAAGGTAAGGAAATGATTTTTTTTCCAACTTTCAAGACTTGTTCACCTTTCCTTTGACCACACGTGCACTGAATGTCCAATCTGACATTTTTATGGTTAAACATGGTTAAACTCAAAACAAGCCACAGTGTTGGCAACAAAGAGTCATATTTCTTACCCAGGATTACAGTTGATGTATATTTTGTCACCAAATTGAGTGCCTTCTGAATAATCATATTGTCCATTTGGAACATTACCTGCAGAGCCACAGTTGATCCCTGGAAATTAACATTAGAATGCTCATTAATTATAAAGGATTTTTAATCAGAGAGCAAATGAAATTAGCAGATTCCTGTTAATTCAAATGGAAAAAACTCACGCTCGCATTCCAATGTCACTTGACTCCAGGCACCAGCTGTACAAATGATGGAGTCAGACCCACTTACTCTGGAGTAACCCACATCACATGTAAGGGGAGCTATGCTTCCATCTGCAAATGTATCTTTAAGTATTTCCTTCAAGTGCATGTTGCTACCGACGGCAGGTGCGGAACAATCTTGAGCTGTACTTGCGTAAAAAGAAAAAAGATGAGCGCAAATGCCAACATTCATCTTCCAAAGCTGTGGCCCGCACCTTGAGCAACCATGGAAACGTCAAGATAGAATAGTAGCAGAAACAAGGAAGCAACGTCCATGGCTGAATCAGGTAAAGGAAGGACCCCTATCTGGTGAAAGAAAAGAAAGGGAATGAATAATAGAGTACTAAATTCAAGTCTTTTGAAATGTTGGTTTAAAAAACATTGGCACAAAAAATATTATTCGCTAGAGAATTGTGAGGTAGGATTAAAAGACAAGTGGAATACTGTAAATGTAAAACTCAAAGATAACCAGGTAACCACAAAAACAATACTGCTATTATTTATTTTTTTCCTCTGACGTTTTGGTGCATTTCTTGAAGCATCCTCGCCATTTGCTAAACTATATAGAATAAAACAAGTGAAAAAAACAATACGGATTACCTGCAAAACCCAGTTCATGGCTCAAAATCCTAAATTCGACATTGAACATTGAATTCCTGTGTTAATGAACAAATCATTGCTATCAAAATGATAGTCCTTGTGTTCGATGATATAACAGCGAAGTCTGCGCTAACGCAAAAGCATACCTGTCAACCTCTGCCGATAACTGCCCTTATAAATGATTATGATTCCCCTTACAAACCCCCAAAAACCTTACAAACACCGTACGAGTCGTACGGTGTTTGTAAGGTTTTTTGGGGGTTTGTAAGGGGAATCATAATTATTTATAAGGGCAGTTATCGGCAGAGGTTGACAGGTATGAGATCTCTTTGATGACAATTAGTGTTAATCAAGCTAAACCTTAGTGTGCTTGAGGATAAGATTGATTGCAAGCGACTGGAGATTTAGTTGACATTTTTCAGAAATGAAAAGACTGCACTGTGTAGTGCAAAGGAAAAATACGAAATTTGAAATGAAATTGAAATTGTTTTCCCAACATTTGGGTTCACCCTACTACAAGCCTCAGTCCTTGTAAACCCAAGATTGAGAAAATAGCCTGCTCCAATCTCATCGGGAGTGCGTATATGTCCACTGCTACTTCTGCCTTCGCCACAGACCCTCACTCCTCTTCTCTCTAGCTCAGGGGTGGGCAAACCGGTCCTCGAGGGCCGCTGTGACTGCAGGTTTTTGTTCCAACCAATCCAACACAGACAGTTTAACCAAAGAGGTTTGTGCTGAAACAAAAAGCACCTGACTGCAGTCCACTTACTGCACTTCAAAAATATCAGATTGGTGGAAAAGTTTTCTCTTATAGGTTTTAACAAAAACCCGCACTCACTGCGGCCCATTGTGGAATAGTTTGCCCACCGCTCCTCTAGCTATTGACCCTGGTCAATATCACTATTGAGCTGTTTCAGAGGACTGGTTAGTTATTGGTTGATCTAACGCTCCTCCTCCTGCCAGCTTGTGGTGTAGAGGTTCACACGCCTGACTTCGGTGCAGGCAGGTACGGGCTCAATTCCCGCTGGTGGTGGTATGACTGTGAGTGCAGATAGTTGTTTGTCTCTGTGTGCCCTACGGCTGACTAGCGACCAGTCTAGGATTCAAGAATATGCGAGATGGAAGATGAATGAATGAACGCTCCTCCTCAGGAGAGGAAGTCAAGATTCATAACTGGGAGAAATTACCCCTTACTTGAGTGGAATATTTTGGAAATTTACTCTTTTATCTTCAACACCACTTATCCTCGGTGGACTACATCCTCAAGTGGTTTCCAGTCAATTTTCATTTAGAAAAAATTAAAATGTCAAGAAATAGGCTTGGCATATTACGACAACAGTCATTTTGCGTGGAAAGACAATGGGACATAAGCCATTTTTTTCAGAATTATTTACATGGAAATACGAATGCATTTGCAATTTGTTCACAAAAAAAATAAAGTTTTTTGTATGAGCAGAAATGGTTGTGTTCTGATGACTGAACGAGCAGTTTTGAGAATGTCAATTCCGATCTGAGAAATGAAAAACTGTATACTAATACATACGATACAAGCCATGAATTTCCCGAAAATGGGGTGAATAAAGTTATCTAATCTAATCTAATCAACCATACTAACCAGCGAATTAAGACTTCCATGACGCAGACTTGTAAACTGCATGTAAAAGACGCGATGAAGTATATATACGAAAAAAAAAACACGTTTAGCACATCTATTTAATAAACATCACACTGTCGTAAAGCATATTTTCTTTGGAACTGCTAACATAGTAGCTGTAAAATACTGACGAAAAAAATAGGTTTGCGCTCGCCATATTAGTGTTGTATGCTAAGTGTCGGTGTGCAATATAGTAGAATACGTATTTGCTCAAAACAAACAATAGGATCTGGTGGTTAAATAACTCACCTGAATGTCGGTAAGAAATACTTCTTTTTACAAGAGTGGTGAAATTGTATCACAAAGCTGTTTGACAGGAAAAGGCGTGGGCGCCATGTACGTCACGTGACTCACCCAACCCAATAGTAAACAGTCTCATATTTAACTCTTTCGGGGACAGTGTTTACTGTAGTAGACCGATTTAAAAATTGACATTTGAACTCTTAAAAGATTTGACAATTTTTGATAATTAAAAAAAACTCGTCTTATTTTTTTGTATTTTGATACATGTTTTTCTAATGAAGAATACATTTTCTAAATCAATATGTTAATAAATACTACATTTATAAAAAATACACGGAATAATAACATTCTAAAGTGGATATATTTCCTCATAGATACAAAATACTAATTGGCATCGACGCCAACAGATGTCTAATTATATTTATTATACATTTACATTGACAGTGCTAGATGTCCACTCCATTTTGACTGGGAGGGGCGAATGATATTCACTGACTCTGGTCTTTAAAGCCATGGTTCTCAAACATTTCCCACCTCAAGAAACCCTTGCTACAGTGGTTAGCACATCGGCCTCACAACTCTGGGTCCTGGGTTCAGATCCAGGTCTGTGCACCTGTGTGGAGTTTGCATGTTCTCCCCGGGCCTGCGGTTTTCTCCCGGTACTCCGGCTTCCTCCCAAATTCCCAAAACATGAATGGTAGGCTGATTGAAGACTCTAAATTGCCCCTAGGTATGAGTGTGAGAGTGAATGGTTGTCCGTCTCCTCGTGCCCTGCGATCAACTGGCCCCCGATTCGGGGTATCCCCTGCCTCTGGCCCGAAGTCAGCTGGGATAGGTCCCAGCACCCCCCGCGACGCTATTGAGGATAAAGTTGTTCAGAAAATGAATGAAAAATGGATGAATGAATTATGACAATGGCTTTCTGAGAAATCCCCTCATGGTATAAAATATGTACTATGTATAATATTTCTATATAAACCTTCTGAATCTATAAAATAATCAAGTCATTGTCATAGAGGCTTATAAGAATTATGAATGGAAGTCAGCTAGAAATGAAGCAACACTTACAAAAATATGCTGTTGCAAGAGTCAAATTTTAGACTTGAATAACCGTTAACCTAGTTTGAAAAAATGTTTTAATTTATTAATTAATAAAGGACCTTGATAGAATGTTGGGAGACCCTTGTCAGCGCAGGCCTGCTACATTACATCTACTGAAATCCATTGGTTTTGAGTAGAGCAGATTTTGTGCACGTAATTTTCCCAATTAATAATAAATGGGTAGGTTAAAAAAGTACTCGTAAAAAAGAATAAAACAAACACAAAAAGAGAAGTATTTAAGGAGTCATTGAAGAACATCTAAAGCATGTTGGTAGATTAGTTTATGAATGACCAAAATATAAAAATAGATTTTGAAAATTAAATTGGAAAACGAACAAAATATGTTTCAAACGGTGTCTACCTGTTCATACTGTAAATTGTTGATGGTTCATATTCCTCCACCTAGTCCCCAAATGTTATTAGTACAAATGTTATTAGTATAAATTAATACTAAGTACAAAGTGAAAATCTCCCAAATTACTTTCATATGATAATTTTTCTTGGTTCACCTATCAGTATGTATTTACCGTGCATTTGCAATAGTGAGTTACCTGAAAACATACACTTTAATACTGATTCGAGTGACTTTAGGACCCAGTAAGAAATATACGGAAACACAAACTTCCTATTTCTTTCTTTCACCTTACTTCCTTGATTTAAAAAATGTCATATATAGAAGTGTAGCGGTGGCAGGAGGCTTTGTCAACGCCCTGTTGTCATTCTAACCTCAGACCTGTGGCGCTGTGTCCTGACATGAAAGGTGAACTGTCATGGACAGAGAAGATGCAGTAATGGATTCGCAGCAGGCCTGCGTGGTGAGAAACATGCTGACACAATTGGAGAGGCAAGACAACGAGGACAAGGAGTTTATGGTAAGCTGTTGATTCAACGTACAACAAATATCCAAGTTTTCTGAAACTGGGATTAAATAAATTACTTCAGGGAAAAAAACTAACTTTTGTAATAAAAACCCTATTATGGTACTACTTCATCCTGTTCAATGAAGGGCCATGAACAGAATGAACATCACCAAGATTTGAACTTCAACTCACACAAATTCACAATGTGAACTGTAATTGTTTGATAGTGCTACATTTACATTATCTTCCTGGCTCTATTTCAGACTAATGCCTCATATCTGGCGATACGATTCATATAACAATTCACGTGTGTTGTATTTTGATCTGTTCCCGATTAATCCTGACACTACACTTCAAGACAATTACTATTATGATTTTTGAATATCGCTTTTGAAAAAAAAAGTACATAAAAGTACATTTTTATCAATTTATTTCAGGAACCTCATTCAGCATTAAAGTCAACATGTTTTATGTTTGAAGAACAAAAGGCCTTAATTGTATAATTTGCGACCTGCAGTTGGCTGGCCAGCGATTCAGGGTGCCTTCCGCCTAAAACCCGTACGTAGTTAGCTGGGATAGGCTCCAGCACCCTCCACGACCCTCGTGAGGATAAGCGGTTCGGAAAATGAATGGATGTATAATTGGCTCAGTTTTTAGTGCAGACCTAATTCAGGGTGTCCCCCGGCTCTGGCCCGAAGTCAGGTTCCAGCACCCCCCGCGACCCTAGTAAGGATAAAGCAGTTCAGAAAATGAGATGACACCTTTATATCAGACCTATCAGACAAAGGCTAACGGTCGGGAGGATCATGAATGTCAGGGATGTTTGTCAAGATGTTAAACTGTCAAACCTGTTTGCTACAGATGCGTTTTGATACGAAAAACTGGTCATTGTGAAACTTGTTGTCTATAAACTAACTGTTGTGGGCATGGTGAAACTGTTGACTGACAAACTCAGCGGAACTGAGAGATGTTCTCTACAAAAATCTCTTTGACTCCATTTAATCAATCACCCTTTTAGTTGATAATGTAGATGACCAACAGAAGTCCTTTCAGTTTATCTGTGTCTGTTTTGTAGTAAAATGAGTCACTGATTCTGAACATGTGCAAATGATTCATATCCGACTGTGGGAGTTATGGCTGTTGCCATGTTCTTAGCATTAAAAATAGGTTGTAGGAATACGAAGTGTGACATGCCACCATTTGGTTATTAACCTATAAATACGTATTCATATTTTTTGTTTTTCTCTATTTACAGAGATTGAGAAATCAGTCAATTAAATATCGCAATGACAAGACCTACACCAGTAAATCAGCAGAAATTCAGGAAAACATCAGGAAGAACAGATACAAAGACATACTTTCATGTAAGCTTCATTCAAACCATATGTGTAAATATGGATGGACCTGATGACATTTTTATTGTTTTAACCTCACATTAAAACGAAAGTTGAAACTTTGCTTAAATATCCTAGAGAAAAATTGAACGTATGAGACCAAAGCCACCAAAGCTAAAACATAACTGCATCTAATGGGAAAGAAAAAATGATTGTATCCCCCTATTTGTCTATTTGACCTTTTATTGTTCAATAACATCCTTCATAGTTGACCACAGCAGAGTGAAGCTCACGTTTACTACGTCGAAAGACGACTCTGACTACATTAATGCCAATTTCATAAAGGTAAACAGATCATTTACAGTATGAAAAATGCGTTCCTGTTGCATTTACATTGTAGATAACCTTATGTACCTTATAACTAATATTTATTTGCAGGGAGTGACAGGTGCCAAAGCTTACATTGCTACTCAGGGTCCATTACCTCACACAGTGCAAGACTTTTGGAGGATGCTGTGGGAGTATGACATAAAAGTACAAGCTGATTATTGATATTCACTTGTAGATCCCCATATTATAGGTGGCCATATATAATGCTGCACACAAATTGACGCCTATACACAGCTTTTTTGCCACCGCTGCAGCACACCATTGACCATTGTCGCACTTCATCTCAATTCAAGTGATGATTATTCAATTGCACTTCAATCTGGTGCCCCAGCAATATAAAATAGGTCCTGTTATGGCCTTCTAGAAAGTTTCGTGGAAATCAGTTTTGTAGTTTTTGCTAATTACGTGACTAAACTGACAAGCTAAATACTGCAACAGAGACAAACTGATGCACTCACTTTGTTTCTACTTCCACTAGGTCATTGTTATGGCCTGTCGGGAATTTGAATTGGGGAAGGTGAGAAATTATCACATTGATATCAACATTGGCCCTTTTTTATGGTCATCATTACATTTCCTGTTTTCAGAAAAAATGTGAGCGTTATTGGCCGCTCAAGGATGAGACATCACTTTTATGTGGGCCTTTCATCATCTACTGTGTGAGTATTATCACCTGGATGACTACGGCCAATCCTGTATACTATATGTATAATATTTTATTTACGAAATAAAAAGGCCAAGGAGTAAAAATAAGTGAAAAAACTTTTGTACAGGATGGCGAGGAAGACAAAGGAGCCTATCTGACAAGGACATTAAGATTGACATATGATAATGTAAGTGATGATTATCAGCGTCATGGGTTCGATCCCAGATCAGTCCTCACTGTGAGGAGTTTGCATGTTCTGCCTGCGGTTGTGTGGGTTTTCTCTAGGTAGCGCGGTTGTCAATCTCTTTGCGCCCTGCGATTGGTTGGCCACCGATTCAGGGTGTCCCTTCCCTGGTGCCCGTAGTTAGCTGGCTAGGCTCCAGCACCTGTCAGGATAGGTGGTTCAGAAAATGAAGAAATGAACAAAAGGAAGTGACCTGAAAAAGCTCCCAAAGCTACAAAATAAACGGTAAACGGCCCCAGAATGACACAAATTGTACAGGAAGGGACCTGCATTTTACTGGAAGGGACAAGAAAGTACCCTAAAATTAAAAAAAACATGTGACACAAAATGAAGTCATTGCCCTTCAAAGAAAACAATAGACATACAATAGACCAATTAAAACTCAGCTCAATTTAAACTGGGAAGTCTGTCCGTAAATGCATAGCTTTCAGTGAGATTGATCGTTCTATATAGTATCCAATTATTTTGGCTTGGAGGGAGAAATTAACCATTGTTTATTTGTCCTTTCCAGTCAAAATGAATTGGACAATGAAAGTGACATCAAATATATCAACAAAAAAGTTACCCAAAAATGCCTCAACATTAATCAGAACTGATTGTAAAGCTACAAGAAATTACCTGCGCGGGAGAGAGCAAATGATGCCCACACAAATTCTCCAGAAATTGGATCTTCTCTTTCTCATGATGCATGTTTTTTCACTTTTTCAAATTTTTCAATGAGATAATAATATTACTATTTTTTCATGCCTTTGTGTCTGGGGTCTCACTTTCTCTAGTGTGAAAAAAAATTGATACAGCTGCATTATGTCCATTGGCCGGACCATGGAGTCCCAGATTTTATTCCTTCCATCTTGGACATGTTGGAAGAAATGCGTACCTATCAGTCCAATGATGACATCCCTTTGTGCATCCACTGCAGGTCAGATTTGCATATTCGTACAATAACATAGTAATCCAGTTTTCTGTTAAAACATTAGGCAAGTGTATGTCCCGGAAATGTAATTTTCAACTTCAGGTATTTTGACACAGTTAACACAGTGTGCTACAAATGAAATGGTGCATATATGGTTTATAACATTTTGTTGTGTTGATCCAGTTTAGATCTTAAGTGGAGATCAAATAGTAAGCGATTTGAAGCAATCAAACACTGTTTTATACGTTTGCTGGAGGTTGATGTCAATATGAAATAAATTGCAACAAAATCAATCAATTTTTCACAATGTGCTGTTTTGTTCAGTGTATTTCTTATGATGTCTGCCTTAGATGTAAAGACCCTCCTATTCCTAACAGACAGGAAGCCAACTACCCCACCTGTTTTACATCGCAGCCGCAACATCCCCCCCCCCCCCACACACACACATCCACGCACATACACACACTACTGCAGATTAAAGTTCAAGTTCAGTTTCATGTCTACAAAAATGAAATTACATTACATGATATTCATGCCAAAAGATTATAAATACAATCCGTTATTTTACTGAGGTGTTTCTTTTCATTTTATAGAATTTCACCTTCCCAAAACAGACATGAAACAAATTGGCAGGCCTTGCTCGACTGACAAACTACAGAAAAACAAGACAGAAAAAATATTATCATTTACTATTTAGTCAATATTGGTATCATTTCATATCTCAACACTATTTTGAGACGGATTTAATGTCACCATGTTCTTAAATCCTGTCACGGTTGTGGTTTCAGTGCTGGGTGTGGTAGAACCGGGGTTCTTTGTGCCATTGATTATACTTGGAACCTCCTCAAGAAAGGGGTAATAATTGTCTCCTAGTCCTTTTTTAAATTGTATCATTACCCTCAAGAATTACAACTAGCTGCTTGTTTCCTGGATTCTTATTCTTATTTTATTTTATATTTGTTTTAGATGATCACTCCAGATTTTAATATATGTGACTTAGTTCATACAATGAGAACCCAAAGGCCATCTGTGGTTCAAACCAAGGTAGCTTCCATAGAATTCTTTCATCAGCAATTAGGCATCTGTCAAGCCTTTTAATACATTCATATTTTTGTTGTTTATTGCCAATAGGAACAGTATGAATTGGTCTACAGCATCATCAGGTTGTTATTTGGAAGATACTTGCAGTCAGTGAGTGAACAAAGAAGCACAACCAAGGTGATCAACAAACAACACAACCGAACCAAAATTTACTCGGTTAAGTATTCTGACTCATTCCTTTATCTAATAATGAAGGTAACAATGGAAACATCTCCATGTGAACAATATGCTGAAAAGGAGGAGCCACAACTCCAGAGCATCTATAATGGGGAAATTAACAGCACGCAGCTGAAACAGGCAATGTCACCCTCTACTCCGGAAGGACCCTTGATAACCCAAAACAATCACCAGAATGAAGCTCAACCAGTTGTTGAAGCCCTCCTTATCAGCCAGGGAGGACAAATAACATCAAGACAAGAACTCCCAATTGGTCAAGAAGTGACCACTGTGGAGAAAGCACAGCATGGTGATGACCTTCCACCAATGAACCCTACAAAGTTACCCCCCGCAGCGTCTACTGTCTGTCTAATGGTGGAGGACCCCTACTTCGACACCTCATACTTTGACAATCAAGCACCTGTGAAAAAGCGATGGACAGTTGGTCCATACTTAAGTGGGCCCCCTTCACCTTTGAATTACCATAGACAGGCACCTGACTCAAATCTGGTCACAGGTGGGTGATTTTTTTTTCTTCTATTGAATATCTCTCGTTAGCTTTTTAATGACTTGGCTCAACTTGGCTTCAATTTTTTTCTGAATGTTTTTACCACTTAATAAAAAAATAAAATTAATAAAAACATGCCTTATGACTGACAGGCGACCAGTCTATGGTGTAGTCTGCCTTTTGCCCGAAGACAGCTGGGTTAGGCTCCAGGAACCCCCCAACTCTTTCAAGGATGGGCGGTATGGAAGATGAATGAATAAAAAAAATAAAAAAAACATATCTGCCGTCACATCCGTCTCACTGGGCAAAAAGGCACAAAGAGAGGAAAAAAAACATATATATTTCACATCTGAATATAATCACAGGGCCAGTCAAACTATTTATTAAGTGTAACTATTTCTATGGAAAATAGAGTAATTTATTTTGAATGACAGATTAAATCCTCACAGATTCAGTTTTTAAACTCAAGAATGCCTATTTCAATCATCAATCTTATATGGATTGCTGCCTGGTACAGAAAACATACTGTTCTTTCCACATCTCTCACCAAAATAACAGTAAAGCCAAGCTTTCAGGTGACTTGTATGTTTGAGAACTATTTTGGTTGAAATCCACCATTCTTTCCAACCCTGCCTGTCAAAAACTTTCCCATGGTGTTTTGCTGTGGCGATCACAGAGGGAAAAAGCCGAAAGTCAGTCAGTCGGTGTCGCTGACTTTTAGAACAGCAAAAGGCAGATGCTCCCGGGCATTGCTTCACACCCCCCTGGGCTTGCTTGCACGCTCCTCCATTTGAGAACCACTGATGTAAGGGAAGTTTTTTTTTTTTTCCACTCACGTAGGAGATCATACCAATGTAGACGTACCTCCTCCTCTGCCTGAACGAACCCCTGAATCCTACCAACTAGCTGTTGACACAGGTTGGTATTACCTATGACCTATCCATCAAAGTTAATGAAAAATAAGTAGGAACACTTAAATCTAGAACCCTTTTTACATTCCCTTTTCAGTGTAATATAAGAAAATCAGCATTGTGTACATGGATATGTGCCTTTAAATCGTAGCTAGTTTTGTGATGGGTTTTGGTAGTTCCTTCAGAACTGTCGGCTGGATCAGAAAGGCTAACTGTCAACATTCCACAAATCGGGATTGCTGATGCTGCTCAAGAAAATGGTATGGGTTTATCTCAGGAAAGTTACATAACATAAGAGAATCCCAATAAACACAATTCTCTTCATACCCAGACAGCCCGGTTACACCTGTACCATCTCTACCAGAGAGAACCCCAGAATCATACGAGTTGGCGTTTAATCAAGGTGTCTTTAATAATTGTTTCATCAAATTATATATACTTATGCAGAGCTGCCTACCTCAGGGGTACCCATGTCCCATTTCCGGAGTATTTCCAGAGTGAATGCGATTCATGCAAAATCCATATAAAATGTTAAAAAAAAAAAAAAACAAGCGTAGGACGACAATTTAAATCAAACTTTTATTATCGTGTTTTTACATTAATTGAAATATTGTGCCTTTACAAACTATTGTAAAAGTACAGCATAATGAAAATAAGTTCATCTTTGTGTTTGGGTCCTTCTACGTGCATTTTACAGTCAGTAATTCCAACATTTGTCACGCTGAAGTCGCACTTGCATGTTGTGCAATGTGCAAATGTCGGTCCTTTTGGAGACTGCGTATTGATAAGACTTACCAGTGCTGTGTGGTACTTTTACTTCCTTTGGAACAATCCCTGAAATGATAGGATTTGTTTCAAAACAAAAGACTGGTGGTTTAGTCAGCCTTAATAAGACTTACTTCCCTTGTAAAAAAAATGAAAATGAAAATGTTAAAGCTATAGGTATACGTATCCACCTGTGCAATCGATCCGAATCGATTGCCACGCTGAAGTCGCACAAGACGAATCATTCGTCAGAACTTGTAACTCGGATGATTAACAATGCACTCGCGTTACCGAATTCTTCCGGTTTAAAGTGCACTTGAATCAAGATGGCGGAAGCCGTATTGATAGTGTGAATTTTCGAGGGATTTAAATTGGAAATTTGGTACTCTTCCGAAATGGTTGCTTCCCAAAAAATTTAAATGAACATTTTTGAGGATTTCCGGAGTTTAGGGAGGTTGTCCAGAGTCCCGGAGTTTGCGTTGCATTTCTGCAGAAACTCCTGAAATTCCGGAGTGGTTGGCAGCTCTGCTTATGCAATTGAATGATATTCACTGCAAGAGAATTTGTGTAAAATGTTCCTTTACAAAGATGACAATGTGATTGTTTTATTTAGAATTGTTCAGCTCTTGTAGTTTCAATTTTTGTACAAGTGGTCATAATATATACATTTTTTTTTGTAGACAAGGACGTTGCTGTTTTGGGTCAGCAAAATGTCAAATCTTCAGTGAACCTTAAAATAATTGGCACGTCCTCAGAATGGTCAGGTACTTCAAAGTTGGTTGGAGACAGAAATGAGCGAGAAACAAAGCCATGGGCGAGGAGTAAAGTGAGTGAAATGCATCCTTGCCTTTCTATTTGTATCTTCGTGTCGCACACGTTACATCTATTTCACTTTATTTCTTGCAGAGTTTGAAAGCAAAAATGCCTTTCACAGGTAGGCTTTTTTGTAAAGGTTTGTAAAACTAGAAACTACATGATGAAATGAGCAAATTGTTAGTAGTAGTGTAGTTGTTCACTCACCAAACAACACCTAATAGTCAATGGGTTTTAATCTCGGTGTGCCTTGCGACTGACTGGTGAACAAATTATATGCAGTTGGGCTTTGTTTGTAATCATCTGAGATGATTCATTGATTTTCTGTACCCCTCATCCTCACAAGGATCGTGGGGGGTGCTGAAGCATATGCCAGCCAACTATTGGCAGCAGGCGGGGGACACCCGGGAATCGGTTGAATGCCAATCACAGGGCAAAAGGAGACAAATAACCATGCATACCTAGAAGAAATTTAGACTGTTCAACCAGCTTACCAAGCTTGGGGAAGTGGGAGGAAACCGGAGTACCCAGAGAACATACAAACTCCCCACCAGAGATTGAACCCTCGATTTCATTAAACCACTCTTCCACCAGGTGGCCTACAGAGATCATCTAAATACAAACTTGACAGACGGTTGTAACCAAAGGATAAACACAAATTGTCTTCATGAGGCCCTCAGTCATTAGCAATGAAGAAAATAGTCAAAACCTATTGATTTCGAAAGGCAAACTAATTCCTTGTTAGTGTGACCTTCATTTGTAGCATTCTTGTCAGATCACTGACTAGATTTTTTCCACAGAAGTATACGTACTTTTATTCATAGCATTACATCCGATTTAGAAATGCTCAGCAGTATGTATATCTGTTAACTGTTTTTCTAGAGCCATTATCTACAGTGTGGTTGTCACACACAACTGCTGTTGCAGAGGGAGGAAGTGGTGAGTAACCTCCAAATCCAAAGAGGCTGCACACCAGAGCATTGTCATTCACACACTTTGAAAAGCTCAACATGACAGCATCCACTGTATCAGCTCTGTTTCGCACTTATCAGCACAAGATGGAGATTGTGATGTCATCCAAAAGGCCTCTCTCCACGAGGCTGTTGCATCAGGAGACGCATTTGGAAAAAGAAATGATAAGAGTTTCCCCTGCAAAAAGGTACTAACATACAGAAAAAAAGCCTTTGCATAACATGTATTCTGACTACGTGACCGGACGTTTCGTCGAAAGACGTTTGGTCGACCGGACGTTTGGTAGAACGGACGGGCTGTCGACCGGACGTTTGGTAGAACGGACGGGCTGTCGACCGGACGTTTGGTCGCCGGGTTCGCTCCCTCTTATGAGAGGGAGAGAGACAGAGAGTTTACTGATTATAATTTTGAGAGCGAGAGATAACCTGGTTGCTCACTTTCAACAGTAAACTCTCTGTCTCTCTCCCTCTCATAAGAGGGAGCGAACCCGGCGACCAAACGTCCAGTCGACGGCCTGTCTGTTCTACGAAACGTCCGGTCGACCAAACGTCCGGGGACCGAACGTCTTTCGACCAAACGTCTGAGTACCTTCTGACTAGAGGTAAGATCGGGCCGAAAAAAATCTGGCCTGGGCCGCGGGTATTAATTTTTGGCACCCGCCGGCCCGAGCCTGAAGCAAACCTGAAATTTCATATTTTATTTGTGAGGACTCAGGACTCCCGACCCGGTTCAGGTTGAGGAGTGGTGATTTATGATAACAGATGAAAGCCCTGTGTTTTGTAACGAAATCTAAGTTAAACAAGACTGTATAAACATTTACATCTTTTATATGATAATATAGATGTTTGACGTTTTCGACTGTTTAAATGGCTGCAAGAAAACCTGTAAGAGAGCAAAGCACCACATTGACTACATTCAACGAAGCCAACGCAAGTTTCTCTAGCATATTCAACAATCAATTTGAAGCTTTTCCAAAATTCACTCTTGCCGGTGCGTGTGTCTCTTTTCAGTTCTCCTGTCTTTAGCTTATCCTTAACTTTTTGCGGCGTTCACGTGACGTGCGCAGAGCATGCTCGGGCTCTGCGGCTCCGCCTCCAATTGCAATTACATTACAGCGCCTTCTCTTTTTATCCAAAATTCCAAATTATTTATTTTCCTTAGTTTAATATCCACACATTGTTTCAGTGTACATTTTTATTAACATTTTTTTTTTTTTTTAAGTCAGCAAAAGAGACCACACATCGTTTTAGTATACTGATCGTTTTAGTAACCCGACCTGAACCTGAAATAATGATTGACATTTTAGGCCCAGGTTTGGGTTCAGGCTCAAGATCTTATCTGTAATTCTGACTCACTTGCTGCTTTTGTTTCTTCTAGAAATTGTTCAAAGACAAGCAAAAATGTGAGTAATCGTGTATTTATTTGATCAAAATTAAAGCATCAAAGATAATTAAACACACGAAATATGTTTTCAGTAAAGTCAGTTACTCCAAATCTACTGACATCATCTGCAAAGGAGGTTATGACGTCAATGTTTAAATTTGGTAACACCCACCCCATTCATTTAATCATCATACCTATTATACATGTACATTTGCGACCAAAACCTCTACTGCTTTCTTCTCCTTTCCACAGGATTTGGAAGTAGGTTAAGAAAGCCAAACGGACCCAGGAATTATCCACCAAGCTGGTTCTAAAAATATGTTCCTCTGCTACTCAATCTAGTATGTGTTCTGTCTGAGTTAATGGTAAACTCGAGTCACTTACTGGTTATAATATGAATAATATGCTTGATCACTTGATGTGAATGCACTGTTTGTCTTTCACTGAAATTTGTTTTTTTCTTGTCAATGCTTTTCTAGAAATTCATTGGGAAACTTTTTTTTTTGTCTCCTTAACTTGTGTCCAAGTTTTGGCCACCAAATGTCTTAAAGTTATAAACTTCTGCGACTGTTGCTATCAATTCACGAGTTGGATTAAAACACATTTTAAGCACATTTACTAGGTTCTATGTGTGAGATTCTTTTTGTAACGATTAAAAGGAGAAACAAATGAGTTCCAGGTGCATTTAAAAAAAAGGGAGCAATTTTATGAATATTTTCTAGAACAGGGGTGGCCAAGTCCAGTCCTCAAGAGCCCCTATCCAGTCTATTTTCCATATCACCCTTCTCTACCACACCTGAATCAAATGATCAACTCATCAGCAACCTGTCCAGAAGCTTCATACCGATTCCCATTATTTGATTCAGGTGTGTTCGTGGAGGGAGACATGGAAAACAGACTGGATAGGGGCTCTCGAGGACCAGACTTTGCCACCCCTGATTTAGAGTGTCCAGTCAGCCTACCATGCATGTCTTTGGAATGTGGGAGTAAACCGGAGCACCCGGAGAAAACCCATGCAGGCCCAGGAAGAACAAGCAAACTCCACACAGGTGGACCGACCTGGATTTGAACCCAGGACCCCAGAGGGCCGCCCCAATAATGGATGAATATGAAGGTTATTTGGAAAAGTAAGTATTCATCACTTCTGGTGTTTATTACCTAACTCCAACTCATAGTTAGGTGGTAAAGAAACAGTGCCTTAGACAGTGCTACGTTAAAATAGTCTTGGTGCACAAAAGCAAGCATTTCACTATAGATGGTTCAATAAGTACAAACGATTGAAATATTCAGTCAACCAGGATGCAGTTTTCCATGTAGGGGTGTTTTGAAAAAATGCCAAACATAAGATGGCATCAATTTGTTAACTGAGATGCTCCAGCAACCCTGTAACCCTTGGATGTAAGCAGTAGAGATAAAAATTGCATGAATGACTTGCATAAAATAAGGAACATCACTTTATAAAACTAAATTCATAAGCATTGACAGCACATTTTTGATTGACAATAGTGGAAAATAGTGGATCGGAAGAAATGTTTTGAAGAATTTCACATTTCACAAGTATTTTGTAGACCAGCATATATTGAATATACCAATGCAGGGTTCAATTTATTCAGTAAACCTTTATTTATCAGTGCATGATCAGAATGCAAGACAATGTCTTTTCACCAATTTGATATATATTCCTGTCAGTTCCCTTATAAAAATAATGAAACAATTTACAGATGATATTTTTCCCCTGCAAGAGAGCAAGGATTTATACAGGTGCTGTACAATTTAGAAACATTTACAACTAACTGTTATGGTAAAACTATATCTTTCTTATAATTAAGCAATACAAGGCCACAGTCTCGTACATGGTAATGGAATGCACAGTTAACAGTACAGGGATCCATCATATCAACGATAAAGCAAAAAAAAAAGGAATGCCAGACTATTTCTTCTGTACACCTTTCAAAAGGCAGTCTGATGCTTCACATAGCAACAAGCATAAAAAAATACAGTGCTCAAGATTAGCAAGATCAGTGCATGTTTGAATTCAACCCGATAAAGTTCGTAGTCGTCATTTTAAAAATATAGGTCACACTTAGACTACCTTTGATGAACTTTGTGGAATTTTCTACATGCAGTCGAGTCATTGAAGAAAAGGTCAATGGCGAGTATATGAGGACCCCAATGCATTAAACTGCAAAGTATAATGTCCCTGATTCAATTAAAATAAATATGTCTATAATACACGTGTGTGTGAAACGAAATGAAAAATTCGTACGAAAAAAATGCGCTGTATTATGACGGAAGTGCTTTAAATTGTACAGTTTAATTAAGAGATGCCTTTTTTGTCTCCATAACTTGTATAGTAATTTAGTGACATGACTGCCTGATGGTGTAGTGGTTCACTCGCCTGACTTCGATGCGGGCAGGCGTGGGCTTGATTCCTACTGGTGGCGGAATGATTGTGACTGCGAATGGTTGTCTGTCTCTCTGTGTGCCCTACGGCTAACTGTCGACCAGTCTAGCCAGGGTGTAGTCTGGCTTTTCTCTTAAATCAGGGCTCCAGCAACCCCCGCAACTCTTAACAGGATGCGAGGAACGGAAGAGGAATGAATGAATAATTTAGTGACTAAAATAATGTCAGGTGAAAAGATAATGTTTTGCTGATATACTGTACAAGAACTATTAAAGACTTCTGAAGTCAGAGCTCTTCTCACAAATTCTGTTACTTTCATCCATCCAAAATCTGTTGACGGCAACGAATGATTGCGTATGATTATTCTAATTACCTATAATATTTATGATTGGTCGAAGAATCCAGTCTTGTGTAAACCACAATATTTAGTCATATTACTCCGGGCTTAACATTTGAACTGTAAATGCACATTGGAACCAAATCCTGTGGTGAAAAAAAAAGATTATGAATACTATTTAACTATGGAACCATGTAATTTTTGGGAACAAAAAAAACATGTTGCACTGATTCCAACTTGTGGCTGTATCGATACCAAATTTGAATTGAAAGTAATTGAATGCAAAGTAATTGCCACCATGGCCTGGTCAGACACTGCTTAACTCATTTCCTGCTTTTGACAGCAATAGACGTCCAATCGGTTTGAAGCTGGAGAGATGGTGTCGAATGAATTTTAGTACCGTACATTAAAAAATGTGTTAAGTGATTAATCAAGTATCAAAATACTATTGTGGCAGCCTTAAACAGTATGCAGTAAAGACTTGGATAAATAATGCTCAGAACCAGCATATTAAGAAAATGCTACAGCGACATGGAAACGCTTTCAAATGCACAATAGCCACAAGACCTAAAACACAGAACTGCAAAGTTGACCCATCACGGATGGTGAAATAGAAATAGAATGTATAGATTGTGTAGTATTTAGAGATGTAAAACTTGTTGAACAGGAATTTTAACGTTATATTTTTCCTTCTCTTAAGATACTGTATTATACAGTTTTTAATTTTTTTTTTTAAAGAAAACAGGCAGATTTAGTAAGTATAGATTTTCCTTTCATTGCCTAAGCCTTTTTTGGTAGTTTTAAAGCATAATGTTCATCTACGCATTCTATTTCTGCTTTCAAGACCAAGTGCAATGAGTTAGCACATCGACTGACAGTTATACTTTAGATATAAGTTACAGATTAAACAAACACAAGAACGATAAGCACAAGTATCTGGTCTTTTGGGTTGTGTGTAAAAATTGCCGCAAAAGGTCGCCAAATGTGGACATGATCATGAGAGTGTAGAAAAGGAGTCGGCTCATCAACAGTGCTGCTGTCAAAGAGCTCCTCATGACTTATCCAATACTACAAACACAAGTACGAGCCAGCCAATACAAACAATGTGCCCTCAAACCTTCACAGTGACAAAATCAGATCCATTATCCAAGTCTCACAGTGAATGGGGAATGCAAGAGTTCCTTCAAACCAGAGTCTGGAAAAAAAAGAAGCTTCTTTGCCTGGCGGAACAAACGATAGCCTTGGAAAACCGAGCATTGCAAAGCGGAGGAAACAAAACCACAGCCCATGATAAAACCGAAATGTGTTCGGACTGTACACATTCTATGTCGTGTCCACCTGGGACTGCATCTTGCTCGGACTTGGGACCTTCCATGGACCTGGAGTAATGGGAGGCTTCTTGGTGGAGGTCTCATTGCACCCAGGATCTTGGAGGCTACTGCTGGACCCTCTCAGGTCCCTTTGATTGACATCTCCAGGCAAACCGTGGGACCAGCTCTCTATCTCCTTTCCACTCCTGCGGTTTAGCGTATCAGCGCCTGACCCCGACCTCTCCCTGTGCCCGTGCGACTTTTGTGACCCTGTCTCTTGTTCCGCCTTTTTGCCCCTCCTGTTGCGATCACTTTCTGAAGTGTGAATATCCTGCCACCGAGCCTCCTCATTGTATCTTCGCCCTTCTCCAGGTGGCTGCTGGCCAGCCGGGCGTCGCGGGCTTTGGTGGCCTTCCTGATTCTTCCATGGCACAGGAGCTTCCTGTTCCCCTTTGGAGCTTTTCTTGGGGCTGGAGGAGCGAGGACCTCGCTGCGTTTCCTGCTTTCGATGCCTGCCAGTATTCTCGGAGGAAGAACGCTCTGGTTTTGTGGGGCTCTGAGAACTCTCCACATGATCTAATCCGCTTTTTCTCTTGGGACTACTCGCCTTAATGTCGCTGTTGCTTGCTTTCCTGGTTTGGGTCCCAGGGCTGGTGGTGCGCTTGTTGTAAACCTGCTGTCCTCTTGAGTGGTTAGCTTGACGTGCGCGTTCTCTCCCGGCGGCAGGCGATCCCACTGACCGTAATTCCGTTCTGGGGAACTCTTCGGGGCCTGTTACTGGGGGTGAGGATGGAGACACTTCTGAGGTAGAGATGGAGACAGAGGCTGGAGATGCTGGAGATGATAACTGGCCTTCATTTAGAGAGCATTTGGACAAGTTTGAGGTTGGAATGGTTATGTTGTCCTCTACACCTGGAAAACACAGTGAAAAAGTTGGATCATTTGTGAGCAAAAACCCTAACTTTACTTTACTAGGGTATTTTGCACATAGAAGGGAAAATAATGCCATGCATTAGAGGCATGATCAAATTAAAATAAACTCCAGAAAATACGACTTTCTTCAAATTCTGTATTTTTCCAATATTTAGCAAGGTAGCGATCAACCATAGCTGTGCACAGAGCAGACGGAAGAGCTATTGATGCTAACCTGCCCATTCTTCAGGGGCAAAACTCAATCAATTTTCTGAACCGCTTATCCTCATAAGGTTCGCAGAGGGGTGCTGGAGCCTATCCCAGCTAACTAAGGGCACCAGGTGGGGGACACCATGAATCGGTGGCCAGCCAATTGCAGGACACAAGGAGATGGACAACCATTCACGCTCACACTGATGGACTTGCTGTCAATCACTGACGATGGCACTGAACGAGTAAATATTGAAAATATATTTTTATCAAATCACTATACCCCCATTTTGAGACAGCAATAAAACAAATAATATTAAAAAGAAAAAAAATCACTGTTTTATTCGATGTTCACTGAAAAAGTAGGACATTGTACTTCAGACACATTTGCTGTTTTCCCAATTATTTTGAAGCATTCCTTTAAGCTACATTCACACCACAAGTAAAATCTTGTAAAATTTCTTAGGCCATATGCCACAAGCATTATAATCAATTTTCCTGCATGATGAACCATCTGATGTCAGTCTTTTCATATACAACCTGGGCCTCTTTCGTCTATAAATATAAATCAGATATGTATCTAATACCGCTGCGCTATGAATGCTCAATCAGGACATAATGAAACGGTAGGTAAACAACAACGAAACAAAAAAACTGACGAGCAAAGGGGAATAAACGTGCAAAAAATAAGTTTTGCTTCTAGATACCACATGAGTAGCTAAAAAAGTGTTGCTACAATAGCATTCAAAAATTGCCATAAAAGCGGGACGGCTGAAACCTCACAATGTTTACTTCTTTAAACACTGTGTGCAGTCACTGAAGCGTTCCCTCCACACTGCGAGTCGCACAACATGAACGAGTACACAAAAGAATCCTGAATTAAAAAAAACTGACAAAAAAACCCCAAATTGATCTTCAAGGCCCACCGCCGTTTTCAATTTGAAGGTTGCTATGTAAAATGTCCCCCACTTCTGGAATTTCCCTAATATATTTTGCTATTAAATATTGAATCGACTTAATATTAAAAATCAGACCGCCACCCCCACCCCTCCTATGAAAAGGCAAGTTTTCAGTGGCATTCAAAATGACTTCCTACCCCCTGCAGGTCTGTTTGTTCTTCTAGGACTCACTGCTTTGGTTTAGCCATAATTACATGGGCTGTCACAAGCAACTTGCCTATTAATTTGATGGTGCATGAGAGGAAGAAGCAGAGAACAACACTTAAATCTGGCAGCAGATAGATCAGTTGGGAAAGAAGGAGAGGAGCACAAGGTTTTACCGCGGTTATTTAGGGACAGACCAAGAAAAGCAGTGAGGCCTTTAGTGATGCTCTGGTTTCATGTAGAAGCACAGGGTGGAAGAAGAGCTCAGACCTATAGGAGGAAGAGATAAATAGTAACAGACTGCCGTGCCAATGGAAAACACAGAGAAGGCAAGTCAGATAAAGGAGCATGAGAAAGCTTGAGAAACAAGAAGCGATAGAGAAAGCTGGCGAAAAACGAGCATGATAAGAAGAAGCATATGGCCGATATTGAAAATGATAGCTCTACTCGCACGGCCAGGCTCGACCACGGGATTGTCGAGGGTCACTCACTGTGATCGGGAACTAAACCCTGGCCAGGTCGAAGCAACAGATGAACTTTATTGCCTCCTGCTTGGATCAGCTCAATAGCCCGTGTGTGAGTGATGCCCTGAGTGGCCTCACCGTTGATCTCCACAATCTGATCGCCAACCTGTGAAACAGATTTACACGCCATTTTTTTTAATTCATGGTCACTTTTTGACTTTGGCTAGCCAAATGGCAAAATCTCACATGGATCCTCCCATCTTTAAGTGCAGGCCCGTCTTCAGCCAGGCGCAGGATAAACAGACCCATGTTGTACTCTTTACCTCCCCTTAGACTGAAGCCGAAACCCCTCTGGCTACGATCCAGCTCCACCACAAAACAGTCCTTTTTGTAAAAAAGATCAATTTAACGGTGCATAAGGCATTTGAAATTTCTTTATCCTCTTGAGCTGAAACGGCATCGTAACAGCTGAGATGCCAAACAGATTAATAAGGTGAAAAACTGTTCTATTGAACAAATGCAAGCTCACCTGCTTGAAGAATGATGGGTTGAGTGCTACCACGTCACCATTCCTGCTCCAGCAAAAACAATAATCAGAAATTAACCCTTGCATTGGCAGGCGTCACTTCAGTCAACATCTTTCCTATAGCCATCATTATCTTAACTCTGGGGTTGGCAACTATAGGCTCTGGAGCCGCATGGGGCTCTTTAGTGCTGCCTTCGTGGCTCCCTGTAGCTTTTTCAAAAATGTTTGAAAATAGGGGAAATATATTTTTTGTTTTAATGTGATTTCTGTAGAACAAACATGACACATTCTTAACGTTTTTTTAATGCTGTAAGAATGTGTAGAATAAATATTAAAAATCAACATTTCTGTCAACAAAGATTGGCCTACGACACAAGTTTTATCAGCAGGGCGGGATGCTAGGCAGGTGCTTGTTGTAACCAAACTGGTGAGTGTGTGATGGGGCATGGATCCCAAGGGGAAATGAGAAAAGATAATTGAGGAAAACAGAGGATTCAACGTTTTTGCAAATTTTGTTCCAACCCAGAAGATAAAAAAAAGCATGGAAAACCGTACACAACTGGCGAAGGGGCCCGTAAAGCACGTTCCTTTTTGTTGTGGTTTTGTCGAATCGTCAAAATAAAAATGAGATAAAAAACTCAGATTTAATTATTGCAATTCTTTAATTTCGTCAAAGCAATGAAGCATAATTCATTATTATTGTAATGAAGTTAAACTTGAGGGGGCATTCACGTGGTGCTTCGTTATCTACAGAATGCACTGCAGGGAAAATAAACATTTAATAATGAACACTCATGATATATTTGTAGCCAACTAAGTCATTTTGATAATAGGCTAATGTTGATACATACAGAATGTGTTGCCTTCATTATAAGGCTTTTAATTTTTTGCGGTTCAAGACATATTTGTTTTTTTTCATCTAATATGGCTCTTTTAACAATTTGGGTTGTTGACCCCTGGCTTAACTTATTGTTGCCAGTCTAGGTCAAAGTGCATTTGTTGTGGTAGTTATGAAAAGAGTCAAATGATATTGAGAACACCTATTGAGAGCAATAGACCTTCATTCCATTTGGACTAAGGGATCATTCGTAGCGTTATGCAAAGTGAGGCCACAAGATTTATAAACCAAACCAAAACAAAGCAAATGAATAAATAAAATTCAGAGAGCAAAATATTCTTAGTTGTTTCAATGTTTTAAAATGTATTTGTCAGTAGTGCAGGGTGAGCAAGAGGATGGACCCAAGTGCAGGGAAGCAGGCGGACAGAGGGATTGGGTGCACTAAAGTACAGTAATACCTCGACATACGAGTGCCCCAAAATACGAGTAATTTGAGATACGGGTAAAATTTCGAGCTAATTTTTATCTTGAGATATGAGGCAAATTTTGATATACGAGCATACAGCTGATGCGAGAGGCTGCTCATAAGAACATCATGGTCACTGTCTTTCTGGTCACAACTCCCTCGTGTAATGTCTCTATAAGCACTGAGCGGAGCGTTGCATTTTTTAACTAGACAGGGGTTGACGAGACAATGAGCTACAGGTGGTTGACACGAGAGGCAACAAATAGGTAACAACACAAGGTCTGGGCAACAACAAGTGAAAACATTGGGTAATAACACGGACAAGTTACAGAAAAAGGGAAAAGTCCAAATATATAGAAAAAAAACCCTTCAAAGAACCTAACCGTGGTTGTTGTTTAGGGCATTAAGGGACCCAGAGAATATGTATATTCAAGCCGCTGTGGTAATGGTCATGGCTAAAATGAAAAACAGACTAATTAACCAGGAAGCCTTATATAATAGACGAGCAAATTTTAAACCAGTCTACACAATCCTGGCAGAAAAAAAAATCTGACAAAAAATTGTTTCTGCTATAACTCAGCGATTCAGCACACAATTATTCTAAGCTTATGCTCATGCTTTCCGCACTTAACTTACAAAATATTTCATTCATTTAGAACAGTGGTTCTTAACCTGGGTTCGATTGAACCCTAAGGGTTCGGTGAGTCGGTCTCAGGGGTTCGGTGGATCCTCTGCCGCGGAGGTCATGACACATCGACTCATCATGTCTATACACGATAACATGCCCTGTTTGACCATCACTGGCTGCAAATGATCACATGACATTGCTTGGCCGATCAGTGCTGCGAGAAATTTATATATCTTGAAATTTAAAAAAAATCATATTGTATTTTACATTAAAGTGGGGTTTGGTGAATGTGCATATGACACTGGTGGGGTTCGGCAGCTCCGACAAGGTTAAGAACCACTGATTTAGAAGCAATCATCAAAATGAGTTTACAGTCTTTTAAGTGTGAAATGCAATACCGAAAACGGTCATTAGGGCGCCCCATTAAACCGTTTTAGGATTTCTGACTGAACCAACAATCCCTGCCAACATGGTTATGTCATGTGGTATGAATGGGAAAATCAGTTCCAATGTCAGGACAATATAACCTCGAAGTCATGTTATGAGCTACTGCTGAGCAATGTGATGACACAGTTCAACCTAATGCTTCAAACTGTTGTATTGGCAACACATTTCTCTGCCATGTCACCAGAAAAATGGCTTTGTACAGCTTGCCTGCTTAAACATTTTTTTCCATACAAACTACAATACCGTTTGATGAGTCGAATTGAAATGCTGAGCAGGTGAGGATCTGCTGCAGCAGGATTAAATGTGCAGCATAAAAAGAAGCCTGACTGCTCTGTAATCTTTTTTTTCTTTTTCCCTTAGCTCCACTATTCAAGCCGAGATGCAAGGGATTTTCTGTCTTTTTGTGTGAGCCACAGTGGAGCAAAAACCGCAAGGTGCAGATAAATGGTTGGACATATTTTTAATTTGTCCACAACCCCCAGTTGAGAGTCTATGAGCATGTACCTGTCCACATAGTTTGGAGGCTGCTGGCCAACAGCTCTGTGATGCCCTGAAGGACTCTGCATGGCTGAGTTTGTGGTGGACGGAGGCATGCTGTCTGTAAAAGTGGTTTAAAACTATCAACCATGTTTAAAAATGGTCTCCTTAATGAAAAAAACATGCCAACCCACCGTCTTCAGGTACAACAGTGAGTGTCACTGAAGTGCCAGCATCCTTGATTAGCTGGACAATGTCGTTGTGTGACAGCTCTATGATGGACTGACCGTTTACAGCAGAGATTCGGTCACCCACTTTCATCTGACCGATCCGATCAGTCGGGCTGCCGTCAATTATGCGTCCAATCTTGTGAGGTATTACTAAAACACACAGACATCAGTCATGTAAGCATATTTACAATTTTTGACTTGACTATGGATGCCATTTTTCTCATAGACACCATATTTACATGTGATGTCAGAGGACCAAGTCATTCTCGTTTGAAACCAGTCACGCACATAGACAATGGATTCTAGACCCCTCATGGTATTGAGCAAGACAGACACAACTCAAGTGCTCATATGGCTCACTATTTTAAAAAATGCTTTTCATGTGGTTCTTTATAAACATATGGCAAAAGCTGGTTTGCTATAATTCCTGAAAAATGTTTGCAGTGATATGTAAAATACGGAATTACTAGTTAAACACTGTTTACTGTTTTTTATTCCTCTGTCAGGCCCACAAAGATTAGGGATGCCTCGATTGCCTATTTTTGCATGTGAGTTGAGTCTGAGTGAGCTGGTTTTGTTTATCTGCCAATACTCCCTCCTGTTTCAATACTCCGGAAATGAATTAAGGAGCGAAAATATCACACCCAAATGCATTTTCCCCCCAATTTGCCATCCAACATTAAAGCTATATATGAGCGTTAGTAGTGATTTTTTTTTTGTGAATCAGTTGTGCAGCACAAAATAGAGTTGTGAACAAATTGTTTAAATATTTGGCTGTCATAAAAAAAACTAATAAAGATATATTCCAACAAGATAAGTTGGGCACTCTTGACTGTGATTTTCTTAAATTTTATGCTCTTTGTTCTGCAAAGTTAGTTTGACTCATGTAAATATAAATATGTAGTATAGTACTGTGTATGTACTTTTTGCAATATACATCAGGATTATTTTGTTTCGTGTAACCCTTAATACATTTTAAAACCATGATCTTTTTTTATTCAATTTCGATCCTCTGGAAATGACGTGCTTGGGCCCGATTCCCAATCACATGATCAGATAGATCTATCTATCTCCCCAAAAAATGTTTGATAAGCTTTGCCCACTATTGTAATGCAAACTGCAATTAGGCTTTGCCGTTTCGGATCATAACATGATATGCTTCAAGACGCAATACCCAGCCTAAATAACGACAGAGCAATTTAATTAATCTTCCTTCTGTCAATCACAATGGTGTTTTTGACTCATTCACTGCCATTTAGAGCGATAGACATCAAATTTAAACTGGGATCCCTGGCACTGAATGATAACATTCAGTCTCAATGATAGCAATAGATAATGCAATTAATTTTATGAAATAACAACGAAACAATTACAACAGCAGGAAGGTAGTTAATCAATTTCCTTAGTTTCAGTGTTGTAAGTAGTAAAATGCTGAGCTACTGTATGGTCAATTGTCCCTAGGTATAAGTGTGAGCATGAATGGCTGTCCATCTCCTTGTGACCGAAGTCAGCTGGCATGGGCTTCAGCACCCCCCGCGAGTGACCCTTGTTGAGGATAAGCAGTACAGAAAATTAATGAATCTTTATTTTTGTATGCGTAGCTGGTAAATGCTAATAGGAAAAAGGGTCACAAACCTGAAAATTCTCTTTACCAACTATGAAATATGATTTCTGACATTTGGCAGCTCTGAGTTTGGAAATACAACATTTATAATGACGTCCATGACTGACCTCCAGGAGGTGGTTTGTTCTTTGAGGTGAGGATGACAAAGCCAAAGCCTTCGTTGTCTTTACGATGTAGAGTGACATCAAAGGACTCTTGTCGAGACAGATAGGCAGCCTTCGGAGGCTCCATTCCCGTGATTGTAGGAGAGCTACCGACCCGAACAGGTGTCATCTGCATGGGCTGCTGCCCAACATCCTCTTCCCAGCCACCACCATCTGAAAAAAAAAATGGTCCGATAAGAGCTGCTTGGGCTATTTCAGCAATATCTAAGACTACAAAAGTTGGGGGTCTCAGTGTACTATTAGCATTATTAAGAATAAAAACTCTTATTTTGACGTAAAATCACACCAAGGACTAATGTGAAAAAAATACTGTTGAATTACATTTTTTATCCCCATTGAAGTTACAGCTGGAATGCTGACTGACTGAAAAATTATAGTCAGTTCTCCTACAGTATATCAAGATTTTTCTTCAAATCTTATAAACTATTTTGTTCATACTTTCACACAATTATAGTTACTGTAGCACTATCAGTCGAAAAACACCAAATCTTTGAATAATTATTGTTGACATGCCTTTTGCTTGCATATTTCATTTTGAACACAGGACAGCATTTTACATAGATATATTTTTTGGAAGAACAGGGATCATATCATAAAAACAAATTTATTTTTTTAATAACAGCCTGATATAATGGAGAAACATTCAGACTGGTTTTGGATTCTGCACCCAAAAATCATTTTATAATAGCTGAGAGAGCTACCTCAACAAACAATTTATTACTTTTATACTTCTTAAGGAGGTTACACCATCGACTCACCTAAATGTGTAAATTTCCTACGAATCGTTAGCATGACCTGTCCATTGCGGGCAGCGTTAGTCATCAAATCTAGTACTTGTTTGTGCGATTTGGCTTTCACTGGCACGCCATCTATACAAAGTAGCTCATCACCCGCCCGCAGGCGGCCGTCCTTCTCAGCAGCACCCAGCGGGACAATGGCGCCTATGTACACCTGGAGACACAAAAATGATAATGCAGTGCATTAATGTGCTGACACAAAAAGCAAATCTGATTTTCTCCAGGAGAAATGACTTTCTTTTCCCCTGAATAGTATCAATTTGATATATATTATGCACTGTATTATCTGGATTAAAAGTAGAACTTTTTCATTGTTTTGCTAGTATGGCTGCATCTCATAGCTAGGTGCAACTAACATGTTCACTCATTTTCTGAACCACTTAATCCTCATTCAGGTCGCAGGTTGTGTAGGAGCCTATCTGACTCCGGGCCAGAGGCGGGGGACACAAGGAGGCGGACAAACATGCACACCCACACCCATACCTAGGGGCAATTTAGTGTGTCCAATCAGCCTACCATGCATGTTTTTAGAATGTGGGAGGAAACCGGACTGCCTGGGGGAAACTCATGCAGGCCCAGGGAGAACATGCAAACTTCACATGTGGACGTAACCTGGATTTGAACCCGGGACCGCAGAGCTGTGAGGCCGACGTACTAACCACTCATTCACCGGGCCACCCTAACTAATATGTTTTCTTTCTTTCTTTCTTTTTTCATCACACTGACAGTCGCAGGAAAGGTGCTCCAGCTCTACTCTAAAATCCACAACCAGCTAATGTCACATGACGCATAAACCCCAAAACTAACAAAATAATCTGGCCTCTACTATCAATATAGGGTGTTAGAATTTTATAAACATGTATTGTAGCGATAGAAAAATTGGTTAGCGCGTAGGCCTCAAAATTCTGAGATTGAGGGTATAATCCCAGGTTCAGTTTGCATGTTCTCCCCAGGCTTGCGTGGGTTTTCTCCAGATACTTTGATTTTCCTCCACATCCCAAAGGTAGGCTGGTTGAACACTCTAAATTACCCCTAAGTAAGAGTGTAAGCGTGAATGGTTGTCCATCACCTTATGCCCTGGATGGCCACCAATTCAGGGTGTCCCCTGCTGGCTGCAATAGGATCGAGCCCACCCTGCGACCCGTGTGATGATAAGCAATACGGAAAATGAATGTCAAATGTGGTACCTACGGCGCTCAGTAGCAGCAGTGAAATGTCTCCACTTCCCAGCAAAGAAGGAGTAGGAAGATGAGAGCAATGAGCAAACGCTGAGCTTCCTACTTCAAAGTGAGCAGGATTCTCAACATGGGCATGGATAGTTGTCGTTTCTATTCGTGTTGCACTCATACTCGGAAAAAGAGCATTAGCTGTTATGAATACTATTAACACAGACAGAAGTGGGAAATGGAGCTATTTTCAGCTGACCTCTCCATCTGCGTTGGCATGCGTAAACATGTCCTAGAAACACACGTGCAGACGTGACCAACTAAAGATTTCTCATGTTGTGTACTTTTTCAGTTCTAGTTTAGTCTTTATAATTCTCATTTTGGATTAGCTCAAACTGGAAAGGGTGAGCAGATGTGCCCATCATTACAGATAGCTGCATCATTTTACAAACTAGCCAAATCACAGTGTAACTTAAACAACAATGGCAACTTTCATTCATCTTCCGTCCCGCGCATCCTCAAAAGAGTTGCCGGAGTTTATCCCAAATGACTTCGGGCAAAAGGCAGACTACACTCTAGACTGGTCGCCAGTCAGCCATAGGGCACACAGGGAGACAGACAACCATTCGCACCCACAATCATAGCCCGCGCTGGCCTGCACCCAAGTCAACGGAGTGAAACAGGGTTAGGGTTGGGTCAGCCACACCTGAATCAAATGATCAACTGATCAGCAAGCTGTCCACAAGCTTCATACCGATCCCGATTATTTGATTCAGGTGTGTTGGTGGAGGGAGACATGGAAAACAGACTGGATAGGGGCTCTCGAGGACCGGACTTGGCCAACCCTGCTCTACACCATAGGCCGCCAATGGCAACTTATGTTGAAATAAAGTTTAAATATGACATTGAATTGTGAATTATATTTAAAAGGATGTATATTATGAGTTAGAGTTTGATTTATTTAATAAGGGACAGCATATATTAATGAACTTATTTATATTCATGTTAATGAACATATATGTAAATATGTAAGATTGTAGCTGAGGGCTAATTTCCATTATTAGTCCCCTGTGTAGATAAATTTAGATAAATATTTCTATAAAATCATTTCTAACATTAAAGTAACAAATATAAAACCAACATGACATTTCAGATGAGGTCCAAAAAATATGTTTTTTTCCTTTTTCATTCCACATTTTTTGGCTAGGGCCACTTATATTCATAGAAAACTTATAGTCCAAAAAAGGTTTTAAGTGAAGGCTGAATGAGCTCCCTACTTACTGGTTGCTCCGGGCCTTCACCTCCGAGGACCCGAAATCCGAAGCCAGACTCATGGTTTCTCTTAATGAACACATCGAGATCCTTGGAGTTTGCAGCTGCAGAGAAATGAGATACAATGAAAATGGAGAAGACAAAGATGCAAAAGGTAATTTATTAGGTATTATAAAATAATTAGTATCCACATACGTTGGTTATCCAACATAGCCTTGGATTTGATGTACAGATCTGAAGCATCTGGTTTGGGGGAAGAAGAGCGAATGACGTTGGCGAGCGGATTAGGAAGCATCTCTGTATGACCAAGAGTCTCGGGGCTGTTGTTTAGCTCCGATCTCTGCAACTGATTAACAGGAGTAGGGTGGGTGTGGTGAGCGGTCTGTTGAGCGCCTGGCTGAAATGTAGGTTGGGGTGTGTGCTGGGGAACAAGCTGAGATGTTGGAGCTGTGCGCTGAAAGAGAGGGATCACATAAGGACATAAATTCGAAACACAGATAACTATGTGCCAAGTGCTTGCTGCTCTGCATTCTGCTGGGGATTGATAGAAAAACTGTTGCTGTTTCAGCTTGTCACTGCTGTAATAGTGCAGCATTCAAGAGCAATGTAAGAGTAATTACTCACAATACCTTAAAAAGCTGAGCGGTGAAACATTGTTTTCCAGAAAAATACTTTTTGGGCAAATACCTGACCAAAATAGTCACACACACATTGGCTGATGCATGCAGTTAATATAATAATGTATTATTATCTGGGATTTGATTGATCATCGACTATAGTAGTATGTACATTATCATCAGTTTCTGACCAATGAGACACGTGTGTTTCAACTTACTGGTTTCAATGATTTCACAGGTGATGTCTGACCTAGAAAAAAGAAATAGGTGAAAACATTTAATAATTATGTTTCCGTTTAATGTAGTAAGCAATTGAGATATTAAATTGCTAAATCGTTAATTGACCCACAGTGAATTAACCAAACTCTTTCAACAGGAGAAGTAGTAGTGGTTAATTGCTAACTGAATATACATGACTGGAATGGAATATATACCCTCTAATTATATGATATTGATAGACAGCTACCAGATTTTTTAAAGTGGTCTGTCTGAAATCTTGATGACCGTTATGGAGAAAATTGGGCTTTGAATCAATTAGTATTCTACAATCACAAAACATCTTTAATGAAAGCTCAAGAGCAAGAGAAATCAGAGAGTATTTTCTGTATTTTTTCTTTAATTACCGTATCTACTCGCATATAAGCCGCCTGTGCATATGCTTA
Organism: Stigmatopora argus; assembly: GCF_051989625.1. Lineage (NCBI taxonomy): Eukaryota > Metazoa > Chordata > Actinopteri > Syngnathiformes > Syngnathidae > Stigmatopora > Stigmatopora argus. The sequence goes on along the minus strand of NC_135387.1, from coordinate 5,916,389 downwards.
AAATTGTTGAATTTTGCAATTTCTTCCGTATAACCCACCCCATGATTCATATTCAGGTTTTAATAGGGAGTACAAATGTGTTACTTTGAAGGGAAAATCTTAAGAAAAATCATCAAGTGGTATTTCTGAGATACTGTCTGAGTCAAAAGCACATTATTAGGGTCAATATCATAAGGAAGTTAATATGCCTGGCTTTGTAAATTCAAAATATCAAATTATTCAATTTGAAAAAAGAAATGTGAGAACCTGATGCCTTCTAATGACGAAAATTACAATTTTCTTACCAGAAGTTTGAACCATATTGCTTCTAATGTCAAAATATCTCAATTCTTTCAATGGTTCATATTACTGCAATTGTTGTCATTTTCGAACAAGAAATAAAACGGAAAAAAATCTAAGTGGAATTTTTCATTTTTTTCTAAATCAAACCTACTCGCGTCTGGCCAGTCAGAGCACTTTTAACTAGGTCAACTAGATGAGTTGTCCACCATGAATGTGAATAACCCCAACATCCCTCCCAAAAATCCCAACCCAGTGACTCACCTCCACGAAGAATCAGGACATTAACCTCACTACCCACAGGCAAGTCTTTGAGTATGTCCACCACCTGCGAGTGACTCAATGTCTGGACATTCTGTCTGTTGATCTCTTTGATGACATCACCTTTCAGCAGACCACGGCACCATTGTGCATCTAGAATCATCTTCACCTTTTGACCCAGTGGACAATCAGCAATCGCAAAGCCAAAACCTCCAGGGCCTTTCAATAAAGGGACACTTATGAGTTCAGGTTGAAGCAGTGTGGCATCTGGACCCTCCTGGTTGTGGGCATGCGGTTGGTGGTGGTGGTGGTGTGAGTGGTGGGGGTGGTGATGGCGTCCCCCGTTAGCCATTGGTGGTACTACAGAACTTTGCCTGAGGAGGGTTCCTCCTTCCGGGATTTTGTGTTGGGAGTCTTGAGGCGTGGATGTGGTAGGAGACGAGCAAATATCCTTGGAGGCGTCCTCACTGCTGCCAGAATCCTCAGGTAGCGGGTATCCCCGGCAGAGGACCATGTCGACATACTGGTTGATGGGGATGGATTGAAACATCTGCACCACATCAGCATGTGTTTTTCCCAACACACATGCCCTATTGATGTCAACAATTACATCACCTGAAAACAAAAAACAAAAAATAATGCATTCGGCGAGTGAGCTCTAAAACAGATCCCAGCACTCCTTCATGAATATATAAAATCGCAGGTTTGAAGGAACAGCCTGACGAATAGGTTTACAAACAGATCTGAAGTGCCAACTAAATCGCTGTTTGTATAGGCGAACTAGGAGATGGCCTGGGGGGCAGTCTAGTGGAGCGGGTGCTAAATTGCTTTGGGGGAAAATATTCAAGGAAAAAAAAAATTTAGGCGGGGGATTGAGTGGTTAGCACGTCGGCCTCACAGCTCTGGGGTCCTGGGTTCACATCCAGGTCGGTCCACCTCTGTAGAGTTTGCATGTTCTCCCCAAAATGAGTTCTGGTTTGAATCTGTGACTGTGATTCGGATTATGGTGCCCTAAATCACTCCTTGTTGACAGTGAATTGTGGTAGAGGGGTTGCGTATCATCTCACTGCGTTCGCCCCCAGTGATATTGTAAAACGAATGTCCCACTTCGATTGCTGTCAATACAACATCGAAGAATTTTTATGTGAAAACATCCAAGCCCCCAGGTGCTGCGCTAAGAAAGTGACGATAGGACGTGGAGGAACTTAATGCACCGGCAGCCCCTTTAATCACTCATTTCAGGTGAACCATAAACGCTTAGGGATGTAAACAATAAATAAACATAATTTATTTTACAATATATACTAGCTATACTGTCGTTTTTGGGGGTTGCTCACTACACTTTCCTCCCAGGGCACTTGGTTACCACATAGTACCTGTCAACTTACACATTTTTCCCGTATTTTATACGTTTTTGGATCATTTCGAAGTACCGTATAACAACTTTCGGACAGGATTTTTTTTATAGTAGGTTTTTTGTAAAACCGATCTCGTTTTACCAGTGGCGGGCGGTGTATTTTCTGGTAGCGCCATCAACGTATCAATCCAACCCTCAAAAACTATTTTATGGCTATAAAACCTCTACTGCAGCTACAGCTGCGACACATAAAAAATAATCAATAAATTAATGCACAAAAATGGGGTAAAATCCACTTCCTAGCAGCATTTCATGATTAAATACAAATACTGGAGCTTTTCAGACATTAAAACTAGGCCAGGGGGTGATTTTCCCGGGAAAAGACAGCGATGAACGTCAATGGCGTACGGGCAAACATTGCCCGAAAATGGGGTAAAATCCAGCCAAAAACAGCATTTATTGATTAAATACAAATACTGGAGCTTTTTAGACATCAGAACCGGGCCCGGAGTATAATTTCCCCGGTAAAAAGACAGCGATGAACGTCGATACGTCCATACGTGAAATGACAAAAAATGCACTAAAATTAGGTAAAATCCACTTCCTAGCATCATTTATTGATTGAATACAAATACTGGAGCTTTTGAGACATTACAACCAGGCCAGGGGGGTGATTTTTCCCGGGAAAAGACAGCGATGGACGTCAATGGTGAAATGCCAAAAATTAAACTGGGGTAAAATTCACTTCCTAGCAGCATTTTGTGATTAAATACAAACACTGGAGCTTTTCAGATATCAGAACTTGGCCCACAATTGAAATATTATTTAGGAATATAGCCATATTTTACTCACCCAAAATCCTTTTTACACAATATCCATCCTCCTTTCTTTCTTCCTTCTTTCCTATCGCCATCGAAGCTAATGATGAAAGTCGAGCCTGTCCTGTCATATTTCTGGCATAGTCCGTTTTGAAAATGGCTTTAAATCAAAACAACAATATACTATTTGCTTGTAGAGCTAAGTTAGCGCGCTGAAAGTGCCCCACACACCATTTTCCCGGCTGTAACAGGCTTGCTAGCTTCGGAGTTGACCGCCCTTTCTTAAAGATGTCCATTTTTTTCCTGAAAAGGTCCGTCTGCAAAATAGCTTTGTGAGCAAACAGAATCTATTTGTTTTTGCTTCTGTCGGCCATAGTGGGTGGAGTTTGCGATCTCGGCTGCCTCGGTACTGCTTTGGCCCGCCTACTAGCCAATCATAGTTTGTGAAAGCAATGACATGTCCCAGCCAGCAAAATGCTAACGCCTATGAAAAATCATTGTGGGGTTGCCAACTCGAAATCTGATTGGTTAAAAGCAACAGTCTAGTTTAATGCAGCAGAGCCCGCAAGAACTGATTGTGCAGGCTTTGAGGCAGATCTGATCTGGCAACAAATAATGGCTGAAATGTGATTGGTTAAATGCTTCAATATGAAAACACACAGCAGTGCAACCAGGGGGGAAAGCAATGAAAGGAAGCTAACAGACCATTTGGAATAATAAGTACGTATTGATGGACAAAATATAATATGATTCAGATATTTCTTAGGCCAGCAGAGAAGGCCTTGAAGGCCCTAACGGCCCGCCACTGCGTTTTACCCATTTTGGCTCTAATCCGGATCGTCTCGGTCATTGGCAACAGACGCAAATGTCATCCTCGACTGCTAATATTGTCATGCTTTAAGCAGGATATGAGCATTCCCCTTTCACACGTCCGCCTTGTCAGGAAGCAATGTACCCATACATGTACGTCATACAGCGACATCTACAGAATCTTGAATTTAGTGCATACTGATTCGGGACCCCAAACATTTTGGACTTTGAAGTGCGCCCTATGTGAGTAAATATGTGCCGCGTTGCATTTGCACGTTTTTTTTTATCACTCAATAAGAGGAATTGCAATCATTAATAAGGGGACCAATTGGCCGAGGTTGACAGTTATGTTACCATAGCTGTTCGACAAACTTGCCTCAACAAGCCCACCCAATTAATCCTCTTCACTGACAACTAAAGATCAGATTGAAGAACGTTACATAGCTCCAGTAGTCCATAGTCAAGATAAAGTAAGGAAATGAATCTTCACAATAGCATGAAAATTAAAACATTTATCATAAAAAAGGGTTGGTGTAAAAATGATAATAATATTAAGACACAAAAAAGGCTTGCCATTTTGTAGCCTTTTTGGTACAAAAAAGAGTTAAGTTTTGTAAGTGCTGATACTTTTTATACAGATAAAGTTGGAGAAAATGGCATAGTTAATCATAAAGCATGCTTGAGATTCATTAACAGATGTGTCTTGTGTTTAGATTCGCTTCTCAAAATTGTCTTTGTTTGATCATGCAATGTATTTTTTTACAGCAAAGGCACAGTTCTGCAGCCTGCACCCATATTTGTTTGTGTACTCTGAGTAAATAAAGCCGCATTATGCATGCAAATGATTTGAAGCTGAGTGTCAAAGTGACACAGATTTTCTAAATGACAGTAGGTACCATAGACCAATCTAAACCATTAGTAACTAATCAGACTTTTGCTCAGAAGAAGAAATCTTTATACCTCGTTATAAATGGGATGAACGTTAGCAGACATTAAAGAAGGAACCTGCTGGTCTGACTTTCCTCAGTTTTGTGTCAGATTATGCAAAGTTACTCAGAGATATCTTGTACATTTCTAAAGAAATATAATCCTTGAAAGTTTGAAGACAAGTATGCTAGAATGCAGTACTTTGAAAAATGTTGTCCCTTTCGTCACCTAGCCTCTTTGACTTGTCCATCGCGATACAGAAGTGTCAAAGTAGGAAACTCACCAGAGGCAATTTTCTTGTCGAGTGCAGCAGGCCCATCAGTTAGAACATTTTTGACCTGAAGAAACTCGTCTGGACGGTCTCCTCCAATAATGGTGAAGCCGAAGCCCTGTGGGCTTTTTCGAAGCGCAGTCTGATAAATGGTGCCTTGTAGCTGAGATGGGTCTCGTGTGAAGCGATGTACTCCATGACCAGTCTCCTCTGTCACAAAGAGAAAGAGAAGAAGAAATATGGAGAAAATGTAATTGAAGATCTGATTCTTGCAAGTTCGGATATCTCAAAATATCCTATAAGCAAATAATGTAGTACTGGTCGCGTGATGTGAACAAAGTAATAAACTGCCATCTGTTTGTAGTCATCCAACAATATTATAACTCACAATGTGTTATTTATAGAGATAATGCACTTAACTGTCCGAAGTTGGGTGTAAAGTTTATTTTTGTACACTTAGATGTAAAAAAGTTAAACCTAACAGAATGAGGAAATTAAAAAGTCCAAAAAACAAAACAAAGCAAGACAGAAAAAGGTAAAATAGGCGTCTGTTAACATAAGTTTTTCAGATAGCTATCACCTAAAAACAAACAGGCTGTCATGGTCAGAGAGAAGAAAAACATGAGTCAATATTGAGTGTTGGTCAGTTAAACAATGAAAAAAATGTGTGACTTATATGCCCCCCAAAAATATGGTAGTCAAAAGATAGTTTTACTGTGGTAATGGAAATTATTCATCTTATGTGTGGGTTACTGTGATTGGCTGGCAATCAATTTAGGGTATATTCCGCAAACTGCCCGTATTTGGCTGGGATAAATCAGTGGTTAAAAAATCATCCTCTGAGAGATTCGTGCACAATACAGTGGTACCTTGAGATATGAGCTTATTTCGTTCTGGGACTGAGCTCGTATGTCGATAACTCGAACGAACGTTTCCCATTGAAATGAACTAAAAACAAATTAATTTGTTCCAACCCTCTGAAAAAAACACCAAAAACAGGATATTGGATTGGAAAAAATGTTTTATTTCTTCTAATTCGCCATCTATTAACAAAGTAACACATAACTAGTGATTTAATATTACTAAAATGTGTTTAATAGTACTAAAAATATACAGATTTCGAAAGGGGGAAAGAAAGACAGGACAGAGGGGGGCGGAGAGTGGGGGCGCTTTTTGCACGGCAACACGCTCGTTTAATAACATAAACAAATTTAAATGAACTTGGATTACGATGCAGACACACTCAAAAATAAATTTAATCTAACCATACACTAAACTTAATTCTAATTTTCGAAAGGGGGAAAGAGAGAGAGACGGACAAAGAGGGGGGGGCGCTTTTTGCACGGCAATACGCTCGTTTAATAACATAAACACATTTAAATGAACTTGTACGATGCAGACACACTCAAAAATAAATTTAATCTAACCTTACACTAAACTTAATTCAAATTTTGTATTTAAGTTTGATACCGTCCGGGTTGGATGTATCTGCCCCTCCTCCACCCTGACTTTCTGTATCGATGTGCTGTTTGCTTTTGTATTACCTTCAAAATATTCCGAAAATGATGCACACAAATGTCCTCACAATAGGATAACGCACGACCACTTGCCAACAAGAAGTAAAATATACGCGTACTAGCGATCGCTGCGCTGATTGACGGAAAAAAAACACTGAAAAAAATGCAACACTCCACCCAGTGCTCGTAGATATCTGTTATACACGAAAGAGATGCAGCAAAAAAGACGCTACAATGATAAACAACCTCTCATGTCTTGGCCACCTGGCTTTCTCGTATCTAGAGATAATTATTTGCTCGAAATTTTACTCGTATCTCGAAATGATCGCATGTCGAGGTGCTCGTATGTCGAGGTATCACTGTAAATAGAAGACATGTTCTGCCTTCCCTCCTCCACATTCTAGCTCCATCATTTGTCAAAGATTCCTGAATGAGTAACAGCATTCTGCAGTTTCATCCTCAGATGGGACTCTCACGGCTGACTAAACTGAACTTGTGATAATGGAATTAATCAGTTTATGTACTGGTACTGACTTTTGTACGCCCATTTAAAATATCCAATCATTTGTGTGAATCGTTTTTCAACAAAACAACGCCAAACACCACACTGTGGCGTAAATGATACACTCTCGTCATGTTTACATGATGGTAATTAAGCTGTGTGCCATTCACCAAGACCGTCCGACGCTCAGGGACAGTCCGATGTCTCGGGGGTGAAGTAATTATATAAAATGTCAGACTGGATTGTAAGCTCTATAATTATAGTGCATTGCTCGGCTTCTCTCTGTCTCTTGCTCTTTCTGTTTTGTCTGATAGATCAGGTTGACTGTCTTGCCAGGGCACTGTTTAGAAGCCACTTCACGCACGTCCACAAGCACACTACTTGTTATTCAGTCTCATTAACAAGGGCAGAAAGGTGGAAATGGTGTGTTGAAGCAGAGGTGGGCAACATACAAATAAAGCCTGTTTCATCCATGGACTACAGTGTGGTAGGTCGAAATCAGTGGAAAGTGGAACATGAATGACCTTGTGTTTTATGTGTGTAGACAACAACAAATACCACCTGCCTGTGTGATAACAAGAAAAAAAGTGTCACTTAAAAGGTCCCATGCCAACATTTGTCGTTTGCATCACCAGCCAAACTGATACTTTTGAAAAAAATCTCATTTTGAAACAACATTTGTTCTGCGTTTTGGAACATTAGGGGGATGATTACTTATTAACATCACTAAGGTAACCTACTATACTCTTTTTAGAGGCCAACATTGTTCATTTTTTAGGAGTAATATTTCACTTGTTCACATGACTGGCACATTTGGATAACCCTAACAATAAGAGTCATTGTAGTAACTCCAGCTACTGTAGAAGTAGCTATTTGACAAGTAGAATAGTAACTTGAAAAAAGTGCAACCTGGGCATTACTAAATTATTATTTATTTAGTTTTAATTTATTGAAATTAAAAAAAAGTTTGCCACAGGACTGTTAAGACACAAAAAAATAACAAAAAAAGATGTAATAACTGGAATTATGTTATCATGAGTTACTTTTTTACTACTGAGAACCTGGTTCAAAAGGACCTTCGAACTGGCAGAATTTCATATATGCCTGCCAAAATGAGTTTCTTGGCCCAATGCAGCTTAGCTCTATTATTCAAATGCACTATTATTATATTACATGGTTGCTGTTCATAGGCTACTTGTCAAGTCATGAAAGACCTCAGCACGAGGCATAAGATTTGGATAGGGCACATTTTGATTATGAAAAAGTACAAGATGCCAGGAAAAACTCATCCATATGCACTTGACAATAAACATTATTTCTCTCCCTTGTTTTTTGGAGACTCACCTGAAAATGTGGCCGTTGTTGAGGATACTGCAGAAGGCATCTCCACACTAACCTTCTTCTTTGCTTCAAGCACTGGATTCTCAAACTGAGTCTTCTGGTTGATGTGGCTGCAAGTGGGTACACAGAGAATACTAAATAGGAGACAAATGCTTTTTGGAGGTTTGTGTACTTTGCATTATTTCAAAATGGTTTGTTTGGTCGAAATTGCAAAGTATGTATTTTACTGTGCTCACCGGTAAATGAATTAGGATTATGAACATGTAATAATGTATTTCTTCCCTATGAATTCTTCATCTTGAGGAATTTTAGGGAGGAAAGAGGAATTTTAAACCTAATTCCTTTTTTAATTTTATTTTAGAAAACTGCAATTATGCATACAAGTACCTTTTCTTTTCAGGAAGGCAAGTAAAACACTATGCTGACATAATGCATTTTTACAGGTTTTCTTGTATTCCTTTGATATTAGAAAAGTAACATTATAATTTAATTGGAGCATTAACATTTTTTTTCTTTCAGAGCGCCTTAACTTACTGGTTCAAAAACCAAGAGAAATAGTGCAGTATTTCTCCACACTGTTGCTGCAGATGCAGAATAAATTTTACAATATGTGGCAGCCAGATATATTTATTCTACACATACCTTTTCTCATTATTATTACAAATTACCGTATTTTCTCGCATATACGCCGTATTTTTCGCAAAGAAACCTGAAATTAGGGTACGGCTTTTATGCGCACAAATTAAGACTTGACATGCACTAAACTGAAAGGTGACTAAGACGAAACGCGTCATTAAAAAAATAAACCGTATCTTCCATAAAATGTGAAAAAACTCACTTGTGCCTGCCATTGCTCACTCAGGGCACCACCATCTTACCTAGGGATTTGCAAACTAGAATGCTACGGATACACTTCCTGGTTGTACTGGTCACGTGACTTTCTTTTAGAATTTGTCTACGTGCAGGCAACACCCTTTAGGAATGTGCAACCCAGCAGACAATCCTTTAGATTCATACAGTATCTCAGAAATATCACGTGTGATGATTTTTCTTAAAATGTTCCCTTCAAAGTAACATTCGAAATCACTATTAAAAACATGAATATGGAGGTGAAAATTGTGAATCAGGGGGCGCCTTATACGACAGAAATTGTAAAATTCAACGATTTAAAGGCAATTTTAAGTTTGCGGCTTATACACGGAGGCGGCTAATAAGCGAGAAAATACGGTAGGTGTTTTTAGTTACTAATAATGGTGTTGCCTGAGGGGAACACTACATAACAGTTAATATTGTGATGAAAAAAAAACACGAGGAAAATAAAGGAAGGGGGCTGACTTTTACATTGCTTTTTGAGAGGACTGATGTTATTTGTGACACCAACTAATGTAATACCTTGAACTGAATCCTTGCATAGGTCTCCCTCAAAATCAACTGTTTATCTTGAAAAAAAATCTCCCAGAACCACTATCACCTGAATAAAAGCAGGTGAAAATGGAAACTATGAAACTGCACTATAAAGTAGCAACCTGGTTAGAAAACATTATAGCACAATTGTGTAACAAAATGAAAAATGATCAGTGCGAATGGTCATCTGTCTCTTTGTGTTCACTACAGATGACCAAAAATTTGGGTTTCTCTTGAAAAAATGTGGCGGTTCCGGAAGGAAGCAGTTTAAACATTTAAAGTTCGCCTAACCTGCTTGTGGAGTTGAATAACTTGAGTGAAAGGTTGCAATTCAGGCTGCTTTTTAATCGAACTTGGGCTGGAGGCAGTGTTTCCAATCTGGTAACCCTGTCTCACGTTGCTACCTATCCTTACTCCCTCATCACTGCAAATCATGAGACATCACATATTTGGCCAGACAAAGTAGCAAAGACATTGGGAGATGCGGCCTCTCATTGACCCTCTTTTATAAACAGAGGCACTGATCCTCCCCCTACGCCTTTTTGTCTAGAGTAATGGGAGCAAAATGAAACATTAAGCTCTATTTGTACTCTTGTTCACAAAGAAATATCCCTTTGTTTCTCACACAGGGCCCCAACACTATTATTTTTGCTGCTTTGAAAAAGGCTGTGTGAACCAAAAGCGCAGGGCATATATGAGTATCATATCATCATATTGCATCATCCACATCAAACTCATCTGTACTTTTGCCTTGGTTGTACAGATAAACACAATGTTGCTTACTACTCAGTACCATAAAAAGTGTTCATTGTTTATTAAGCCTCAAACACCATCTACACCCTCCCCCCCCCAAAAAAACCTGGAGATGTGAACTTACTCCACATAGTAGGTACCATACTGGGGGTCCTCGATCTTCTCCCAGCCATAAGGCAACTCTAAGGTCAAGAAGAGTAAAACACACATTAAGACTTCTAGGACTAAATATGTTTTAAAAAAATTATCAACAATATTTCTTCTGGGGAAAATTGGATTTGCATCGCTTTCAAATGATAGAAAATGTGTTGAAGTGATATGAGAGTAAAATGTTGAATTGTTAAGAGCTAGAAAATACAGCAAGTATCCTTTGTTTTAGAAGATGTGCAGATAAATGTTATCTCAAGTTCCTGACATTGTGTTACAAACAAATAAGAGCAAGTCCTTGGAATGATGAGTTCTCTGGATGTATACTACGATTTTAGTGAGATAACCTATACTTATGAACATACTGTTCTTCATTTGCTGCCACAGCAGTTGCCAATTTTTCAGTAAGGAAACCCTAAAAGCCCTTAGAAACTTTGAAATCGTTCATTATGCTAACAATGGTATGCTCATTCTAAATACTCATAAACAGTACTTGTTAAGTTGCCAATAGATCTTCAGTAAGCAAGAAAGCCTTTTCTATAAAGAAATAAGATACTGGACTACAAAACACACTTCTTTCCCATAGTTTTGACCATATGACGTAGTCCTCCACACTGATAGCTGCAAGAAGGGCGCTCTAGGCGTGCCTTCCACTTAGTGTTGGTGCAGTTGTTCAGAGGTGATTTTAGGAGAAGAATTTAATGGATTCGGTAGTGATTTTGTGTGAGATCCAGAGTTTAGTAAACCAGTTAGCGCGTGTTGTTTAGGCCATAATTATCAGAATAACCGTCTGATGCTTATTTATCCTGTTGTTCTCCATGTCATTAATATGTCTAATATTTGCTCTTGTCTTTGATCAAATAAAAAATACCACCAGAAATGCAACTAGTCTTCTAGCAGGACTTTTGTAGTGGACTATTGTTTTTTTTTTCTTTAATCACTTCATTGTGCATTTTTTTGGCGAGAGCAAAGAAATACTCAAAAAAATACGGTAGTCAAAGAAATCTGGCAAATATCCTACCTCCTTCTTCGCATTTTTCTGGAGCCTTGGCCTTCCTAGCGAGCCGCGGGTCCAGCCACGTGGTAGTTTTGCTGTTATGGCTGCGCAAAGGCAAAATTCATCTAAAGGCTTATTTAAGATCATCAAAAAAGATAAGACATTTAAGCAATTAGCAGCGCCACAATACCCAAGAGCTATTTCACGAGCTCTGTGAAGCTGAAAGATTTCAAAGCTCATTGAAATGAGATACTATAGCTACATTTTCAGTTCACACAATGTATAGTGTTTTAATATAAAATCTGAGAATGCATTGTTTTTGCTTTGCTGAGCCCCCAGATAATTTGACTAAAGACGTAAGGAAATATGACCATTTTTTTTGTTTATTTTTCTGTAAATAAAGATGATCTGGGTGATCAGGAAATTGGGAAAAGTGGAGTCAGAGCACTGCTGAGAGTTCATGCGACATTAGAGCAAAGCCAGGCAGTGTTAAGGCTACTCACTCTATAAAATAGACCATGCCGGTTTCTGTGTAGGCCATCTCCCAGTTCTTTGGCAGGGGCTCCTGACTATCGTCCTGCGCCATTGCACTCCAGGCTCGCAGGTCCATGGCACCAGCTGACTGATTGTAGCTGGGCACAGTCTTCCTCCAATCCACCTTGTCCTTGGGGTCTGCTGCAGCCCGACATGCCGCCAGCGAAACCGGCACAGAGACAGAAAGGGGAAGTGGATGGGAATAGGGGTATGGGAGGTGGTATAAAGAGAAGGAGACGGGAGGTGAGAATGTGGAACCATAGGGTCTCCTCTGGGCTCCTTGCATGGTGCCCTGCCGCTGCTCAACTTGCTCTTCCTCTGCACACTGGGTGGATGGTTGCATCCCACCAAATGAGGAAAGGGTAAAGAGAGTGAGAGAGAGGGAAGGGAGAGAAAGAGAGAGTACACATAGAAGAATAGCAATTGCCATTGAATTTGCATGTCAGCAGCGGTATACTGGGAACTGCCTCCCGGGCAATGGCAGAGCTGACCGATGTTACAGCCGGGCCACATCAGCCACATCTCTGCTACTATCGAGTTCGAGTGTGGCTCTTATCTGAAAATTCTGGAGATTTTCATCAGGTCATTGATTGTGCTGTTTGCATATCCACTGGGACTCATTGGCATAGCTATAAAATGTGTCTTTCTGAAATTGTGGCCTCGTTATTACGACCAAACACTTCTGCTTCCAAAATGGTTTTAATTGATGTACAGCACAGGTATAGTCAATGGCTCTGTAGAATGTCACTCTACTTTCATTTTTTTTGTTAGGCTGAAAAATTCCTTTACCACCCGCAGGTCTATTGATGATGTGTATCTTGCTGCATGCTCAATTACCTTTACACACTTGACCCTTGCCTGCTTTTGCTAGCATGTCTCTCAGTATAGAAAGCCATCCATCATCTAGAAATGCACAATCTCGAAAGGGCAGTAAATGAAAGGCTGTTTTCTAGATATTTTCATTGGATGTCCAAATCTGTGTCATCCTTGCTTTCATTTTGTATTGATGTGTGAGTGTGAATGGTTGCTCATCTCTTTGTGCCCTGTGATTTGGTGGCAACCAATTTGGGGTGTCCCTATCCTCCTTCCCATAGTTGGGTGGGATAGGCTGCTGCACCCAGGGTCCTTGTGTGGATAGTCAGTAGGGAATGAATTGAATAAATATTCAAATGCATATTTTCCCACGGTAACACAGCCTCCAACTCACCCACTAACACAAACTTGTAATATTTTGCTCTCTATTATGGTGAGTATGAATGAAAATGTCTAAATTGGTGTTCATCTCACCAGTTTGTCCATTGACCATTGGAGGTCTCTCGTCTTCGTCCTCCTCCTCTGGGGCTGCGCTGTCCTTCCTGTCCATTTTGCTGACTGAGGTTGTGCGCTTTCGTTGGACTTCATTGTCAAATTCCTCATCAAACAATACTTGGTCAACCAAGTCTGGCTGTACAGGGCTCGGCTCGGCAGGCGGTTTAGGTGTGCCATAGTAGTTACCTGAGGAGGTCAAATTTGAAACGTAATTCACAAAATGATCACTTACTAAATTATACTGCTTCAAAAAGTAAGACTGCCTGTCCACACCAAATCACTCATCTTGGATTTTTAGCATTATTTTTTTTTTTACAATCTTATTAGATATATTATGACCTAGGATTTTTATTAATTTACTGTATTTGACAAAAAAATGTTTTGCAGCTCTATATGGCCAGTACAACACACTCAACAATTTGCAGTTTAGATTAAGGTGTAAATATGATAAGGTAGGTGTATATTTTCGTATTACAGGGTAGTTGTTTGATATTTTCATTCAGTTTTTTCCCTATTATCTTTTATATTATAACACCACTGTATTAGTGCTCATATAAATAAATCGTTGGAGTACAAAAGCTTATTAGGAAGAGCTAGCAGTAAATAAGTTTTCCTTCTTCTTACTCCTTCTCGAACAAGTCTGAGCTTATGATATTTATTTTGTTGTATAACTAAACTTGTTCATTTTGAATTGTTCTTAAGGTTGTTATTCTGACGTTACATTTTTCATCATAGGTGACACAAATATTTCATTCATTCAGAATTGCAACCTCTGGATGCTAATGAATTTTTTTTTTTACCAAAACATTCTATTTGACGACGCTGTGCGAATTTTTTCATCGTCAAATTTTAATATAGTGAAAATATTATCATATCATATTATGCGCACATTACTTTCTAAAAAAAATTAATGGCAAAGTAAAGTTGAGGCCATGTGCATTTCTGTCTTTGTAAAGCCATGTTTTATAATGTATAATTTCAGTGGTCATCTTAAATTATTGTTAATCTGTTATGTAATGACTTGAGTCCCTAAAACATAGAAAGGAGTACGCTTGTTAACTCGTGTGCTCCCACTGACAGTGGTAGATGTGAAATTTATCCTAACTAGGAGGGCTAGAAGTATCCCAATTTAAATGGATCGGATGTCCATCCTCCACAATGAGAGCCAGAGAGTTAAAAAGAAACTCGTGAAAACGTGATCTCATCTTAAAGTCCATCATCCTTTCCTGTCATGTTGGTGCCCAAGGCAGTGCAGAGCTAACTACACAGAGCGAGTGCCCACAGTGCAGCAAGAACTCCAATCATTTTCATCCTTCCTCAAATACACCATTGGAGGGTTTGACCCGTTAAGATGAGGACACAGAAAGATATGAGGGGAATATCGAGGGACATATCGAGGGACGTAGCTTTGCTATGTTAAATGAGCTAATTAACACACTGTAAATGAGGCCAGAAGGGGCATTCACACACAGGTACGCACACCCCGCTTTTCTTTTTGTATGCCTCTATCTTCGTTATTGGAATATGATGTGTTAACATTGTACTCCTCATGACATACTTTTACTCATTCTCATCAATAGTAGGTGTTTGGGGACCCCAAGGAGACATGTGGCTGTGATTGCGGTAAGATTATTAGTCACAATGCAAGTGGTAGCTTGAGGAGATCTTGGAGAGATGGCCAAAACCATACAATCTTAAAAAGGGAAACTAAAGCATCTGGAGGCTAGTTGTTTTTCTTACTGATTTAATGAGTGTACTGTGTCTTTGAGAGTCAGTGTTTTTTAAAAAGCTTTGTGCAATCAGCTAAAACCCCAAAAGACTCCTTGTTTACTTTGCCTCCTTGTTAATTTACAGTAATTATGAATAGTTAATCAAGTAACTTCAGAAGTGTGCGCTGTAGGGGAATACTGACGCAATGAGTGGGGTGCACCCACAAGGAAGCAGAAATTATGGATGCCATATTAAATAAAGACGTTGAATTGAATTGAATAGCTTTATTGTCATTAGACATGTATAATGAGATTTAAAGCTTCACCGTGAAGTGCACACATAAATACTCAATAAGTAATTAAAAAAAAAGTCTAGATTAGGTCCTCCTAGGTGCAGAACTTAAGTTGAGTATGGGGCAGTCTCATCATATTGTTCAAAATGTTATGAGGACATATCTACTCAAGTCAACATTAACCTTATATCACAATAATCACCACCATTTTTTTCACTTTGTGGATGAGTGTTTTTCCATGTGTTCATGTCTGTGATGTAATGTGTACATAAAGAGGCCCAAATTGTCAAATTTATGTAGACACTGTATTGATTGTTTCTTCATGAATGCTTGAATCTGTCCGTTTTTAGTTCATCAGAAACAGCCAAAATTAGATAAATCCTTGATAATAAAAGTATAATATGCCTATTATCATGATACATATGATCGCATATTAGCCGCCTCCATGTATAAGCCGCACCCTTACAATTGCCTTAAAATCATTGAATTTTACCATTTCTCTCGTATAAGACGCCCCTGATTCACAAGTTTCACCTTCATATTCATGTTTTTAATAGGGAGTACAAATGTGTTACTTTGAAGGGAAAATCCTAAGAAAAATCCTCACACGTGGTATTTCTGAGATACTGTATGAATCGAAAGGATCGTCTGCTGGATTGCACTTTCCGAAGGGGTGTTGCCTGCACGTGGACCAATTCAAAAAGGAAGTCATGTGAGCAGTACAACCAGGAAATGTGTCCGAAGCCCTCTAGTTTGTCGTCCCTAGGTAATATGGCGGCGCCCTGAGCGAGCAATGGTAAGCACAACATACGTTTTTTTTTCTTGAAATTCATTCATAGATGTCAAAATAAATTCTGTTTAGCATTTCATCTGTTTATCTTTACTCTATTTTGAAATAAATGATCGTACCAGCTGCATTGTCTTGCGTTATGGCGTTTCGTCTTTGTTACCTTGCAGTTTCGTGCATGTCAAGTCTAATTTGTTCGCAAATAAGCCGTACCCTCGATTCAGAATTTTCTTTAGCTACATACACGGCATGTACGCGAGAAAATATGGTAGTTGTAGCTGCCCCAAATGTCAGCAACTTAAGATGATCATAATACTAAGAATCTGTGACATTGCTCTACCGCGAGGGCAACTGTGAATTTCCACATTTTGCTATGCTGATTATTATTTAATATAAATATAGTCTTTGTTTGGAAAAGACTGCAACTATTTAAAACCATTCCTTTACATTTCATCATGTTGCCCAGTCTTACTAAAAGTATTTGGACTCCAATAATTAACAGTTGGTCAGTCCTAGATGCAATTAAATTGTCACGCCAGGAAGGTTAGGATATAAGGGGTCGCTCTCTTGTGTCTCTGAAAAATATAGACTACGTCTTAAACAGGTGGACTGGAGACCCAGATGCATGGAATATGTTTATCTACAAAAGAACATAGAGCATATCCACAGGGCACTTGTAGAGAGTATATCGTAAATTGGAACACAATTGGAGGTGATTGAATGCCAGCAGCATACTGCACACAGCAAAAAAACTGTAAAACACAAAAACGAACAGTGAAAGGATGAATCACTATAGATTAATGAATGGCACCGTTTCAAACAAATAAAATGGCGTTCACTGCAAAAATTTGTCATTGGTCTTGCCAATTAACCTTAGCAAATGAATTAGCCTTTATCTCCTTGCCAGCCTCTGTCACAATCCCTCATTAATTATTGAAGATAGACCTGCAAACTCTGGGGCAGTGCCCAGTATGCTCCAGGCTGTGTTTGCGAGTGCCACGGCCTCAGGCATGTGAAGGCAATTTTACTTGGTCTGGAAAGAGCGCCTTGGCGTCAGGTACCTATTCCAGCCCTGCATTCCTCTGTCGCCTTTCAGGGTGCGATTGGGGACATCTCTTTAACAAAACCTCCACACTATAATGAGAACCCATTTTATTACTTCTAAACCTTTAGCAGTTGGCAGCAGAGAACCTCTGTACTCTTCCATCTCTGTGACTTTTGGCTTGCTGCCCCACTTGTATCTTCATAATAAACAGCAATGCAGCTTAGCCTCATGACTTTACAAAGTATGCAACACAATCACTGAGCTTTGTGGTGCAGCGAAACAGTGAGGTGGAAAATTAAATTTCCTGTGGCATCCATGATTGTCAGGGGGAGGATGAAGTATTTGTTTTAACGAGGATTTTATCACCGTCTTTTGCTGACACAAAGGCATGGACGATACCAGACGAGTAAACTATAAATCACTGCTGCCTATGACAATTTATAATTGCAATAGCTCCGCTATATGATTATAGTAGCCCACTGGCTATTCTTGTATCCAAGAAGTCCAGCAAGGATATTTAAACTATTATCATTAGGTTTCTCGGGTCCTTTTAGATATTTCTTTACATTATAGTACGAGGCACTACAGTTATTGTTTAGTAGGTTACTATTCTGATGTTTTTTTTCTCCACAGAATTTGTATGGCATCTTTTATTGATAATTGACACAGGTTAAATATTATGCAAAAATGTATGTTGTAATGGTGACCCTGGCATTTAAATGAATCTGACATATTTTATGCTTATAGAGTTAGAAACTCTGTTACTGAAAAGATTATTTTTGAATGGAAGTGGTTGACTAGAATGATGTATAAGAGGTGATCCCAGAATGCCCCAAAATGTACAAGAAATAACCCTGAATTAAGTGCATGACCTGTAAATACAGAAGGATGAACAAAGAGGAGACCTATAATTAACTTGTTGCTTGTCATTTATGACTGTGAAGATTGTTTGTGAATGCCCGTCGCTCAGCACTATTGAAATGGCGAGGTTACGAATCCATTTGGACTACAATGGACAACAAGAAATGCCCCCAAATTAAAAGGAAAATCTCCAGACAATGACCCACAGGAGAACACATTTCTAGATATGAAGTAGTTTCATAACTTTTCTGTCCAAACACAAAAACAATGAACATAAAAGTTGACTGAGTTCCCGAAAGTGCTTTATCGTACACTCATCCCTAATTTTTATTTGTTGCTGTTGTAGATGTCAACTCTTAGTCAAATTATTGTGGCGCGTATATATACTACTAGCGCTTGTAATGTTGAGTAACAGTATAGAGTAAAGATGCTGTAGCTGCATTATGAGAGGAAGTATAGAGCTACTCCATTACTCATCCGGCTGTTTTATGGCTTCAGGGTTGAAGGCCTGGTCACCTGGGCCCATTTGCGAGAGAGAGAGAGAGCAAACAACGGCCTTTTAAACATAACAGCACCCACACCCCGAGCAAATCACCTGGGAACATATTAACTTGGCTTGTCTCACATTTATAATACTGTAGTGTTGATCTCGCCTGGCCCAGCAGCTGAGTGGTTCGCGCAGCAGCCTCACAGTTCTGGGATCCTGGGTTCGATCCCAGGTTGGTCATTCAATGTGTGGGTTTTCTCCGGCTACCCCAGTTTCCTCCCACATTCCAAAAATATGCGTGGTAGGCTGATTGAACACTCTAAATTACCCCTGGGTAAGCGTGAGCGTGAATGGTTATCCGTCTCCTCGTGGCCTGCGATTGGCTGGCCACTAATTCAGAGTGTGTCAGGAGCGGCTCGCTTGCCGTTAGGTTAGAGCAGCTGCAAGTGATCCTTGATTACTTCCTGATGTGTGTATTTAAGCTCCACGGAAGTGGTTAGTCATTGTCGGATCGTCATGTGTGACACTGCATACATCACCGCAAAGGTACAGTTCTCCCTGCTCCGGTTTTGTTTTGTTTGGGTTAACAGAAAAAGTGATCAAATCTGCTGGGTCAAAAATATACATACAGCAACACAAATTAGCAATTTTGGTGACTTAGAAAGTTGTGTCAGTGAAATGAGCTTCATAGCATGGCCTCGTAAAATCTTGTGAGTGATTATAAGTGACAACAGCAGGTGACTTCTCTGAGGCCATTTAAATAAGGCTCATCAGATGCAAACGTCAAAGGAGCTCAGCATGGATCTGAAAAAGCGAATCCTTGACTTGAACAAGTCAGGAAAGTCACTTGGAGCCATTTCAAAGCAGCTGCAGGTCCCAAGAGCAACAGTGCAAACAATTGTTTGTAAGTATAAAGTGCATGGCACTGTTTTGTCACTGCCACGATCAGGAAGAAAACACAAGCTATCACCTGCTGCTGAGAGAAAATTGGTCAGGAGGGTGAAGATTCAACCGAGAATTACCAAAAAGCAGATCTGCCAAGAATTAGAAGCTGCTGGAACATAGGTGTCAGTATCCACAGTCAAGCGTGTTTTGCATCTCCATGGACAGCGAGGCTGCCGTGCAAGAAGGAAGCCCTTGCTCCAAAGGCGGCACCTTAAGGCTTGACTGAAGTTTGCTGCTGATCACATGGACAAAGATAAGACCTTCTGGAGGAAAGTTCTGTGGTCAGACGAAACAAAAATCGAGCTGTTTGGCCACAAGGTCCAGCAATATGTTTGGAGGAGAAAAGGTGAGGCCTTTAACCCCAAGTACACCATGCCTATCGTCAAGCACGGTGGTAGTAGTATTATGCTGTGGGGCTGTTTTGCTGCCAATGGAACTGGTGCTTTACAGAGAGTAAATGGGATAATGAAGAAGGATGATTACCTTCAAATTCTTCAAGATAGCCTAAAGTCATCAGCCTGAAGATTGGGTATTGGGTGCAGTTGGGTGTTCCAACAGGATAATGACCCCAAACACCCATCAAAACTGGTAATGGAATGGCTAAATAAGGCTAGAATTAATATTTTCGAATAGTTTTCCCAAAGTCCTGACTTAAACCCCATTGAGAACTTGTGGACAATGCTGAAGAAACAAGTCCATGTCAGAAAGCCATCAAATTTAACTGAACTGCACCAATTCTATCAAGAGGAGTGGTCAAAGATTCAACCAGAAGCTTGCCGGAAGCTTGTGGATGGCTACCAAAAGCCCCTAATTGAAGTGAAAATTGCCAAAGGAGATGTTACCAAATATTAGCACTGCTGTATGTATATTTTTGACCCAGCAGATTTGATCACTTTTTTTCTGTTCACCCATAATAAAGTCATAAAAGAACCAAACTTCATGAATGTTTTTTTATGACCAAGAAGTATCTGTTCCAATCACTCTATCAGAGAAAAATCAGAGTTGTAGAAATAACTGGAAACTCAAGAGAGCCATGACAATATGTGCTTCACAAGTGTATGTAAACTTTTGACCACAACTGTATTTGTTTTACCATGATGACATTAATGAATGAAAATTTTACACGTCAAAATATAATGTTACCATGGGATAATTTTCATTTATGGAGATGATAAAACAACAATGGAAAAATGCAAGCAGATCATTACATCCACCTGATGAGTCAAAAGAAAATCTTATTCTGATGGAAATGCAACAGAAGAGAGAAAAAAAATTCTAACAACCACTAAAGGGCAAATTAATACCAGAACAGGCATTTCAGTTGATTTATAGAGTGCCCACCCAAGTTCCAGGTATGCAGTATACATGCAGAGAACTCATCATCGCCCGTGTGCGGTCAAAATTTCGTGATGCGACCAAGCCAGGTGGCCATGGCACTGTCTTTTTTTGCATCTCTTTCTTGTATACAATCTTTCTACGAGCACCGGGCGGACTTTGCATTTCCATACCCGTTTTTCCCCCCACTTTGGTCTACATTTACATACCAGGTAAACAACAATGGATCGGCAGAGTTTTGCAAAGAAAAGATCTGGAATATATGTACACTCAGTAATCAGACACGGGGAAGCGGCAAGTTCCAAACAACTCTTGATGCGTTCGTTTTGAAGGCTCCGGCGGAACGTCGGGGTGGGGCCAACCCGTTACAAAGGTAAAAGAGATTACAACTAAATTAGAATTCAGTTTTGTGTGAAGTTACATTAAATGTTGAGTGTCTGTATATATTAATCCATGTCAATTTAAATTTGTTTGTTCGTTTACGAGTGCCGTGGATAAAGTCCCTCCGAACAGCCCCCCCCCCCCCCCCGCCTCCGTGTGTGACGTTCCCTTCCCCTCCGCGAAATGCGTCTAATTTTACTTCTATTAAACACATTTTATTACTATTAAACCACTCGTTATTTATTACTTTGTCAATACATGGCGAATTAGAAGAAATAAAACATGTTTTACACGAGTGCGGCATTGCCGTGGATAAAGTCCCCCCGAAAAGACCCCCCCCCCCCTCCGTGTGTGTCATTGTCTCTCCCCTCCGTGAAATGCGTCTAATTTTACTTCTATTAAACACATTTTATTACTATTAAACCACCCATTATTTATTACTTTGTCAATACATGGCGAATTAGAATAAATAAAACATGTTTTACACGAGTGCGGCGTTGCCGTGGATAAAGTCCCCCCGAAAAGTCACCCCCCCCCCCGCCTCCGTGTATGCCGCTGTCTCTACCCTCTGCGAAATGTGTCCAATTTTACTCCTATTAAACACATTATTACTATCAAACCACTCGTTATTTATTACTTTGTCAATATATGGCGAATTATAAGAAATAAAACATTTTTTCCAATCCAATATCCTGTTTTTGGTGTTTTTTTCAGAGAGTTGGAACGAATTGATTTGTTTCCCATTCATTTCAATGGGAAACTTCCACTCGAGTTACGAGAATCTCGTCATACGAGCTCAGTCCCGGAACGAATTAAGCTCGTATCTCGAGGTACCACTGTACATCCAACATAGTACACCACCTTACACTTTAATTGTGTATTGTTTGCTAAATACCATCATAGGTTCCACTCTCCAGCAGCAGTCCACATTCTTCCAGGTTCCGAAACTCATCCACATTAATGAAGTTGTAGTCCACTCCAGGAACTTCTCCCTCTCTGGGCTGCCGAGTGGTACCTGCCAACAAGGGAAATGGGTGAACCAGCCGAAAATATAGTGGATACACTGTTTTTCACTTGGATACGTTGATGTGACATCCAGGGATGAGTACATTAAATATTTGATGGGCAGAAATAATCTGGAGCATTAGTGGATCCCTCTGTCTTAAAATAGTTTACAAAATTCTATTTATCTCAGTATTAAGAAACGAAAATTTAATTATTTTTAAAGAAGGTATTCCAACTGGATGGCCCGGCGGCTGAGTCGGCTTCACAGTGGGGGACCTGGGTTGAGTTTGCATATTTTCCAAGGCCTGCGTGGGTTTTCTCCGGGTACTCTGGTTTCCTCCCACATTCCAAAGACATGCATGGTAGGCTGATTGGACACTCTAAATTACCCCTAGGTGTAAGTGTGAGTATGAATTATTGTCTGTCTCCTTGTGCCCTGCGATTGGCTGAACACCAATTGAGGGGATTCAGCGGGGATAAGCTCCAGCACCCCCTGCGACCCTAGTGAGCATGAAGCGGTTCAGAAAATGAGATGAGGTATTCCAAGTGTTTTGACTATTTCAGAAACCATTCGGCTTTTCGTTTTCCGGTCTTTGGAGAAATCAAAATCCAAAACACTTCAAAGATTTTCTCCCATTTTTCATACAGTTCTGCAGGGAATAAAATAATCCATAACAGTAAATGCTAGTGGCTATCAAGATGAAACAATGCTGCAGTTCCTTGTGTTAAAAGCTAAAAACAAAGTTTTTTTTTCACAAATAACATCTTAAACCTACAGCAATACAAGTGTTTTTGGTTCTGTGACTAAACATACCCACAGTTACTTTCATAAAATAACAATTCTCCCAAACTGCTGCTTCTCATTAAGAACGTGCCATGTATTGCCCTGATGGTGCTCTCATTTGCGAAATGCTGGAAACACATTGTTATGGAAAATACTTCACGCTTCTTAACTCGCCAACTCCGTTCAGCATCATCTTAGCTGTAATCAGGGCTTTAACAGAGCCTCAGTCGAGTCGCTCTGCTATCTGGCCATTGCGCGCGCACGAGGGAATTTAACTTTGCATTTAATGTCCCCATTCATCACTTTCTTTCTGCGTCAACATCCACCCAGATGCCGCTGTGGGCCATCACTTCTAAAACAGCTCAGTCCACTAAAGGGAGAATGGCTTAATTTGGCTGATAGCAAAGTAAAAGAGATTATTCATCAACTCAAAATAAAGTTTTTTTTGTCATAACCTTAAAAAAAGTGAACTTCTCAATGATACATCACCTTTTGGGTAAAGAAGGCCACAATATTAAAATTTGGTATACGAGACTTAAACATTTTATGTATTTTTTGTGTGATTTGTATATATTTTTATTATATAACATTGTAAATTCAGAAAAAGCTAATTACAAAAAATAAAAACAGAAATATACTCTGTGGTACTTAACACTCATTTCGATAGTATTTAAGTTTATTTCAGTGCCATTGAAGGTCATGAATGTTCAAACCATTTATTCTACGAGAGGCTGGCCTCATCACTGCTAGTCCTCCCAGTCAAAATGAATTGGACATTTAACCCCGTCAATGGCAGCCAATGAGTTAAATAAATGCCCTATAAAGGAAGATCCTGTCATTTCGCAATCATTTTATTATCTGATCCATTGGGTGCATGTGATGGTAAAGGTCAGCCAAAAGACAATACTAAATCCGTTTGAAAACTTCTGTCTAGAAATATGACCTTCAAAAGATGTTTTTTCATTCACACCATTTTTTTTTGTTTCCTATATGCCAGTACGACATACAGTAATGATTCCCCAGCCACGACTGATATATCCGTTAGGGCTATTGATTGAGTTTTGGGTTCAGCCATGCTGTGGCCTCGGACCACTGGCACTGTTGAGCTCCTGCCGTCTTTATAAGAGACAAGTATACATGTTTCAGTGTGTTTGTAGATAGGAGTCATAGCTGCTGGATAGATGTTCCAGCAGCTTTTACTATGCTTCAAAGACTCATTCTAATTTCAACTAACATGAGCAGTTACACAGCTGAATTTTATACACAAAAGGAAAACTACATTAGCCAACTAAATTTATCGTCTAGGACAGAACAGATCTTTGTTGCTAGTATAAGTATTAGAATGTTGAATTCCCAACTGCCAAATAAATCACATAGAATAAGGAAAATATGTCAATTGTAAACTATTGCCGTGTGATTAACAACTGAAGAGTCATCTCGGTTCGTCTACAAATACAGTACTACCAGAAAATGTTGAATATCAATTTACTGGCTATCTGATATTTTTTTTCAATTTAACATAAAAGATAAAAACAAGCAATTTTATTGAGCCAGCAAAATATTGATTTTAATTTTATTCGTTCAATGTGTCAAATTTACCTTGTAAATTGCATTGCAGAAATACAACAACCTTTTCAGGATATTGACATTTTTGAGGAGCAATGACGTCTGTGAACTTGAGTTATATTATAGTAATTTGGTTAGTTATATTATAACTAACAATAGAAACAATAGAGAGTATACTGCACGATTGATAGCCAATGTCCATCATCGTCATCATCATCAATGTTGCAAATAAATGTATTTCTCTATAACTCACAGGGAATAGTGCGCAGGTACAAGTTGTCCCTGATCACCTGCTGAAGCTTGTGATCCAGAGATCCCTTCTGGAACTGTAGACTGAGGTAGTGATGCAAATCCGCATTAAGGACCTTCCCTAGATGAGAAATACCATATTTCATTACAACAAATACATGGCAATTATGTATATCATGAAAAAATATCCTCAAAACTTGAAAGTCTAAAATCACTGATGGTGGAGTGGTATATTAGCCTGCCTTTGGTGTAGGCAGTGTAGGATCAATTCCCACTCAGTGGTGGTGCAAATGTGAATGTAAATGGTTGTCTGTCTGTGTTTCCCATAACTATGTGGTGATCAGTTCAGAGTGCATTCCGCCTTTTGCGGATCCATCACCTTGCGACCTTGACAAGGATAAGCATTTTTGAAAATGGACGGATACTGCAACAAATTCTGTTAGATGCTTAAAATACTAGAAAAAAATGTTCATACATTAAACTCAGATAAATTCCACAGTGTTGAGTCATGTACATTAAGTAATTGAGGTAAATTAATTAGCCACATTTTAATCACAAGGCTGTACAGTTGTACACTAATCCCTCATTTAAATGTAGACGTAGTAGACGAAGTAGGATCACCCTTATTAATACTACATAGCATACTACATGTTTTCGCGCCTATACGAAAATACAAATACACAAATACAATTATCAAGAAGTCTCATCTCATCTCATTTTCTGAACTGCTTTATCCTCATTAGGGTTGCAGGGGGTGCTGGAGCCTATCCCAGCTGTCTCCGGGCCACATGTGGGGGACACCCTGAATCGGTGGCCAGCCGGTCGCAGGGCCGACGACGGGCAACCATGCACTCTCACACCCATACCTAGGGGCAATTTAGAGTGTCCAATCAGCCTACCATGCATGTTTTTGGAATGTGGGAGGAAACTGGTGTATCTCGAGGAAACCCACGCAGGCCCGGGGAGAACATGCAAACTCCACAGATGGACATGACTTGGATTTGAATCCAGGACCCCAGAGCTGTGAGGCCGACGCGCTAACCACTCGCTCCACCAGGCCGCCCGGATAATCAAGAAGTGTATTTATTAAATATCAAAGTTACATGCATATGAAAAGATTATAATGTATTAATATCGAAATATAAACTATTTAATACTATTTAAATACTTTAAGTCAGGGGTGGCAAACTTCCGGTCCTCGAGAGTCCCCAGTCTGTTTTCCATGTCTCCCTTCACCAACACACCTGAATCAAATAATCGGGATAGGTATGAATCTTCTGGACAGCTTTCTGATGACTTGATCATTTTATTCAGGTGTGATAGAGGAGGGAAATATGGAAAACAGACTGGATAGGGGCTCTCGAGGACCGGAGTTGGCTACCCCTGCTTTAAGTACTGTACACACAGTGAATTTAGTTCCTCTCTGCTCGATTTAAATAATAAAACAGGTAATTGGATCTTTAGTCTTCTTCGTCAGATTCGAGAGGCATTTTTCTTGTACAAATATTGCTGTTGTTGTCTTGAGACTGTTAAGACGATTGCCAAATTCAATGGCAGCGACGTCATCAGTCTCCTTCCGAGTTGCTCCATGCAGTGTGTTGACGTCCTATCGTCATGCCAGCTTCACGGGCGTATCTACGGTGTAAATCCATCATAATGCCGGTTCATATATTTGTATTCCTTGGAGTGCGGGTGTGTTCGTCCACAGGAGAATTTGCAGTTTCGCACCTTTTTGTGTGCAGTTAAAATTAGTAAGTGAACTGACAAAAAAAGAAAGGACTACATTTCTAACTGAATTTTGATATGAACATTAAAAAAATTAATTATAAAACTCCATTACAATGACAGTGATGCTAGGGTAACATTTATGAACACGTTTCTCACTCAACATTTGGTTGCTCAAAAACGTTGGCAACGTTGCAGCCGAAAAGGAACTAATATTTCATTATTGCTTTTAACAATTCACACAAGCTTGTTTCTTTACTGAAATAGTTTAGTAAGTCTGTTATAACTATGCCAATAGACACACAGCTCACTGTTACGCAACTTTTTACCAGAAGAATGAGAGAGAGGAATTTGGGTCAAGGGAATATAAGCTTGGTCTCAATCCATGTAAATTATAAAATACAAGCCTGCACGGTCTGTATTCCCCAGTAGCTCAAATGTTGAAGGAAATTATGACTAAAAATATGAAAACAAAACAATACAATGTGGTTCCCATGTTATGTTGCTTAGGAATGCCCAGGAAAAATACCTAGAAATGTATTAACTGGTTTCAGGCATGTCAATAGAGGTTAATAATTGCAAGGAATTTCCCATAGGGTAAAAAAAAAATCAATTTCTCATTTGTAAACACATGCAAATCACCTCCCCTATTTAAAAGCCAACTCCAGTGCACAGATCAGGGCAGTCTTTGTGGCCCGCCTGTCAGGTTGTGTTAGTGTGCTACATCATATCTCCATAGACAGAGAGGCCGAGAAAAAGGGAGGGAGCAGTACCTTGAAGCTTCTCGCTAACTTAGAGGGTAGCGCAAGGCTTGGTCATAGTGAGAAACAATACAAGTCTTTGTGCCTTGTCATGTGGCTATTAGACCCCTACCAGTGGGTGAGAGGGGTGCTCTTTATGGCTGGAGAATCATTAAACACAAAGGAAGGGTAGGAATCAGGGGGGTTTTCTGGTAGATAGAACCAGTGTAATGATGATGCATGGGAGCAAACAGTGGAAACGAAGCTTGTCCCACCTCTCTCATCGTTACTCTAGAATTCTATCTCAAGGCAAGGCCTTTGTTGTTGCCGATATTTATCATTCATCGTGGTTTCAAGTGAGACTACCTTTGGGATCAACGTCCAGAAATACCTGTCAACTAAAACCCAGATCTCCTTAAGTCACTACACTACTTTCCGATTAAAAAAAATGATATTCAAAGTCTACAATTGTAGTTAGTACATGACTTACACGACTTTTTGTTTCAAAATACTGCAATCAATTATTTTAGCACGTCTTGTTCACAAGTGAGGGAAGAATGGAGCGGGAGATCGACAGGTGGATCGGTGCAGCGTCTGCAGCGATGGAGATTCTACACCGACCGGTCTGTCGTGGT
The DNA here is from genome assembly GCF_051989625.1 of Stigmatopora argus. Classification (NCBI taxonomy): domain Eukaryota; kingdom Metazoa; phylum Chordata; class Actinopteri; order Syngnathiformes; family Syngnathidae; genus Stigmatopora; species Stigmatopora argus. The sequence goes on along the minus strand of NC_135387.1, from coordinate 5,888,616 downwards.
GAAGAAAAAGCTGAGCCTCTATTGATTGGTCAATCTACGTTCCTACCCTCATCTATGGTCACGAGCTGTGGGTCGTGACCAAAAGAACGAGATCCAGGATACAAGCGGCTGAAATGAGTTTCCTCCGCAGGACGTCCAGACTCTCTCTTAGAGAAAAAGTGAGAAGCTTGGTCATCCGGGAGGGGCTTGGATTAGAGCTGCTGCTCCTCCGGATCGAGAGAAGCCAGATGAGTTGGCTGGGGCATCTCATCAGGATGCCCCCTGGACGCCTTCCTCGGGAGGTGTTCCGGGCACGTCCCACCGGGAGGATGCCAGGGGGCCGACCTCGCACACGCTGGGGAGACTATGTCTCCCGGCTGGCCCGGGAACGCCTTGGGTTACTCCCGGAAGAGCTTAATGAAGTGGCTGGGCAGAGGGAAGTCTGGGCCTCCCTGCTGAAGTTGCTGGCTCCGCGACCCGACTTTGGTTAAGCGGGAGAAGATGAGATGAGACATTTGATAGTGTGTACCCTATATAATGAAAATAGCATGTCATATCTGTAACTACACCGCAACACAAAAAGACTACATAACCCTGTTAAAATGCAGTCTTGTAAAATAATAAATGACAAGAAGAATGATCATTTAATTTTTTTCACACCATCAGTGAGCCCTAAAAGCTGTGCAACTCGAATTAAAACGAGCAGTTGTCATTTCCCGATTATCACATATGCCTCACAGTTTTGGGATCGATGGTTCAATCCCTGGTGGGTTCTGACCTTCCCTGTGTGGAATTTACATATTCTCCGTGGGGTCTACATGGGTTTTGTCTGGTTTCTTCCCACATCCCAAAAACATGAAGGGTCGGGTGGTTGAAAACTTTAAATTGCCCGTAGGTACGTGAATGGTTGTCCATCTCCTTGTGCCCTGTGATTGGCTGACAACAAATTCAGTGTGTCATAGGATAGGCTCTAGCATCCCCCGCGAGAGCATAACCGGAACAAAAATTTTTGAATGAAAAACTTTTAACTACCAGCCATTATTGTATTACTTAAAAGTCAGTGTTCAAGTATTTAAACACCCTACTATATTGCAAGTTCTTCCACATAAAAATCATGGAGGGATCTGAAATTTTCATTGTAGGTGCATGTCCACTGGGATAGATATTATCTAAAATAAACAATCCAGAAATCACAATGTAGTATGATTTTTTAACGATGAAAAACACTTAATATTTGGTACAGTGGCCTTTGTTTGAAATTACAGTCATCAAATGTTTGCTGTAATCTTTCGCCAGGTTTGCACATTCTAGGGGAATTCCACTCCTCCACACAGACATGGAGGAGATATAGATCAGTCGGGTTTCTGGGCTGTCACTGAGAAACAGAGAGATTGAGCTCCCTCCAAGGATTCTGTATTGGGTTTAAGGTCGTGAGACTTGCTAGGCTAGGTAAACCAATTTCAAACCCAATGATTTCTAAGTGGAGGAACTTACAACATAGCATGGTGTTCAAATACTTATTGGATTGACTGTATGTTATACAGTAAATATATGTCATAAATTAACCTAAATCTATACAAGTAAAATGAATAAAACTGAGTACTATGGGTTTATTTTAAACAGTGTTTAACTTATTGAATGCCACCGATGGCAATAGACGCCCAAACCATTTTGACCTGAATGGAAAAATGACCAAAGGTAAAAAAATTATTGGGTGTCTAGTGCTGTCAATCGAAGCCAATGAGTTAAATGAGTGCCCTGTATATACCCTTGTGAGGATAAGCAGTATAGAAAATGAATTAATAAATGAAATTCAGTCATAGATAGTCAGAATATATAAGCATATATGAATGAAACAGTAATTTATTTTAATGGTTATTCAAGCTATTGCTGCCCCCATGAGGTTAAGGGTGTATGGACTAAGTCTTATGTAAGGTCTGCAAAAATAGCAGACAAGTTAGATACTAACTGATAACATACTGTTTAATAACCGAAAGTAGTTTCAGAATCTCAAATTAGATATCAATAAAAAGAGATTTGCAATGAGCAATAATTAATGTATTTTTTTAATTAAATTTTTAGTTCAAACATTTTTTGTGTAAAAAGGTACACTAACATGTGGCACAGTAAAGCAAAATTTATTGGCATATGCTTATGGCCATGATTACAAAGCGTAAATGGGCTTGATTTGCTGACAATCTGCAACCCAAGATTTGATATTGAAAATATGCCTTCAGGGAAAAAATAAATAAATAAACTGGCATGCGACGAATTAATGTAAACCTGTAATGTTAGTTTCGGAGTGTGACAGTATTCTAGAAAGGTAGATAATATCACGCTAACACAAAAAAGAGACCTAATCTGAGATCAGATTTTGATGGAAATCTAAACTTTCACCATAGGGTATGCAGCAGTGGGCCATGCGTGGCCATGGTGGTGATTTTTATCCAGAATTGTTCAGATTTTGTTTTTCCTGAAGAATCATGAGATGAAGAGCAGCTGAGCTGATCAATGCTATAAAAAGAGCATTGCTCCACAAGAAGACCCATAATGTATAAGATCTAAGTTTAATGTGAATACATAAACTGAATGATTCATATGCAAGAACTACAATATGTAATGCAAAAAAAAAATGCAGTCTATGCCTCAATGACAGAGGCAGCAAAGACGACAGCGGTGGGGGTTTAATCAGTATTTCCTTTCACGGTGGCACCTGTGGTAACAAGAATGTCTCTGCCATCTGCTAATTACCACATTATTAGGCACAATTGGCAACGAACGTTGTAAAAACTCATCTCTGGAGTACACAGGTAAAGATTCAGTTGACGGTGAAAAGATTCCTTTCACGTGGAAAGCGAGGAGGTAAACCCCAAGATTCAACCGCATGTGCGATCAAAAACGCAAGCCAGTGGATGCGATCGACTGTGGCAAACAGAGGAAAGGTGCTTGCGAAGTGACCAATATAGTAACCCTAACCCTGAATATTTTTACAGGGCACCCATTGTTTAATTTCAAAGAGACACATCTTGGGAATACTGCAATTGTGTTAGTTATAATGATGTGTAAGCTTAATCGAAACTTAAAGTGAATGCGTTAAACATTATCCTTATCTGTGGAGTCTTATTCTGCATGAATAAGAAAATGACTGCATTAATGACAACAGGTCAATTTCATCCCTTTAAACTGTGATTTTTAGGGACAGGGATTTGGATTTCCTTGTTCAGTTAAAGTAGTAAATGAACAATTATCGTATTTTCCGGACTATAAGTGGCCCTTTTTTCATAGGTTGTCTAGGCCTGTGACTAAAACTCTAGTGAGGCTTATATATGAGTTTTTCCCCTCTCTGACCACCAAAAGTGTTCCTGCTATATTGATTTTTTCTTTGAAAAACTTAATTTTACATTAATAGGAGCCTGTTTAGTCAAGAATTTAGTAAGAATTGCCCTCCCTAAAGTGCGACTTTTCCTCCAGTGCGATATACTTTTTTTCTTTTCATTCTGAATTATTTGGCCAGTGCAACTTATAGTCCAAAAATACAGTAATAAATTCATTGCAACATTCAAAGGAATGTTCTGATTGTATGTCATATTTCTAGATATCTTGATTGGTCAAGTTGCTATTATACCAAGCAATTATTTTGACATTGATTTTGTAAATGAAGTGTTCCAAGAAACACACATTTAAGTTGAACAAGTTGTGAAAAAAAGTCATTACAATAACATTTATCCCTGTTTCCTTAGCTCAGCTGACATAATTGAGCACACTGGGCTTTCTGTGCTTTGTATCCAGTCCTAATTCAGCTGTTAACTGACCGCCATAATGACTATTAGCTGAACAATTGGATTCCCCAAATCCCCCCACAATATAAAATATCTCGAGCATTGCCGGTGATATGGCATTAACTTTTGTGACGTTAATCAGTCCTTCTATCATTCATAAGCTCTTAAGCTTTATTGCTGATTGAATTATATATAGTGGTTATTTCTGTTTGCGGTATTTAAAACATGTTTATTGGAGTTGAAATGTTCTTCCCGCCACCCTTCCATTTATTTTCTTCATTCTGCCGGCGATGCTTTGTGTTCTAATTTGGGTCTGCTTTTCAAATGTACTAAACATGCAAAACCTCTTATGGCAAAGTGTCTCAGCTTTCATTAATTGTGCCTGCTAGAGAAATCTCTTTGCATCAACAAGGAGAGAGATTGCTGATGCCAAAATTAATGATGGAAACCCTAGCTAGCATGCACTAATATAGCAAATTTCTTTTTGTTCACTGACTTTAAAATTACTCTAATTCTGAACTATAAGGCACACTTGACTACAAACCATGTCCACCAAATTTGACAAAATTATTTGCAGTATTAATCCCAAGTGTATTTAGACCTTAAGACATGCAGCTCATCCGACTGTAAAAAATCCTCACATAAGACTGGTTTTAAAATTTAGGAAAAATGTAATGGATTATTGGGAATGAATGTTTGTTTGATTTAGGTTTAGATAGATAGACCAATAGAAATAATGCGATCTTATGAATCGCTCGGTGGCAGAAGGAGTTGGACCCAAGACACAGAGAGAAGATGCACGCCAACATAACGTGACATAACCTCCAGACAAGACAATACTCCCACGCCAACTGAGAAAAACATGGGTTCAAAATATATAGACAGGGGTTTGACAAGTCAATAGTTTAAATGTAGGACACAGGACAGGACAGACAAGGGAAAACCCAAACCACCAAACCCCAACAAAACAAGACATGCAAGGACCTGATGGCAAAAGGAAGTTTACTGTCATGTCCACAATATATCATGTCAAATTGAGCCTGGATTTCACTCTTTACCTGGAACATTTTGCTTACTCATGCCCTGATTAATTGTATAGTTTATTCTTCATTATGGAATGCAGGAGCAGGGCAAAATCTGTAAAGACTGACAGCCCATACCACTAAAGTGCTGCCACCCCCACAACCCTAAACACATTAATTGAAAAACCAGCTATAAAAATACACATAGCCTTGGTGAGGCACACAAATAAGAAGTAAAGAGCAAAATAAGAGAAGAAGCTGTTTGATTATTTCTGTTTGTTCATTGCCACCAGTTTCTTCTCCATTATTCATTGTTGGGTGACTTGGACTTGCAATACTCTGCAACGTTCAAACCCTTCTGTTGTTTGCAATAGCTATGCATTGAGAAAGCTCCATCTGGCTTGTCATTCAGATTTGAACACAACTCCAGGCTTGTCATTTCATAACTTATTGTAAAATATTTCAATCCATTTTATCTGCATGGTGAATGGCCAAGGTTGTTGCTGATGGCTGCATGATGTCACTCCATTTTAATTTCTCGAGACTTGCATTTGTATGTAGAGTGAAAGGACAACAGAATTACTTGACATTGTAGTCATTTCCAAATTTATATATTTCTTGATCCACTCTTTAATTAAAGAGAAATGTAATATTCATCTCAGCTATGTCCCATTCTAACAAAGAATCAGATGTTACCAACCCTTCCCTAATTAGCACATACTTATATCCTGCGCTATTCAATGCATACCATCTATGAATTCCAGTGCTTAGGAAGGGCAAGGAGCATCATAAAAGACAATACACATCCCGGCTTCCACCTCTTCAACCTGCTGCCCTCTGGCAGGCGCTACAGAGCCGTAACAGCCAAGACAAACACACACAAGGACAGTTTCTTCCCAAGAGCCATCCCCATACTCAACTCCAGTTCTGCACCTAAGAGGACCTAATCAAGTCTTACTGCTATACACTTCAGATCACTTATTCAATGTTAACTAGTTTTTATGTTGACTACTACTTATTTATTATGTTGACTATTTATTTACGTGTTACTTATTTATTGATTCTTTATTTATTATTATTTATTGATTCTTTATTTATTATTAATTATTGATTCTTTATCTGTTTGTTTTTTGTTGTTATTTGTGCACTTTGTGGTGAAAGCTTTAAATCTCATTATACTTGACAATAAAAGCCTTCAATTCAGTTGTTTTCACTCTTCTGAAGAAATGTAAACACTGTTTTCAGAACATGAGAGCAGAGCCATCCTCCTCCAACAGTAAAAATTCAACGTGCTGAACAGTCACTGCCAGTGCTTAAAACAGAGAGCATTTCTTACCAACCTGTGCAGTGTGCACCATCACATCACCGACTAGATATGGAACAAGATTAAAGGAGAAACGGATCAAAGAGAAGAACAACCCTTTCTATCATAGGTAAGTAGTATGTGATAGAAAGGGATCTTCACATCCGTTGACATGGGAAGATAAGAGAAAATTATGGCACAGTTGGTTGGGGTGGCAGGGTGTTTTTAGAGCATAACTGAGGGAGGACAATACAATGCATGTAAAACTAAGATAAGTAAGGAAACATTGAGTACTCGTCGCATTAATCATCTCACAACAACTAGTATTTTTGAGAAATTTACAAGACATGAAATGGAAGAAATCTGTTATTGCTGCACATTTCATCAACTAATGATTGCTAATACCAACACCAACAAGATATCAGTTAAGGTTGTAATAGTGATCTCCCTCATTACCTCTATTTTTCCTAGTTGATGTTTGGCTCTACACGCCAAACAACAATCGAGCAGTCATGATCATTTAAGGATGCATCCTGATAATATGCACAGCTGAGCAGAATGGCTTGGAAGAAAGATTAGAAAGAAGAAGGATTTAAGGGTAGTGATTCGACTTATTTATGTGATTACCCATACGCTGCATTTTGCTCTTGCTCTTCCATCCTTAAATTTCATCCAAGTATTATCTTGCATTACAGCGACATTCATTTATCAGTGAGTTGACGACTAAAGGAACAAAAACTAAACCGTGAATCTGTTTCCTGGAAAAAAATGCTTCATATAAGAGTGATATCTGAACATTTTGCCCGTAATTTGAAGAAAAGTGGAGCAAAAAATATCAAAATTCCTTATATTTACTTGAATCAAGAATTATTTTCAATTTGAATTGGTTAAAATTGTACAAGTCACAATTATTGATATAAACAAAAATATAAACTTTTTATTACAACCAGAGACATGAAATGACTAACAATGTTCAGCCCGTGCAAGAGACGCTCCAATCTTTCATCACACCCAACCATCTTGTGCTCCTCTGTAAAGCTGGTCATATTCTTCAGATGGCATTCAATCATCTCCTGCCAAAAGCATTTGCAAAAATGGTGTGTATTAATGTGCCACCTTATTTTCACATGAACAGTGCCATTGGGAACTAAAGAAGAGTCATATTTATTATCTGATGAAAGCTTAGGTGGTGAAAGAGACCACACAATAAATAAAGCGGACAGATGTCCGAAGAAGAGGCAGAGGCAAATGCAGTTGCCTAGTTCACAAGCCAACGGAGCAGATGATGCAAAACAAAATAATTTTGCAATGCCTTTATCTGTCAAAAAATGCAGAGTCATTTTTAGAAACACAGCAATGAGTAGAATACTTTGATAAAAATTCTCTTCGAAAATACACAACACAAAAACCACAAAACACAACGTGACGACAACACTGCTTGGGCGTACAGGTGGCTTTGCTTAGTTCCCAGTGGGAATTATGAATGTCAAAACCACCAAAGCAGTCATTTGCCAAACAATTCAGTTTGGCTACCAAACATCATGAAAAGAAAGAATGCTAACCTTACTGTGGGTTAAAAATCAAAACTTTTGTGAAGTGAATATATTGTCATCGGACTGTTCTAGTTAGGGTTGCCAACTCCCTGAAGAAAAAAAGTGACACCTTGTTGGTAGAGCCAGCCGTTCCGATATCTGTCATCCTTTAGTTCTTTTTAAAAAAAAATATTTTACCCAAGGTGGAGTGGTTGTTGTTGTTGTGGATTCACCCAAAGCGCCTCAGAAGCGCTAGACTCGCTATTGGAAGGCTGGCAAGTTCGCCGAAGGAGAGACCCAGCTGCCGTCAGTATTGGGCAGACTGAGAGATAAAAGAAACTTAAAAAAAGAGCCAAAACTGAGGGAAACAGAGAGAAATAAAGCGCCTCCCATGGCACAATTCTGGATGTGTCGATACGGATTGGAAGGTCTCCCGGGGGTGTCATTCACGGGACACCACTAGAAGGTTCCAATATCTTGTTCCGGAGGTGGAGCGGTTGAGAGTGGTTAGAATGTGCGCCTCACAGTTCTGAGATCCAGAGTTCGATCACTACTGGGTGTCATTTGCATATTCTCTCTGGGCCTGCATGGGTTTTCTCTGGGTACTATGCTTTTCGCCCACATCTCAAAAAACATGCTTGTTGAACACTCTAAATTGTAATTAAAATTGTGATTGTTTGTTAATATCCGTTTCCCCTGAAATAAAATGGCAACCAAATTCAGGGTGCCCCGCACCTACTGCCCACAGTTGGCTCTAGTATCCACCACTCCTCCAACTAAAGCTGGGCAATAAAACAATAATATTGAGAGACTAAAATGACAAAACACAAGTATAGGTTGTCATGAAAGCAGATAGCTGCCCCACATTTGGTATGAAAGTGGGGTTGTGTTCTAGGTTTCTTCATGTTTTTCCTCCTGGCTCATGTTGGGAGGTAAGGGGGGTGGGGTGCGGTGGGGATTGGGGTTACTTCACCAGGTGCAAAATCCATTTCATGCATAAATAGCTTTTGTTGTGTTTGGCATGGTATCAATGAAATTGTATTTATGTACAAAAGTAACACTGCAGATATGTATAATGGGTCTTTTCAAGTTGCAATGCAGCACAGGAGGTGATCAAAAAAGTGTGGATGTAGCAACAACACCTAGCCTGCTAAGGTGAGTCATGGTGTTGCGTAGATACTGATGTAGGCAGGCAGTGCAGAGTTGTCTGACTGATGAGCAGTGTGTCTTTATCACCACAATTTCAAAGAGATGACTCGCTCGAGCTCCACAAGGAGTTTGGCATTTTGTGAGTGTGAGTAGCAGCACAAAAAAGGTTGTGGGTGCTTGGAATGGATTAATTTCCGGTTGTGTGCATAGGTTGGATATTCATTGTTGTTAAAAAAAACTACATAAAATTGCCTTATATTTTTCTTTTCATGTTGTTTCCTCTCCACGTGTGCAGACTTCATGTGAAACGTTAGGCAACTTCCAGTGCTTATTTTCTCTAAAATCCCTTATTCAGGCATATTTAAAAAAAATGAAATACATATTGCAAAATATACAAAGAACAACTGGCTGTCACTAAAGTGAACTGTTATTGATGCACACAATAAAAACTACATTCAATACTTGGTACCTCTCGTCACATTATATCAAATGGTTTCAGAAGTGGTTTTGTAACTTGGATTTTTCGTAAATAGAACCATATATTACATTAATCATCACAATTCTTTCCACGATTTTAATACTCCAACCTGATCTTTTTTTTTTAGTAATTATTAATATATATATATATATATATATATATATATATATATATATATATATATATATATATAGCCAAATAAATGATTAACAGATGCAAAGAGTAAACAGGCACGTGAACAGCCAAAATAAAATTATGTTACGCACACTCAGAAAAACACAAAAAACACCTCCGCCAAACAAGGGTCAAAGGGACACGAATAAGGGATTTACTGCCAGTCGGAGCTGATCAGCTGGAAAAAAGATGGAAATGTCCCCAAAAAGGGGCCCAAAGGTCACACATTCCGCTGGTGGCTACTACCTTGACCGGGAGGGCTCTGACATCTGCCTAGAGCGTCCCACTTTCACGTCATGCTCGCACTGTGCTCCCCTGTCGCATTCGGTGGCCACTATGCTGTCTCTAAAGTCCGCCTACAGTGCGCTAACTTTTGTTTCAGCATCATGAGTACGCAGGAGATGCGAGGCAATGCCAATGGAAAAGCACCTCTAATATGACAATTAAAAAAAACGAGTGTATTTACGTTTCAAGGATGTTTGATTGCATTTGACATTTCACAAATTGGGATTGTTTTTTGTATCTTGGAACAATAGGTATGTATGTACAAGCGCACCACTGTACACGGTCAATAGGCAGGGTTTGGAAGAATCCTATTGTAATAACTGTTTCAAAGTTACAGGAGTTGGATTAAGGAGTATCTGAATATCCATATTTTGACTTTATACAATCTTGTACTGCAGATGAAAAGATTAGAAATCCCCCGGTAAAAGGAATTCAAATGAATTATTCAAATAACAGTGTTTTATCAGTCCACACTTCCCAGCAAGAAAGTATAGGGGTTTTGGCCATTCCATTGACAATAGCAAATCTAATTAACTGCTAGATTAAACTGTAAAGTAATTCATGTGACTCTGCTCCAAAATCCACTTTTCCCCCGAATATTTCAAAGGGGATTAACAATTGGCGTGTGAGCCCTGAAGGGTGTGCCTTTCACTAGTAGTGGCAGAATCATTTACGTTTACTTTACGTTCTGATTTTACCTTAAATACAAAAAGGATTGCAACATCAACATCACAACGAATTTTTGAAACACTGGTTAGATGACACCCTTTAAATTCGCTCATCATCAAGTGTGGAGGCGAGTCTGCCTACAGTCACACTACACATTTATGTTGCTTGGAGATGCGCCTCCATGTAAATGCTGATCATTTCTGTTGAACAGAGATTAAATAGTGCCACCGAAGACAAAGAAACATCAATCACAGTGCCCGGGTTTCTGCAGATATACACTGCAGTGAATGCTGTAACATTTATGTTTCTGATTGTCCACATCTAGAGCTGGGCGATATGAAAAAAAATGTTATTACGCTAAAAATAATAATTATCAGCCAATATCGGTAATTATCACGATAAGTATCACATCTTTTTTGTTTCAAATGTGAAATTTCAAACTTCTGTGAATAAGTAAATAAAATACTTTCCTCATTCACATATGAAAGTAATTATGTTACCTGACTTTTATAACAAAGGAATATTTTTCGTTGTTCTGTTGTGCAATTAAGATAAGACAACTCCCTCCTTACACTAGGAAAAGTAAAGAATAAAACCTGCAGAAATATTGATGTGTCTTTGTTTTTATAAACTTAACTTCAAACCAAAAGTTGCAATGCAATATGAAATAAACAAAATAATCAACTGAAGACATCATCACCTTTCGCAAGCAGACTGTTTTCAGCCTGACAAAAAGGAACTGTAAATTTGCCTCACAAAAAGAAACAGTGTAAATTTACCTCACATATAGCCATTTCCAAAAAAATATAATTAAAAAGTTGGATGAACTTAACCCATTTAACCCAAGATAACAGATATTGTAGCTGCTACTGCTGCTGTCTCTGGTGTCGTCATTTGCCAGATAGATCAGTTGCAAGGGATCATCTCGGAGAGTTTGAACTCTATATGAATTAACCTCTTGTTTATTTTTTGGGGCAGAAAAAATATGAGTGCTTCACTTGAATTCATTTTGCTGTGGCCATCATGTTGTTGTTGTTATGATTAGTGAGCCAGTCAAAAAAAAGTGAAACCTCAAGCCATAACATGATTTCCACTGTGTTCTACAGAGTGCTTTTATGTTTTAAAACATGGGCTGTCTGAGCTCTGCTGTTTAAAAGATTCATAGGATTTTCCTCGATGCTATTAAGTATGGCTTGGCAGGGAGGAAACTCTGTTGAATTAACAGCCTGAGTACTTCAAAATCTGAAATAAATGGCTGGATTATTATTATAATAATAAATATACGTACTGCATTTTCGTTTCTCTACGAGAATAGAAAGAGATTGATCAAATAAAAGCATAGATCAACAGAAGCAGAGCAACACTACAATGAATGTCATATTCTTTAAAAACGCTTCTAAATTGACCTGAAAATAGCACGTTTTAAAAAAAAGGGTTTGTGAAGACCTCCAACATAAAGAGCAGCAACATTGTTTAGCTAAATGTTGTTCACTCGAAGAAGCAGAAAAGGATGAAGCAGCTGGTGATTGATGCCTCATATCTGCACACCCCCTGCTCCCCTTGGCACCATCTCAGAATGCGGTGTGAAATGAACACAGCCTCAGATTTATGATTTTCGGATGCCATTATGAAAAATGATCAAGAGCCAATTCTGGGTTTTTCAATGAATTTGATGGAAGAGAGGGAGGAGAGAGAGAGGGGTGGAGAGAGAGGGAGGAGAGAGAGAGGAGAGAGAGGGAGGAGAGAGAGAGAGAGAGAGAGAGAGAGAGAGAGAGAGAGAGAGAGAGAGAGAGAGAGAGCAAGAGATAGAATATAAAATAGAAACAAGAAAAACTATTTGAAAGATAAATGTTGGTACAGAGGCCTGTACTGAAGAGACCTTAAAGTGTTTTTTTTTTCTAAATGAGAATAACAATGAAGAAAAATGAAAACTCAATTGGGCTGGCTATGCAGGTAGAAGGAAATCCATGGTTTTATGTGGACAGCCACAATTGTGTAATGAATCAAAACCAGACACCATATTCATCCAGCATATTCAACCAAAGTTTGAAGAATGGACGGAAACACAAGTAGAGTACTGGAATATGCTATAATGTTGTTTCGAGTCAGAAACAGTGATCCCTCGATTATCGCGGTTAATGTAGACCAGACATGGCTGCGATAAACAAAAAAACGCGAAGTAGGGTCAGCCCTATTTAATTTTTTTCCCCCTCAAACAGAGTTATAGTAGCAAGCGGAGGACAGAGGAGTGGCTTCCGCTTGCGAGTTTCAGCGTGGATTTCCACATTTTTATGAACTTTAAAAAAATGTATCAAAAAAAATTCCCACAGAAAAAAATCCACGATGTAGTGAAGCCACGAAAGTTGAAGCCGCAATATTCGAGGGATTACTGTATTACTCCAGTCAGGAGAAGATATATGAGACGCAGAGACTTTACACAGATGTCAAAGCCAGAGACTTTACACAGATGTCAATGCCAACAGTCTAAATCAGTGTTTCCCAACCACTGTGTTGCGACACACTGGTGTGCCGTGAGCAATGGTCAGGTCTGCCGCGGGAAATTCCAAGAAGTCATACAATGTAACATTCAGAGAAAAAAAATGAATATAATGAGATTGAAATTGAACTATTACAAAGTTAAAATCAAAATATGATGAATGTTAAATTATAGATTATACTATTACAAGATTCAAATTGGGAAACGGTCATTTTGTTGCTAATTTTTCTCTATCACGAACTGGAAGTTGTTTGGTTTCTAGGGAATCAGTTTTTGGCGACGTAAAGTCTGTGTTTGGGTGGGGGACACCCTGAATCGGTGGCCAGCCGATCGCAGGGCAAAAGGAGACGGACAACCATGCACTCTCACACCCATACCTAGGGGCAATTTAGAGTGTCCAATCAGCCTACCACACATGTTTTTGGAATGTGGGAGGAAACTGGAGTATCTGGAGGAAACCCGCCGGGGAGAACAAGCAAACTCCACACAGGTGGACCGACCTGGACTTGAACCCAAGACCCCAAAGCTGTGAGGCTGATGCGCTAACCACTTCTCAAACTGTGCCACCACAACATTTTTTTTATTGTAATATTAGGAGATTTAAGTAATACAGTGGTACCTCATCATACGACCACTCATCATACAAAATGCTCGTCTTACGGGGGAAATTTCAATCGAATAATTCGCCCGTGATGCGGTCAAAATTTCGTGATGCGACCAAGCCAGGTGGCCATGGCATTTTTTTTGCATATCTTTCGTGTATAACAATATTTACGAGCACCGGATGAGTTATTCAGACCAGGAAACGCACAACGCGCATGCGCGGGGAAAAGAGGGCTTTCTGGGTAATGAAGTATACTCGTGCACAGCTCAGCTGCTGCATTTCCTGTTATTTTTATCTAATATGAGGAGTATTATATTACTTCTCGTTGGCTGCTCATAAGAAAATCGGGGGCACTGGCTCGCAACAGCATCCCCGGTAGCAACTCTATCATAGGCGCCGTTCGAGGGAATGCGAACACAGATGCTACAAGCTAAAAGGAGCCGCGAGCCAGCACCCCCGAAGCTCCCATGAGCAGCGGTGCGATCGCTGATAAGACTGCTGCTCGTTGGCAAGTGGTCGTGCGTTCTCCGATTGTGAGGACATTTGTGTGCATCATTTTCGGAATATTTTGAAGGGAATAGTACGACAGCAAACAGCCCATCGATAGCGAACGTGAGGGTGGAGTGTTTGTTCTGTTTACGAGTGCGTTGTATGGAAGAAAAAAAAACCGAAGCCCCCCGCCCCTTTTGTGCCCCTCTCCCCTCGGCGAAATCCGCCCAATTTTAGTTAGATTAAACACTTTATTTCTATTAAACCACTCGTTATTTATTACTTTGTCAATATATGGCGAATTATAAGAAATAAAACATTTTTTTCAATCCAATATCCTGTTTTTGGTGTTTTTTTCAGAGAGTTGGAACAAATTAATTTGTTTCCCATTCATTTCAATGGGAAACTTCCCCTCGAGTTACGAGAATCTTGTCATACGAGCTCAGTCCCGGAACGGATTAAGCTCGTATCTCGAGGTACCACTGTATTTGGAGAAGTCAATGAATGAAATGTCAGTGATGCAGATGCACATCCTTAAGAATTGTGTTTGTCTGTCAAAAGGGTTTAATCTATTTTGTTCATTGTCTTTTTAAACTGATATGTTCAGACATCAAGAATAAACCTGAAATATAATATGGAGCGGACGGCAGATGTGCGTATTTAAAAGAAATTAAAAGCCACTGTTAGTTCTCATGAGACCATAGTGTGAGAGGTGACCTCTACTGTCCTTGAAAGCCAACTCTATGCTATCTCAACAGCTGGCTTAGTGTAGAGCAGCTGCAAACAAAGCATGACGGTCTCTGGAGTAGTGGGGAAAAATGTGTATGATATCCACATAAAGTCAACTGTGGGACAGCTCTAACAAAATGTACAGTTATAATATGTTGTTGACAAAGAGAACAAACTTGAAAACATTTGTCATTTCACCATTAAGAAATGTAATAAAGAAAAGGCTTACCTGTTTTTTTTGATTGATGAAGGGAGGACGGAAAAATGATCCACATAGAGAGAAAAAGAAAGGAAAAAAATGATTTAGGTAATTCATTTTCCTGTTGTCAATGTAATTGATTAACTCAGCGGGTGCTACTGAACATCAGCATTCACAGTCAGTTCTATCAGTTTAATTGAAATGGGTCCATATTGTTGTCAATGGTCAGAAATGACTTTATTATACTAAAACTACAAATTGCATTTCAGTAGGCATCTATTTTATGCCCTATAGTATCCAGAGAAATGTAGCCAACTTTCTAAGTGATGTTCCAAGCAACTACTAGACATGCCAAATTAAAAGAGCTGACAGGAACATAATATGACACTGGCAGTTAATACTGATAAACTTGTGCTGACTGGGTAAAAATATAGCATTTTCTTCAAGGAAGTTGACACGACTCATAACAAATTTGTAGCATTCTTTTGTTTATAGTATTATTTGACAGCCAATAATTCAGTACTGTATCTTGCTGTTTAATATTATATGTTTAATTGCCCTGTTGCAAATATGGTGAAGCTTTGATTTGGCTGCTTGCGTAAAATTGATCATTCTAGTTTTGTAAAATTGAAATATTTAGTAACTGTTTGAAATTGTGCTACTTTTTCTTACTTCACTAGAGGAGCAGTACGAAAGAAGTTGGCTAGCAACTCTAATATGAGCTCAAAACAAAGTAACAAAAAGACAAAAAAAATCTCAACAACAACAAAAAATGTAGACCAAAATACCATTACACAAAATTGCCTCAATTTAAAGACAGTGCCATTATTTGAAAACACAATGTGGACTGCTACTTCCCATATTGTACTTGCAAGAGCATTTGGCCCGCAAATACGTGTCTCTACCAGGCATTTTTAATCCACAAATTTGTCCTTTCTAGTAATTTGCTTTCGATCAAGTTCTATTACTTTTAGAGATATAAGAGGCCATCTGTGCCGGATAACTATCACATTTGAGAAGACCCTTGACTCTGGAAACAGAAAGCCTTTCCTTGCAATTATTTTCTCTGAGGTTTATAGTTTCAACCATGCAGGAGTTCTCAGTCCACACACTTGTCACAGAGACCGTGCTTAGAGCCAATAATCTGCCTGGGCATCTCTCACATCCATTAATTCTGTGGTCCCCAGGTGTTGGATAGTTTTAGAAATGGGATTACGCTCAAATGAACCAACACGAAGAAATGGAATCGTGAACCTCGCTGAAAAATTTAAAATGCCTGGAAGAAGTTAAGACAGAAAAATGCTGACAGATAAAAAAATTTGGGTGAATGAAATGTTATACTTTGATTGATTGCAGAGAGAGGAATTGAATAAGACTGGAGAATGAAGGATAAATGAAAGGGAATATTTTACAGACCTGTATTTTCAACCCAATGAGAAATGCAAAGTAGTAACTATTGAATTTGTCAGAAAGAATATAAAAAATACTCTGAACTGACTTTTGGGCAAACCTGCTTTTCCTAAATGATGGGAGAAAATCTGTTGCATCCAGTTTTACTGGGAAATTGCTCTTTGCAAGTGAGGCCCACTACAATTGTTGTTATTTTCCCACCGGAGGCTGCGCGACGTTCAAAAACCCGTCAAATGTTCTTTCTAGTGACGCAGATAAGCAGTCCGCAAGGGCCAATGGGTAAGCACAAACTGCACACATGATGTAAATGTTGTCAAGACTGACCAACTGTTCTGTTGACTAAAAAAATCCTAAGGATGCACTAGCAAAGGTATTTCTCAAAGGGGTTTTACTATGGACTGTTGCCAATTGCAAAAAAGTCCCCTCTCTTCTGTTTGTTGGATTTAGTTGGTGTCATTTTGTTTGCCTAAAACATATTTCTAATAGCTCCATATAAACAGTCCATGTCAGCAAGAAGCAAAAAATGAGCAAGCAATGTCGCTGTGCTGGCAAACGAGACCAAAATAACTGTAAACAAGATATGGCCTGTCCAAAAAAAATGGGAGTATCCTGGCTGCCCCACCCCCATACTTTGAGATTCAAGAACCGTGACGTAGAACGAAAATCATTGGGTATTTGAAACTTTTTTTTGTTATCAAATAAAAAAACTGAAAAGGAGTGTGCAATATTATTCGCCCCCTTTACTTTCAATGCAGCAAACTCCATGATCCAATGTTCACCGATGATGATAAATAGCATCCACCTGTGTGCAATCATGTCTACAAAGAAATGCTCTTATAAGGGTTCCATTTAAAATGCAGAGAACACACCAAGCGAGTCCGAGATACTGTTGTGGAGAAGTTTAAAGCCGGATTCGGATACAAAAAGATTTCCCAAGTTTTAAACATGTCAAGGAGCACTGTGCAAGCAATCATATATTAAAATGGAAGGAGTATCAGACCACCGCAAATGTACCAAGACTCGGCCGTCACTCTAAACTTTCACCTCGAACGAGGAGAAGACTGATAAGAGATGCAGCCAAGAGACCCATGATCACTCTGGATGAACTGCAGAGATTTACAGCTGAGGTGGCAGAGTTCATCCATAGGAGAACAATTAGTCATACACAGCACAAATCTGGCCTTTGTGGAAGAGTGGGAAGAAGAAACCCATTTCTCAAAAAGTCTCACTTAAAGTTTTCCAGAAGCCACCTTTGAGACACACCAAACATGTGCAAGAAGGTGCTTTGATCAGATGAAACCAAAACCAAACTTTTGGGCCACAATGCACAATGTAAAACCAACACAGTTCATCACCCTGAATACACCATCCCCATTGTCAAACATGGCGGTGACAACCCCATGGTTTCTGTCTGTTTATTCAGCAAGGACAAAGAATATGGTTGAAAGTGATGGGAGATGAATGGAGTCAAATACAGGACCATTCTGGAAGAAAAGCTGTTGAAGTCTGCAAAAGACCTGAGACTGGGACGGAGATTTATCTTCACATAGCACAATGATCCAAAGCATGACACCAAATCTACAATGGAATGGTTCACAAATAAACATATTTAGGTGTTATAATGGCCAATTCTAAATCTAGACTGAATCCAATTGACAATCTGTGGGCAGAGATTAACTCTGCTGTTCACAAATGCTTTCCATCCAAACTCACTGAGCTCGAGCTGTTTTGCAAGGAAGAACGGGCAAGAGTTTCAGTCTTTCGATGTGAAAAACTCAGACATAGCACAATTGACTTTCAATTGTAATTGCAACAAAGGGTGGTGCTACAAAATATTAAAGCAACGGGACCAAATAATATGGCACACCCCACTTACGGGGCTTTTATTTGTTTAAAAAAAGTTTAAAATAACCAATAAATTTTGTTGTACTTCACGATTGCGTCCCACTTGTTGATTCTTGAAAAAAAGATTTAATTTCATATCTTCATGTTTGAAGCCTGAAATGTGGCGAGAGGGTGAAAAGTTCAAGGGGGCCGAATACTTTCCCACGGCACTGTATGACATTTCCATATTTATTGTTTGTTTGCTTGCCTCCACGAGGCTGGCATGTTAATAACACTTCAACCCAGTGCTGATGCCGATAGCCTCTTTACTTAAACAGCATGCTAACTAGGTGTTGATGAATACCAGTAATTATCTCACCTCATTAATCACATCTCTTTTTCTGCACTGATGGAACCCAACAGTCTGTTATGGACTCAATAGACACAAAAGAACGATCATCCAACTGAGTAAGGTTTGTAGCACAAAAAAGTAGCCAAATAGAGCTTAAAAATAGTGCATATATATATATATATATATATATATATATATATATATATATATATATATATATATATAGTTTTGGAATTAAACTTTATTCGAGTTTAACAATAATAATGCATGAAATGACATTGATGTGGAGACAAGTGCACATATTTAAATAAGCAGGAGGGGGCGTATCTTTACAGTATCAAGAAAAGTAATTAGGGACAAGAATCTCTCCTGAAAATGTGTCTTATAGTCCTGTACACATTTTCTTGGAAGGAACAGCACAAAGGCAAGACATTAAGTTTCTAGTTAATGAACAAAATGAAAAGATTTACATTTTTAAAAACTTTGCTCTACTTGGTTGTTGATATCAACATGGTTTTAAGGCCACTGTGAATGTTTGTATTTTGCTCAAAAAAGAATAATTGCAGTGGCCCCGGCGGATGAGTGGTTAGCGTGTCGGTCTCACAGTGGGAGGACCTGGGTTCAAATCCTGTGTGGAGTTTGCATGTTCTCCCCGAGCCTGGGTGCGTTTTCTCCAGGTACGCCGGTTTCCTCCCACATTTCAAAGACATGCATGGTAGCCTGATTGGGCACTCTAAAATGCCCCTAGGTGTGAGTGTGAGCGTGAGCGTGAATGGTTGTTTGTCTCCGTGTGCGTGTGTGGTCGATTGGTCGCCGGTCGTTTCAACAGTATTTAGATCGTTTAACAGTATTTAGAGTCTAAATACTGTTGAAACGATCTAAATACTGTCTAACTAAAAGTATACTAATACTTTTATTTGTTTGATAAAAATGACCATCTAATCTAAAGTATTTCAACATTGCAAGTTCCCCAGAGAGAATGAAGGTAGGTTCATTGGACTGCTTCAACAAAAACACCATCTGCTATTTAATAAATTGACACTAGATGGCAGTAGCCGATCAGGCGACCAAAGACAGGCGACAAAAAAGACCAGCGACAAAAAAGACCGGCGACCCAAAAGACGACGACCAAACTTCCGGGCGACCTAAAGACCGCGACCAAAAGACCGGTGACCAAAAGACCGGCAACCAATCGACCGCGTACCCTCCGTGTGCCCTGCAATTGGCTGACTACCAATTCAAGATGTCCCCGGCCTCTGGTCTGAGGTCAGCTGGGATAGGCTCCAGCACCCCCCACGACCCTGAGGATAAAGCGGTTCAGAAAATGATATGAGAAAGAATAATTGCATTGAAGGTCTGCCAAATAAGCCAAATTTGTTATTTAACCAGACTATGGAGGTTATTCTATTATCTAGACAGGTTAAAAAAAATAGCATCTAGAGCAGGGGTGGCCAAGTCCGGTCCTCGAGAGTCCCTATCCAGTCTGTTTTCCATATCTCAGTCCTCTATCACACCTGAATCAAATGATCAAATCATCAGCAAGCTGACCAGAAGCTTCATACCGATCCCGATTATTTGATTCAGGTGTGTTGGTGGAGGGAGACATGGAAAACTGACTGGATAGGGGCTCTCGAGGAACGGACTAGGCCACCCCTGATCTAGAGTCTGATGTGAAAGTATTACCCCTTTCATCGACAGATACTTAAACAAAAATTGTAGTAACAGAAGAACAACAAAACTACCAGACATATAATTATCCGGTGTAAAGCACTTATTACTTTTGAAACCTTTCGTGTATGTCTAAATGTTTGTGTTATACTGCCCGCTAGCGACAGTCACATGTCAAAGTAGTAGAATGTTGGGTAGAAATTGATTCATGGCATCTTCAATTATTTTAATTGGGACAAAAAACGTTTCAGAGACAAATATTTTTTGTAATCACTGCAGGCCATCTCTGTCTGAAAGACTTTTTTCTGAGTAAATTATAAAATATCCTTCAAAATAAACATATTTATAAAGTTGGGTATTTTGATCGGCTGTCTTAAATGTTTAATGGTACCTAATCGCCGAGTGAAGCCAACCATGGTCTCCACATGGGGAGTGGGGGGCTAAAAGATACAAATGCCCAATGATATCATCACCATCACACCAATGTAAATTTTATTTTTTTACCCAAACAATCTATTCGGCTAATGGTGGTCAACAGGAACCAAAAATCAGTTCAGATAACAAAGCCTCCGTAGCTACTCACTGTCCTCTGTGACTTGCAAACATATAAATGCGACAATTTGCTCTAAACAAATGTATAAATGATGTAGTCAGCATGCCTGACATTGGCTCATGTAGCAGCTAATATGTTGCTCTATGTGGCAGAGGTTAAAAAAAAGTGAATCAAATTAACTGAAAATGTGCTGAAGTCGATGACCAGTTCAATACATTTCTAATTGCCCAGTTGGATTTGAAGAGCACTGCTGCCGTATAAAATAGTGGCTGCTTGATAATCAGTGATTTTCCTTGAAATGAGTTATTGACCTTGAGATGCTGAATGGCTCAAGATGTTTCTTCTTATGTTTGAACGGAACAGAAAAACACTGCGGTTTACTGAAATAATATTCCTAATACTGCCTTTCCTCAGCTCATGTAACCATACAAAAAACACTGTACACAAATGTTACCAAAAAGAACTCCTCAACTTCTGAGTGCCATCTAAATTGTCTCACTTTTCCACAAAACCACATTTCTAAACCACTAATTCAGCAAAGGCACTTCCTTTCCTCAGAATATCAAACCTCACACTCGGTTGCAATTTCAAATAACGGTGGAATATTTATCATGGTAGACAGTCTCTTCGCTGTGGAAGTTTACATGCTGAGGTAGCTGGCAATGGCAATGGAAATTCCAGCAACATTCCATTCGTAGCGATGGTAGACAGAGCAAAGAAACTGTCTGTGTAAAAACAAAATGTTGGGCTAGGGATTGTAACTTGGAGAGTGCTGACAAGAACATAGCAGTAATATGAGGCAAGATTGCATCAAACTGTTGCTTCTACTAAAACAGATTGTAGTCTATGGTGTTACTTAGCCTTATATGGCATCACATGAACATTTTTGAATGCTGTGAAGTGGTCGCATTCAAATAGTAAGGGGAACTCCAAGAGAAGGTCTTCTTGTGCCCTGCAATCGGCTTACCACCGATTCAGGGTGTTCTCTGTCTTTGGCCCGGAGAAAGCTGGGATTGGCTCCAGCACCCCCCTCAACCCTAATAAGAACAAAGCGGTTCAGAAAATGAGGTGAGATGAGAACTCCAAGAGAAGCCCATCATGTCTCCTAAAAATGATTGAGTGGTAACAATGGTACACTTCAATCCATTCACAAAACTGCTGAGGCTGCAAAAGGTAGTTATGAAGTCAGCTGATGTTCGCTCAATATTAAATAGTTTCACTCATTCATCTTCAGAACCGCTTATCCTCACAATCAGCCTGATAAATAAAAGGCATCATGTAGACCAAAGCTAGATTCTGTTCAGGTAAAATTGTACAAGTCACTTAAAATCTGTCTTGCTGAATATATGGTCACAGTGAGATGCGGTCGAAGAGATTTGTTGTAGTGCTCCAATATTCTCGACGATGTTGTGGTTGTTCATTGACTGGTTAATAAGTGGGTGTAGTTGACTAACAGACCATCCGGTCACGTATAAACAAACAAACAAAAAAATACCAGGAGAAGACGTCAAAGGCGGGTCCACAAAGCTTGAAAGTAATCAAATGCTGCTCTGGTCTTTTTCTGTGCTTCATAATAAAAGGAAAACATATACCATAGTTGTAAAGGCCTTTACATGAACACTAATTTTGAGGATATCTCAGAGACAGTTGTGCGGGGTTTGGAAGTAAATGTAAACCACAAGGTTTCTTTCTTTAAAGTCAGAAGCTCCCTATTCTTGTGTATCGGCCTTTGTAATACGCTAAAAGAAATAGAATGAATTGGAAGTGAGAAGGGAAAAAAATCACAGCAAAGAAGGCTATATAAGGACCCTGGGAATTGCCACACGTGCTGCTTTCATGATTACTCGTTGTTACACAAGCAGTCCTCAGATAAGCAACCTTAAAATTGTCAAAAGCATTCCACCACTACACACATCAATCTTCTCTACTCTAGATTTGAAAATAAATGCCATTTTCATTGCTTATCATCCCACATTTGCCCACGTAGTTAACGCGAGTATAAAAATCCTAAAGTGTGTTCACAAGCAAGAGAAATCAACAATTCAATCATTCACTTGACCATATTGACAGCAGAAAGATGTCCAACCTAAACGACTAGTACGCACCCAGAGCCAGTCCAGGTAAGTTTAATTGGTTTGCAAAGGCTCAGCCTCACATGACACAGCTTGGCCTTTCACCGGTTGTTACTCGCCTTTGTTTTGACTCTTGATGAATGACCTTCGCTGAAAATGCCACAAGTGTCTGATGAGCCCATGTGCCAGCATGAGATAAGACAACAATGCAGTAATTATTTCTGCAGCGGAGATGTGTGGAGAATTTTTAGTCAATACAAAGGGCAGGACTTGTTAGCATTGCTGGCGGGTAAAGAGAACAATTTGAAACACAGAGGCAGAAATTGAAAAGTGCAAAGTAAGATACAAGAGTTATGGTAGGTAACTGTAATGGAAGGAATTCTAACTGCTCAGATGTCAAATCCGAACCCATGGTTGTTCATATCAAATCTACAGTGTTTACTTCTCTGCAACAGAACACTACGGATCAGGTGCCCTCCCTCCCTGCGTCATGTTTAAGGAAAAACAAATGAGTAGCAGAAGCAGCAAGGATGTTACCACAGGGCCTTTCTGCAGTATGCTGCATTGCTGACTCAGATGGGAACAATCAAAAAGGCTCAGGGTTGGTGTGTCAGCTTTCGTAGAGAGCAACAAACCTCCTTGCAGTCTTTCGTTCCTTCTCCACGAGCCAGGTTATTTATGTAAAACCCCATGGCAACAGCTCTGCCCCGTACACTTGAGAGGGATGATATATACTCCTGCGTTCAACTTCTGTCCTACTCATTTGTTTTCATGTGACATGCCATTTGCTTCTTTTCCATACCTTGGATTGATTTAGCAGCCTGGACAGCCTTGATTAAAAATGTCACGCTCACCATGTCAGGTCATAACCTAGTCTTTCATTTCCTCCCTCTTGATATCTATCACCATCAATTGCACTGACTGAATTCAAAATACAATTGGTCTAAAAGTATTAAAATGGAGGTTTGGACGGAATGAGTAGAAGTGGTGGGAGGCCAGAAAAGGCAGAAACACCATACTAAATATAATGAACAAAGCGTAACATGACAGAATTATACATTTAAAACCATTTCCACATGGATGGAGGGGGATACCATCACTCATAAATATTTGCTAAGCAACTATTTAATAATACAGTGGTACCTCGAGATACGAGCTTAATACAAGCTCGTATGTCGATTTTCTCATAACTCAAACGAACGTTTACCATAGAAATGAACTAAAAACAAATTAATTTGTTCCAACTCTGAAAAAAACACCCAAAACAGGATATTGGATTGGAAAAACATTTTTATTTGTTCCAAATCGCCATCTATTAACAATGTAACAAACACTAGTGGTTTAATACTACTAAAATGTGATGTTAATAATAATCGGACATAGGCTTTGTCATCATCATTGACTCGACAATAAGCCTAATTGTCATAATACCCAGAAACTGCATATGACGAAATTGGTAATGCTTCTCCATAAGGTGCGTTTTCACGGCAAAATTCCCAAATAAGTGATAATTTCGGACTCGTAATTTGGCATTCTGCCGTGATGGATACATCGCATCACCCCCGAGCGGATCACTTACCTCTCACTGTCTTTCACTTACCTTCAGTCAGCCAGTAGGAGGCAGATCACCGCCCAACGTCTATTCATATTACCTCACCCCGAAGTTATTACGCAGAAAGGATTGTGTGTCGTGTTACCGCAAGTTTAGAGTCCTGATGGATGTGGGAAAAACTGTCCTTAAGCCTATTTGTCCGTACTTTGTGGGACCTATAGCGTCTGTGGTTAATATTATTAAAATTAGACGGATTTCGCGGAGGAGAGAGAGACGGACAGTGAGGGGGGGAGACTTTTTGAACGGGAACGCGCTCGTAACATAACATAAACAAATTTAAATGAACTTGGATTACGATGCAGACACTCAAAAAATAAGTTTAATCCAACCTTACACTAAACTTAATTCTAATTTTGTTTTACATTTTGATACCTTTATTCTCCCGGCCGGGTTGGCTCTATTTGCCCCGCCTCCACCGTGACTTTCAGATGCAACCTATCGAGATTTGTTTGCTTTTGTATTCCCTTCAAAGTATTCCCAAAATTATGCACACAAATGTCCTCACAATAGGATAACACACGACCACTTGCCAACGAGAAGTAGTATATACGCCATTCGCTCTGACTAACGGGGGGAAAAACACTGAAAAAATGCAACGCTCGGCCCATTGCTCGCAGAGACATTACACGAGGGAGTTGCGACCAAAGAGAAACATTACACGAGGGAGTTGCGGGGAGAGAGACAGTGCCCATGATGTTCTCATGAGCAGCATCTCACGTCCGCTGTCTGCTCGTATATCAAAATTTTACTCTTGAAGACTTTTTGCCAACCAGTAGGTCACAAAACTAGTACACCAGAAAACTATAGATGACAATATGAGCTTATATTACTATGACCGGCAGGCGCCTTGAGAATATTCAAGCATCAGATGACATAATACATCAATGAGTGCTACTTTTCCGAAGAAAGAAAATCTACTTGTAAATCAGTTTTACCAACAATTTTGAATCATATTTGAAATATTCTTTTCTAAAGGATGGATAAATTAGTTTAAACTTTCATTCAGAAAGGGCTGAAAAAGAAGCTGCTTCTAGTCGCATTTGCATAACACATTCTCTACCACTTATCCTTACGAGTCGCGGGAGTGCTGGAGCCTATCCCAGGTGACTTCAGGCAAGAGGCAGGGGACGCCCTGAATTGGTGGCCAGCCGATCGCAGGGCACAAGGAGGCGGACAACCATGTACACTCACACCCATACCGAAGGGCAATTTAGAGTGTCCAATCAGCCTACCATGCATGCTTTTGTAATGTGGGAGGAAACCAGAGTACCCGGAGGAAACCCACGTAGGTCCGGGGAGAACGTGGAAACTTCACACAGATGGAGGTGACCTGGATATGCATAATGTTAAAAGATAATAGGTACCTGCCTTCATATACGGACATAATAAGTACCGTATTTTTGGCAGACTATAAGTCAAACTTTTTTTAAAGAGATTCGCTTACGAGGCACAGTTCAAACTAGGAAGAATGCGGAGAAACATGGAAATTGAGTTGCATTGAGGCACCTCAACAAAAACGAGTCCATAGCTCACAAGTGGAGGGAGCTGGAAAATCCCCTTCGACAAATAAAAAAGACAACGGCGAGTTTCTGCTGATGTAAGGCCAACGGCTTGGGAGCGATAGATGTGCAATGGCAAACATAGTTAAACAAAGACTGACACGCGGCATTGAGCAGTTACGCGCTAATTTGTGAATGGGTTGTGGATGCCTGGGTTTAAATGCCGGCTAGCAAGGCGAGCTTTTGCCAAAGCTGGTCAGCATTACTTTTTACTAATAATGTTAAAGTGAGTCTTGCATCGCAAATCGTACCCTGAGGTTTCCACCCCTAACAATGTTTCTGACAGATACTCAATTGAAATATACTCCCTTTGCCACCCATTGAGAGGATAAGAAACAATCATTTCAAGCTTTAATCAATCACTCAATTTATGTCTTTTTTAAAATTATTTTCTATGGATCTTTCAGCAAAGAATTGCTCATCTTTCATGCTCAATTCACCCCTTGAATAGGAGTCCTGGATGCCTGATGACGTCTTCTAGATGGTATCACAACCAAGCTCAGTGCAGTGTGAGAACAAAATCTTTGTCCAATGTGTCTGCTTGTGGTCAAAAGGACAACGTGTCATAAGTGATTAATTTACAAGAATTTATCGGAATGAATTTGCTCTGGATGAGGCCAATTTCAGACAAAATGTCACCAATTCCTGAAGGACGGACGCTGGTTTTAAGCCGTTTAGAGGCTGCAATCTGGTCAACATCATTTCACATCTGTGGCTCTATATAGTCTACATGCTGGAAGCTACTACATGTTACATAAAAATCCAGTGAGAGCCAATGCAAGAGGTGTGGAATCACTAATACATCTGCTGTGTATTGGAGAGTGCCCTCTATCCCAAAATATCTGCAAGAACATCAAGGAACATATATACGGAATGATCATTACCCCTAACCATGTGTTGCATAAGAGATAATAGACAAAGACCTCTTAGTGGCCAGAGACCAATGATAGGTCCACACTTTCATCCACTCAAAAATCCACCCATCCATCATCTGTAATGATTATTCTCACAAACCGCCACTGGCTTTGACCAGAAAAAAGGCGAAAAGGAGACGCTTATTTTAAGCTTTGTTTGCTGAAAAGGGTATAGGTAAAAAGTCCACATAATCTTGGGCTGCTGTGCTTCCTTGCTCTTTTATCCACGATAGTGTTTTTTATTTGTTTTAGTTTTTTTGTCTTGCACCAGAGATCAATCATACTAATGATCTCCCCTGCCTCCCAGCTGATGCTTTCATTCCTAGGAATGAGATGAAATGATGAACCCTTTTATCAGCATTCTCTGGTTACAGCAGTACAATATTTTTTTTCATACTTGTCAAAATACTCACTGTAAATAAATATATTTAATTGGGCATATGATTTTCTTAAAATCGCATGAGGTACTTTATTGAATTCCACAGATTGGACTTCACTGAGTCACACCCTTGGGCCTTTTCTTTGTAAAATAAACCAATGAAGCGGAAACACAGTTATAATCGCATTACACCATTGGCCAGGGTGCCAGAGTCAGTTACCGGACATGACGTAAGTGATAGTAGGCTTTTTTGAGCTCTTAACCCTCAACTGTTTAGTTCCGTTGCAGCGATTGTTTTACGTAGTTGTTCTTTTTACAAGAAATGAATCAGAAAAAATGGTAAATACGTGATGGGTACGGAAAAATGGTAAATAGTTGTGTAGGAAATTGTTCCAACACAAACACTGCCAATATATACTTTTTTTCCCAACTGACTGAGCGGTGAGCTGAGTGGATTGGCCGGTAAATAGCCTATATACTTTTGTTTTGATCCAAACAATTTACTGAAGACTGCTTTGATCAGGTGACAAATAAAGTGTTGCCAATGAAAAGCAATGACATGGGAAATGAAAAAACTAACTTTAACAGTGTTGTTGATCCTCCAAGTTTTAATATTATTGGACGATATTTTTTTTATGTTTTTTATTGCCATGTTTGCTCATAAGGTCGTAAATGTAAGATATTTACTATTCAGTAGATCCTACTTAAATGCATCCTAAGTTGCGCCCATGCCAACCGAGACTGTCTCTCCAATCGCTATGTAGAGTCGGAGGCCTAAATGTAAGATATTTACCATTCGATAGGAACTGGAGATCCGATGTTAATGGAACCCGAGATGGTTCCGTGACAGGCGCTCTCTTGTTGTGCAATTTTTTTTGTTTGAAGTCACATGGTAAAATCCGCTCGGAATCATGTTCTTCTGGACTTATTTTTCCTCCTTTTAGCCACTTTTAATATTATATGCCAACTTATTGCACCACAAGGTTTCGAATACTGTTTTTCATCAAGGCATATGCTCTCTGCTGGAATCCTTACCACTGAACACGTCATCAGTTTCAACTATGCAGGGGTGTACTGTTACAAAAATTATCTTATTGCACGGTTTAAATAGTTTTGGATCTGTGTGATTGTAATTTATTTTTTAAAACTTCTTGGCCTGATCCTATCATTAGTTACTGTGTAAAAACTGAGTGCTAGTGGGACTTTAGAATACCTCAGCCAACAAATATTCACTCTAATAAGATACAGAATATTGGACATGACATAGCATCAAACTAGAAGCACAATGCTTAAAGCACAAATCTGTTTTCAAAACACTAACAGACAAAAAAACTTCAAGATAAATGCTCAGTACTTTTAATTTTAACAATACCCCACTCTAAATGGTCATCCCGTATTTCAGCTGCTGAAACTTTCCTGTTCATAAGATTAAAAAAACATGTCTGCCATCATTCCTCTTTCATCGCCAGAGCAGAGATACAAAAAGGCAGTTGCACAGAATAACAGGTAACTTTTTTCTTTTCACTTTCAAAATCCATAACTTCTTCCTACTTTCCTTTATCTTCTCTCAAATTCAGTAACTGTGATTCTTCTAGGACTGTCTCTCACCATCTTCACCTTCCTGTTACTGTCACATAAACTCACAAATTGATTACTGTTTTTCTGAATCCTAAATCACAAATGTTATCGTCTCAGTCGAAAGATACAGATGCCACATTTGTAAACAAAGAATCATTGTCATTACAAATAAGAGTAATAGTCTTAAATGTTGGATTTTAGAGGCACATTGTATCCAATGACAGCTCTATCCAAAATATTTCTGATTCAGCTTCATTTCTGTGCTCTGTTTAAATACTGCCATTTAGGGGAAAGCTTCAGTTAAAAAGTAAACAACCGAAAGGAGCTGTGATACTATGGCAGTGTTGATATCCTGCTACCTTGAGGTAAAGAACGCTGACCTTCGTTCAATGCAGATAGCAACAATAACTTATCTCTTACTCAGCTGATGAAGGATGTCAGCCTTTTCACCCAGTCAGGTATATATAAATGTTGATATAAATTCTCTGAAGCGGGTTATGTATGAATGAACGTATTAATGAACTACATGAGCCCCTAGAGCAGGGGTGGCCAACTCCGGTCCTCGAGAGCCGCTATCCGGTCTGTTTTCCATGTCTCCCTCCACCAACACACCTGAATCAAATAATCAGGATCGGTATCAATCTTCTGGACGGCTTGCTGACGAGTTGGTCATTTGATTCAGGTGTGCTAGAAGAGGGAGATATGGAAAACACACAGGATAGCGGCTCTCGAGGACCGGAGTTGGCCACCCCTGCCCTAGAGTGTCAGATATAATTTGCCAGCTATTAATTTTAGCACGCTTTGAATGACTAGATATTGGCTATAGAGCATTATAGAGCATATGTCTTGGCTAAAACCACACACGTTACTGTCTGTGGTCTTATCACAATTGGGACTGTATATATTGAGTATAATAATGAGCCATGAAGTTGTTGAAAAAAATGCATTTTACAGCATTTGAATTGTTTGTTTTTGGATCATGTCAGCTCACAGTCTTGGTGTTTTCTTTTTTTCTTAAATCACCGGCGTATTTCCTAAACCATTACTGGAAATAGCACATTGCAAACCACCTACATATCGCAACATTTTGCATAAGTAAGTGTAAGTAAGTGACCTGTATCCATAACTGCAGAATGCCAAATTACAAGTCCGTAACTATCACTTATTTAGGTCTTTTGCCAAGTAAACGCACCTTATGGAGAAGCACTACCAATTTCGCCATACACAGTTTCTGGGTGTGATGACAAGTAGGTTTTTGTTGTTGATGATGACAACAGGGCCTATGTCCGATTATTATTATTATTATTATTATTACAATGGTGGTAATGAGAGTATGGCTATACGTATACCTAATGGGAGTCGAAATAAAGGTGTGGGGTGGTTACAAGATGTAAAAAAAAAAAAGGCTGATTAGGAAATGTGAAACGACAGTACAGTGAGACAGAACACAAACCTATATTAAAGGGATTGTCTGATACGCAAGTATAGTATTCTTTGCAAATAGGCTGATCTACATAATTTTTTAAATCCTTAAATAGTCAACAAATGCATGTGGTCCTTGAATTACCCAGTAACCATATTTGCATCTTACTGCCATCAAAGGGTGGCTTGTAAATTAGATTCCGCTCATTAAAATACATTTGAAATGCATTAAAAATCAATAGTGGCTTTGTTGCCATCCAAAAAAAAACATTTCCATTGATGGCCACAAAATAAGCTTTTTACAATTAATAATTAGATTGTATTGTTTAGGTGAGGCTTTTGAAGTTCATCAAAAAGTAAGTGAGTAAGTAATGCTTCGAATTTGGGGGATAGAACAGACCAGACATGGCCGCAATAAAAACCCCAAAGTAAGATCACCCCTATTATAACTACCAAACTACTGTTTGCACGCCTATACAGAAAAGTACACAAGTCCAATTATCTAGAAGTGTATATATTAAATGTTACAGTTATAGGCATATGAAAAAACTGTAATGTATTAATATCTAAATATAAAATATATATAAAAAATGTAAAAACTGTTTCTCTCGGCTTAATTTCAATTTAAAAAAAAAAGGTTATTGGGAGCTTTAGTCCAAGTCCTCTTCGTCAGATTCGTGAGGCATTGGATAATTGATGGAATCTTCAGGAGGTGCCGTAGGGGCAGCAGGAGGAGCTTTTGCTTTAGCTGCCTCTTTTTCCTCTTCTGAATCTTAAATATGTTTTTATTCTTAATGGTTACCACTCGCTTGATGTCCTTGAAAAATGATATTGTTGCCGTTTTCTGAATGTTCGCTTCTTCTGTCTTGATGTAACGCACGGTAGATGCATTTATATCGTAATGGCATGCTACATGGGAAAACATATTGACCGCCTTCAGCATATCTAGCAACTTCACTTTTTCGGTCACTGTCATCATGTTTCATTTTTTTCTTGGGCTCATTTGGGAAGGACGCTTAAGAAGCATTTTCAAATCCAAACAAAGAAGGAATAGTCTCGGTTTAGTCTTCCTCCACGAGGTAATGTGCGCAATGTGAAATCCAATCCGAACAAAACAGTTCATGTCAAGACGTCGCCTTCCTCCACGAGGTGATGTGCAGGATGCAAAATTCAATCCAAACAAAACAGGAAAAGGCGAAAAATCTTATAATTTACCATGTAGACTTATTATATTGTACGTCATGTTTCAATTAGAATTTTATAATATTAGTTTTTCTCAAGGAATTTTACAATGGGCTGATGAGTGGTTAACACGTCGGCCTCACAGTTCTGGGGTCCTGGGTTCAATCTCAGGTCAGTCCTCCTGTGTGGAGTTTGCATGTTTTACCCAGGCTTGCGTGGGTTTTCTCCGGGTACTCCCACATTTCAAAAACACGCATGGTAGGCTGGTTGAACCCTTTTAATTGGCCCCTAGGTATGAGTGTGAGCATGAATGGTTGTCTGTCTCCTCGTGCCCTGCCTGGTGCCCAAAGTCAGCTGGGATAGGCTCCACCCTTGTGAGGACAGACATAGGATCTAACCCAGGACCGCAGACCTGTGAGGCTGACGCGCTAATCACTCAGCCGCCGGGCCGCCATGGTTTAAATAATCCATAGTAAAATGTGGGCACCTACAGTTTATTGTCCAGTGTGTCTATTTTGAATATGAACAAATTTGGTCAATGCGGCTTATAGTAGTCCGATGAGTTTTATTGTCCGAAAATTACAGTACAAAAAGCAATTGGGTAGCAACTGAGCATGAGAAAGGTTTAAGGAGTAATGGTGTATTTAAGGTGAAGCACAGTACATCATAGCATTATATATGAGATTTGCCTGTTCAATATCTTTATCGGACATCAATAATTTTGACAAAGCTGAATGCAAGTGAAGCACCGAGACCTATTGTAATTCACAGAAAAATGATTTTAAAATACAGCTCTGCATCAGGCTTTACATGCTACCTTTCAACTGTAAGAGACGAATAAATACAAGTGGATGTATGATCATTTTTCTAGATGTTTTGCAGTCACCAAATTTCAAATATAGTTTACAGAGCGACTTTGTTCTGATTACCTCAGAGAGCGAGCATCTGGCACCTCAAAAACACTGAAGCTGCCTTAGTCATAAAGAGAGAATGCAATATGTAATTCTATGAGCCATCAGTGCCTGCGTACATTTACTGTGAGCTTCCAAGGAGAAACAAATGTGCCGATAGACAGAGGGAAAAGGGAAAGCGCAGATGGTGAGAGGAAAAGAAACAAATGTCTGGATACATATACAGATATACAGTGCCTTGTGAAAATATTGAGCCCCTTGAGCTTTTTGTCCTTTTGCCACATTTCTGGCTTCAAACATGAAGATAGAATTTTTTTTGTCAGGAATCAACAACATGTGGAACACAATTGTGAAGTGGAACAAAATTAATTTCATATTTTTAACTTTTTTAACAAAAACCTGAAAAGTTAATGTTAATCAACATGCGTATAGTATATGTAAATATGTAAGATTATAGCCGAGGGCTAATTTCAATCTTTAGTCCCTTGTGCAGATTTCCCAACCTTTAAACATCTCAAGGAGCACTGTCCAAGCAATCATATTGAAAAGATAGGAGTATCAGACCACTGCAAACATACCTAGAAGAGTGATAAGAGATGCAGCCAAGAGGCCCATGATCACACTGGATGAACTACAGAGATATACAGCTGAGGTGAGAGAGTCTGTCCGAAGGACAACAATCAGTTGTACACTGCACAAATATGGCGGCCTTTATGGAAAAGTGGTAAGAAAGCCATTTTTCAAAGATACCCATAAAAGGTGCATTTAAAGTTTTCCCCAAGTCCCCTTGGAGACACACCAAACATGTGGAAGAAGGTGTGGCATGGGTTTAGCTGAAAAAATATGATTAAAAAGAGCATATTGTTTAGAGAGGTCTTTTTTCCCAATTTCACATGTATCTAATGCAGTCAGTCTAATGCCATATATTAGAAATTAATAAATTTTCTTTACCCCCTTTCTTCACGGGGTGGGGATTGTGGGAGTGCTGGAGCCTATCCCAGCTAACTATGGGCAGTAGGCAGGGTACATCCTGGACTGTTTGCCAGACAATTGCAGGGCTCAAACACCAATTGTGCACACTCATACATAAGCACAATTTGAAGTAGTCAATCAGGCAAACATGCATGTTTTGAAGATGAGGGAGGAAGCAAGAATACCCTGAAAAAAAACAACTAAGGGGAACCCCATCCAGGATGGCTAAAGCCCAACATTTAACTCTTGATCTCAGACCTGTGAGACGTGGTAACCACTCTCCAAACACAGCCCTTCTCTTTGAAATTGCACATTTCGAATCAATAGAACTATTGCAATAACAATGAGCAAAAAATTGTCTTTTAAAAGCTATGTTGTCAGGATTTTATTTCATATTATTATACATTTGCTTGCAATGAAGACTATGCTTTGCTCATCATTATTAGTATCATACTTGCTTGGAACGAAGTAAATTCTTTGCTCCTGATAACCTTAGTTAGTCTAAATAAAGAGGAAGGAGCCAGAACGGACTGGACTGATGTTTGCCTTTTTCTAATAAACTTTACTCCTGGAAGTCGAAACAAAGATGATCCAGAACACCTTGCAGTACTGTGAATCTGATCTGGGAACTACACCTTCATCCACCACCGACTCCAGAACACTTTCAGACCTTTATCTGTTTTGAATTTTGACTATTGATGTTCTCACGTGTTTCCACCCCACTCCCTCAGAGTTGAGACGTACATTGTTATTGGGGCCAAAACAACAGAAAAGACTTGTAAGGTCAGAACGGAGTTGGGAGGTTTCCTCAACGGCCGTTCTCCTTGAAAGTTAAAATTCTAGAAGACTGTCTTTTCCTCTTTATTTGTGTGTGCATTTGGGAATGCCTATTGGTGAACCTAACATATGTCCAGTGGAGTACTGACAGTGTGTATCTACAAAATAAATTTAAAAAAAAATCTGAAATGGGAATTTGAACAAGAGCTCCAGTAACTGGTAAATATAGGCAAGAAACACCATCATTGTATGCCTGCAGAAATTCAGCAAGCAGGCAATAGGGAATGACGCAGCACACAGGCATGCACGGGAGTGAATGAAAAATTGGATTCATGGCAGCCTGCATAGAAAAAAAACAAAATTTAGGAGGATATGAAACACTTGGAAATTTGAGCTTATTATGGAGTGATAAAGAGAAAATCTCTCCTGTCTCTCATTGGACTTCAATGGCTAAAAGACAGGAGGCAAACAAAGCAGTGACATATGAGATGGGAAATAGAGACCGTAGACTCAACAAGAACAGTACTCTCTCTTTACATGAGTGTCCACCTCAAAACGTCTGCAGATAAGGCTTGGTTGCAGGAGCGGGGAATCCCATCAAATGCATGTTTGCAATCTTTCCTCACACACACACACACACACACACACACACACACGTACACACACTTTTGCACAGCAATCCATAGTTCACTTAACAAAGCCTTTGTTGGCGCTATGATCAGTGAACTGCAAAAAGTGCGTGTGTGTCTCATAATGCCTCAGCTGGGTTCCAGCAGTGTTTAGAAAAACATTCTCTTGTTTTTTTCTCTTGACCCAAGATGAGCCTCAGCCAGGCACGCCAGCACCTGACTCAACCCCAAGCTGTCCTCTTGACTACAGAAGGAACACACACACAAATAAACCCATCAAGCTAAACCTCCTAAATACACCCCAAGAACAACGGCTCTATTAGCCCACCTCTCAGTTCCCGCTCTATCTCCTGAGACACATTTCTTGCACTTGAGTGAGACCTCCATGAGTGATAAGACTGCCTAGCATATAGGTATAGCATGCCTCTCCTCTGGGAAGGTATCTTGCACGGAGGCCAGCAATGGCATCTTTGGTTGGAAAACATAGCATATTACCTTTAAAATTATAACAATATTTTTTATCCTCAGATTCATCTTCCAAGTCGCTTATCCTCACGAGGGTTGCGTAAGGTGCTGGAATATATCCCAGCCAATTACGGGCACCAGGTGAGGGACACCTTGGATTGGTGACCAGCCAATCATACCTATGAGCAGTTTTCAACTAGCCTATCATGCATATGTTGCAGATGTGGGAGGAAACCGGAGTACCCAGACAAAACCCATGCAAGACTGGAAGAACATGCAAACTCGAATGCCATTGGGGATAGAACCGATCTCAATCTAAATTGTGAGATGCTAACTACTTGGCCACCGGACTGCCTGAGTCATAATTAAATCATTTAAAACAACATTCTGAACAATAGCAAAATAAGGTAAAATTATCATGCAATATATTCCTGCTATTATTTAATATCTAATTGATATTTTGTTATGATTAAATGTTTAATATTCATACATTTTCTGAACCACCAATCCTCACAATGGTCGCAGGGCAAATATTTAATAAGTTTTAAAAGTATCAGATTTTTCAAAATACTACCTTAATTTATTTTCCAAGATTTTACAAGATAAAAAGCATTCTTTTTTCCCCACAAAGTATTTTTTAATTAAATGTATTTTTCCATAATAGCTTTTTTAATTTCATCATGTCATTTTTCAGCACAATTACTCTGTCCATCAAATACATAAGGTGAAGTCAGTCAAGTGACTGATTGGCTGCTCCATTACACAGACATAAGCAGAAGTAGTTGCCATATCAATTCAAGCACAGAGAATAATTGCTAATGCTGGGAAGCCTCAGAGCCACCACGTTTCGCACGCTTGAGACTGAATGGTTGCCGGAAGAAAGTAACTTTCTGACTTGGTCAGAGAAGTTGTAAATCCATTGAATAGAGGCAAGGATTTCAGCAGCAGTGTGTTATGATGAGAGGCTATTGTCCAAGTTTACAAATATCTTTCCTTGTATAAGGAAATGGTCCAAATTTGTCAGGGATCATAGTTAGTTCGGAACATTTAGATTGATTACATTTAAACCGTAGGAGTAAAACCTCATGCTAACGCGTTTAAACTCATTATTCCAAATGCAATAAAAACAAAAACCGAACCGTATGAATGACAATTATGCAATTGTACTCATTGTTGTTCGGTAAAAAAAAATTGTCAACAAATATGTGAATTTCAAACATAGTGTAATTGAATCTACACGATTGTGTGTCTGTTCAAAGAAAAGACTAAATGAATAGCGCTATAATGCAGCGTGATGTCTTGGCAACCAGTAGGCACCAGCTCTGTTCATGTAAAATTTTTTATGTTATGTTACGGGCGTGTTGCCGTGCAAATAGTATCTCCCCCTTCTCTCTGTCCCTCTCTCTGCGAAATCCATCTAATTTTAGTACTATTAAACCACTAGTTATTTGTTAATTTGTTAATATATGGCAAATTAGAGCAAATAAAAATGTTTTTCCAATCCAATATCCTGTTTTGGGTGTTTCTTCAGAGGGTTGTAATGAATTAATTTGTTTTAGTTCATTTCAATGGGAAACGTTCATTTGAGTTACGAGTAAATCGACATACGAGCTCAGTCCCGGAACGCATTAAATGGATAGTCCGTTGTCTGTATTATACTTGAGGGGCTCAACACACAACTGCACTCCATCAGGAGTGTGTAGAGAATGGACTGCAAAGTCAGACGTTTAACAACATACATATTGTTGTGACTAGGTCTGAGCAATACGACAAAAAATGTCACGATAAAAAAAAACAGTTGATAATTAGCACAACCTTTGCCCTTCAAATTTGAAACTTCAAACCTCTGTGAATATTATTTTCTTTGTAGTTCAATTATGAATGTAACTACGGTATCTTACTTTAAAAGAAAAGGGAATATAAAATATGATGACTTTAAAAAGTGTTTTTATTGTTCTGTAGTGAAATAAAAACTTTACACAGAAATGTAATGAATAATAAAACCTGGAGAAATTTTGACAGGCGTTTTTATTTTATAAATGTGGCTTCAAACTAAAAGTTGCTGTGCAATATGAATCAAATAATCAACTGAAGATCTTTTAAGTGTGTGGGCTCGATGTTCTCGGCATCTCATAGACGCTCTTTTTGACTGAATTATAGTTTGCTTTCATGTTATGTGTTAGCCGCTCTATTAATAACAATGTTAGATAATTAGCTGATCCTCACCATCTTCTTCGTCCACTGAACATTGGTCTGGAATTAGCATTCACCTTGCATCAGCGCCCCCGTTCTTTGTGGTGTTCGGGTGGGTTAGTTTTCAACTTTCATAGAAAGTTATTGTTATTATTGTTGACAAACATTGTGACGATAATTATCGTTATCGTTTTATCACCCAGGTCTATTTTGACATTTCTGACATCTACTATCTTCATTTGGCCATAATTTACTAGCATCATTGATGACTTAATCAACTTCTGTTTACCTAAAAGAGTAGTTGTTTTCCTGCGAGACATGGTGTTTACCTTGCATTGCTTCTTTACCTAATCTCCATCTTTTACTCTTCCAACTCCAGTCTCACCCTCCTCATATCACCAAAGGACAGCATTAGCATCCTCACTGCAGAGCATTCTGACCTCACATTAATATGCAACTTTTCAAAAATGCTCCTCTAGTGCTATTGCAAAAACTGCGAGTAGAAACAAGTTCTTTGAGATTTGGATTTTTTTTTCATTTTATGAACACACTCAAAGCATTGAATCGATCACAACTGGAGTGTTCTGGTTGTCTAAGAAGACATTATACCGATCATCTGAGCAGGCTGAATGCCCAGAGAATGAAATGACTTAGATGAATGAAAAGCGACCAATGATCTGATAATAACAAGCACTGA
This sequence comes from Stigmatopora argus, assembly GCF_051989625.1. Lineage (NCBI taxonomy): Eukaryota > Metazoa > Chordata > Actinopteri > Syngnathiformes > Syngnathidae > Stigmatopora > Stigmatopora argus. Next base: position 5,850,559 of record NC_135387.1, on the reverse strand, counting down.
CTAAACACACAAAATTAGTGTGAGATTATACATACAGAAAAATACCAACTAGGAATTTTAACTATTTCATGCAGAGAAACTCCACCTGCCAATGTGAACTAAAAAATCCAGTAAAATTTTAATTGTTTTAATACAATTCCTGTTTATTTAGGCAAATTTGGATTCACGATACAACATAAAAATGACATTATCAAATGTTAGTCAGTGGTTCGTATAAAGTAAGACTACTGTGCTTTTAAAAAATTGGGAAAAATCAAGAGGATGATGTCAGATGATGTAGTTGGCAGCTTCTGATAGGTTTGACATTTAAGTCGAGACCCACTTGCTCTATAGACACAAGCCCAGAAATTGGGCAAATGGTTATTATTGGAATGAAATAAACTATGCCATAATGACTGACTTTAAAGTGCTCAAAGAGAGTTTTAAAAAGGCCTGAAAGCTGACAAATAGTAAATATAAATAAAAAATAAATAAGAGTATAGTTTCATTCAACACATTGATTTTGCTACTTCAGCCAGCTGGTGTGCACAATGCCGCAGTACTGCATCGCCAGGGCTCACTTGCAAAGAGATCTCCTGTCGGGCAAGGGATCAAGGAATCGGCTAATTGGTCTCACTGCAGCGTCTTCCTTCTCTATTCTTCAACACAAGTGTGCACACACTTGCACACACCCTCAGTGTCTCATCTTTTTGTTCAAAGTATTGCCCCAAAACCCTCAACTGCACTTGCTGAGAATACTCAGTCTGCATATACCTGCAGTTTAACATGTTTTTTCCCTGTGCATTTTTTTAAAATCCTCCACACACCAGGCTCTTGAAAGTTTAAATGGCAGAAATATCCATTGAGCGGGTGTAAATCGATAGCACCAGTAGCTGGGCACCACAGCGCCGTATTGTCATCCATTATGGTGTGAAAACAGCAGCAGGGGGGCAAAAAGATACACATCGTTTAGACAGCTGGAGGTACGTACAGAGCCAACATATCTGATTGTGGAAATACAATCCTAACAAGAAACTCACCCGAAACCAACAAACAAGAGTGACAGGCTTTACAAGTATAGCGTGTTATCAGTACGGTGATCCTTCAACACTTCGCGGGTTCAGTAAATCAAAATCAAAATCCATTCAAAACATCCCAGACCATTACGCTGTTTTTGTGGATTTATAGCAAGCACAGAGATTTTTGCTGTGATTACAGTATTTAAAGTATTTACAATGTGTTAATATATAGGTTATATTTAGATAATACATTAGTCTTTTCATATTCTTATCACTGTAGTATTTGATACACTTCATGATAATTGTGCTTGTGTACTTTTTTTAGAGGAGCGAAAACATGCAGTATGCAGAGCTGCAAAACACCGAAAATCGTATTTCAGAAAAGAGAATTTTCAGATTTTGGGAGATTTTTCCTAGTGGCGTTTAAGAGCACAAGATCTAATTTTAAAGTTGTTTTTTTGATAATTTTATCACTTGTTAAAAAAAAAGAGCTGCAAACAACACATGATTATTGAGAACTTTATTACACGACATTTGCGTGAATGCAATCATGTCAAAATATTTGTGGTAACCAACATTTTCAATTAAAAACATGAATAATGAAAGACCTACAAATTTTATACCACATGAAAATTTAATCAATTTTCTCAGTTCTATTAAATTTCTCAATTGCACGCTTGGCCTCTTTTAACTCCTCCCTTGAATATTTCTGTTCATAGCAAGCTGCTCCTCCAAGTTGCATGTCCATCTTTACCAAGCACATGGCCTCAAGTGTGATTGGTCCAAATGACATCCTGATGTCTGTCCTGATCTTCCTCACAGCACTGAAAACACACTCACATGTGGCATTGCTGTGGGGAATCAAAAGTATGCCCCAATGCAATCTTTATGTTAGAGCTGTCTTTTATTTCTCCTACAAGTCCCCATTGCACATCTGCTCTCTCCTATACTGTAATGTCTCCGAGCTCCTCAACTTGCAGGCAGCTGAATTCTTCTTCCAAGGCATCAACCTCACAGTCAGGCTTCATGGATGGGAATCTGTTGATGAAGTACCTTATACTTGTGAAGGAACTTTTTTTGATGATGCTGAGATCAGCTACCTCAGCATGTTTGAGCAATTCGTCCGTCATTGGAAATTTTTCTTTTACATATTTCACTGCAGTTTTATAAATCTTTCACACACTTGTGCAGATGGCAGTCACTTTTTCTCCAAGCATTTCTTGCTCTTTCATGTACTGACAAACGTTCTCACTAACACAAAGTCCTTCATATTTTTTCTCAAATGGAATACTAATCTTCTCATAATCTACTTTCACTTCCAACAAGACTTTGTCACGCAAAGCAATTGTTTTCATGTTGCAATACTTACAGTACGCAAAGAATTCTCCTTCGGTTGATGGCGCCAAACACGGATATATAATACTGTATTCCGTCTTGAACTTTTGCAGGCTGCAGTTCGTTGTATTTTTTTTTCGATGGCAAAATATCAATATCACAGTTCTCTCATCTTCGCTTGGAAGCCATGGCTACGGTAAGTCTATGCTGCCTAAAAAAATCTATCGAAACTACATCCACATGACCTCAACGGATGTCACATCCGTTGAGGTAACGTGGATGTAGTTTCGATTTGTGACATACTCAATCGGTGAATTTTAACTGAAAAAGTTGTTAAAAGCAAAGGTAACGTTTCGAAACACCGATCGCGTCAGACATTGCTTGATTTGTTTTATTTTCGTAGTTTTAATAGAAAATGCGGATTTCGTAATTTGCTATAAACTGGCGTAGTAAACTACGGACGATTCTTAGTATTTGGTTGCTCGGAGTATGGTAATAATAATGTGGTGATCCTACTTCGCGGTTTTTCAATTATCGCGGCCATGTCTGGTTTACATTATCAGCGATATTCGAGGGATAAATATAACAACAATAAAACAAGTACCCATTGTGCACATTTATATTCAAGCCACACCATTGGAAGCATCTCAAAAGATTTATATGGAATCTTTATCTTAAATATGGTCTGAAATTATTGTATGCACCGTAGTTTATGGAATATAAATCACCTTTTTCCATCGTATGGCTGGGCCTGCAATTTATATACTCAAGTAGAACATTTTTTTGCGCCACACACACCTCCAAAAAGGGTGCTCTAGGCTTACGCCCTAAATAGTTGTTCAGAAGTGCCCATTAAAAGCCCACTTATTTTTTTTACACACCAATTAAGTGATAGAATCCTGTCAGAGAATTCTAAATTAATCAAGCCTCAAACAGATGCACAAGTATTGAAATTGTAACCCAAAAAAATCATTTATCGAACTTTGCCATTTCAATTCAATTCCATTCAAGAGGGTGCATCCCTCCATTGAAACAGTATGTAGGGAGGTTTTCATTGGTTTTATAATGGAATACCAAATTGAATGTTGGTCATAAGTCCCAAAAATAGGAGATAAGACCATACAAATTCAAATGGGAGGCTGAAGCACCTTAACATGGCCCCCCTGACTCAGGAAAGTCCTGTTATGGATGCATTAACAACAACTAAAATGATGGCAGTAATGAAACTGAATGGAACAGGACGTGCGCGAGTAGCTCGTCCGTTCGTTACGTCACTCGGTACTATAGAACTGTAGTATTATCGCCAAAAAAATGGGATTAAAAAAAATGTATTGATGGATTTTACAGAGAAAAGGACAGGGATGTTGCTCAGTGAAGTCCAATCATTCCGCATCAGTTAAAGAACAGAAAACCAATGGCTTGGGTAGTTATTTGGAGTGTGGTCAATGGTTTGGTAAACAACTTGTCATGCCGTGTTGTTTAGGCTGTAATTATCTAAACAACTTAGCATGCTAACAGAGAACCATTTAGCTTGCTGTTCTACATTTTATTGTTATGAATACCATGTACATAACGTTTGGTCTTGGATGTTGAAACTCTCCCAGAAATGTGGTTTCAATTACATTCAAACTACAGGTCAATTACAATTTCTTTATCTAAATGCCAAATGTTGCCGCTTTTTTATGCATTCTGAACTTTTCGATCCAGATTATTTGAAGTGGGCTCTTATATATGTAGATGAAAATAAGACCTATATATTTGTCCAATCCCTCTGTTGTATAATGAATACAATATACACATCATCAACAAATGAATTACGTCTACGCTGTTCAACAAAATAAAACACCAGCCTTGAACAAAAGTGCAGGGAATACCTTTTCCTTCTTGATACTACATGTGAAGCTATCCGGATAAGAAAATGTTGGATCCTATGCCATAAAATCTGCAAAATTGCCACATAACCGTGGCGGCAAAGACCTCCCGAAGGGACCACATTTACTTTTATAAATATCACATCTCGTAGTCTGCATGTGTGTCACTTTGCATCCGCATTCCGTACACACTGCAGGTCTCATATGTTTTTGCAATATGAACAGTGAATTGGGGCATAAAGACCTACTGTGTGAGTGTCATACTAATGTGAGACTTATACAGTGCTTTCCTCTTTCTATTGTGCAGTTTTCCACTAGTGCAGTTTACAATCCGAAAACCACGAAACATAGTGAATGAAGCGTGAACATAAAAGTGAGAATCTACCTCTACTGACTCAAACAAGCTGATGAAGAGTCGAGCAGAGACTGCAATGCTGACTTCCCGGTTGTGTCACGACTCCTGATGTTAGGCTTGTGCTGCCATTTGCTTGAGAGAAAGTCGGTCATAAATTTTCATGCTGTAGCAACAGTGCTGGGTGCACCAACGTGATAAAATGGACAATAAAGTGCGTTTAACAAACACATTGCAGGAAGAAATAGAGCAAGGACGACGTGCAAAGTCTGAAGAGTTCACTGCATACATAAAACGTTTTCCAATTGAAATAAATGCTGCAAGCAGGGTAAATTGGAACACCCCAACCCCCCACCCCCCTACACAAACACACACACACACACACTTGTTGAATGAAAAAGCCTAGGCAAAAACTAAATATTTTACTTTAGTTTAAATTAGGTTTGAGTGGCACTCCTGATAACGGTTTTATGGCAGCACTCGGATCAGTTGCGAATTTCGACTATCATCCTCTCACATCAAGGATCAGAATACAGTAAAACCTGCTAGCAACATTTTTGCGCTGAATCACCAACACTTTCAAGTATTTTTTTTTTACCCTTCATCTTCTTTGCACATACAGTAATGCCGCAGTCAGCATACTGTATTTGACTCACACCCAGATAAGCAAAACAACATGTGCATTTAATAGTCTATTTAGTCAATTCTGATGTTTTAACCATTGTCAAAGCGCAAGAGGAAAGGCATAGACTGTCTAATGTACAAATAGTTGAAAATAAGTCGTTGCTGTTTGTTCATGTGTTTGAGTGGTTCTGGTTTCAATAATGTGATGGAGCATTACAAGCTGCAAACTGGAAGTGCCACAGCATCAGAATGCCAGCCAGTCGCTACAAAGGACAAACATTCATTTATATGTGACTCACAGCCGAGGTTAATAAGTCATTCAATGCATTACTCAAAAGCCACAGTAACTTTTAAGAGGGAGCAACATTCCGTAGTGTGCGTGTTTATCATACTGAAAGTGTCTCCTTTGTAATCTTGTTAATACAAGAAGTCAGGGGGCAGAGATATCTTATGATTCCTTTCTATTATCGCCATTACAATTACAGTTGATAGTTTTAGGAGAGAGGAAAAACAGACAAAAAATATTAACCTAGTTATGAAAATTTCAACATTTAAGTAGAGGAGTATATCCAGTATACCACCATTAAGACTGCTCTGTGAGGTGCATTTGTTTTATTCATGCAAATGTTTAGTTTGGATAAGTAAACAATTTATTCATCATCCTGTAAAAAGAATTCTAAGGTATCCAATTACTAGCCAGCCTTAAATATGTCTTGCTGACGAAACCTTGGTACCCTTAACGATTTTGATAACTGTTCAGCACAATGCAATTAAAATTACAATTACCATGATCTCTGGACCATGCATTGAGTTGTTTGACCCAGAAAAAAACTCAATTGTGACTACCACAGATTTACTGCTATATCAAAATGACATGTTGTGATAATCATAATACGCCACAACACAAAAAAGAAACACACTTGTGAGCGACGACGTGGCAGTTCATGAGATTTTTTTTTTCACAGCTCGCATCTATCTACTTTTTGAGCCCTCTCGTGCTTGGCGTGCGCGCGTGTATTTTTGTGTTCACTTGGCACTTGTATGCCATACTGTTAAATTGGTGTGAGTTGCACAATTCAACCAGGTTCTAAAGCAGGGGTCTCAAACTCAATTTACCTGGGGGCCGCTAGAGGCCGAGTCTGGGTGAGACTGGGCCGCATCAGGATTTCCACAAGAAAAGCACTAATAAAACATTCCAACGTTATCAAATATCTTTATTTTTTAACAAAAAATAATGAATTAAATAAATTAACTTAAAGATGAATAAAAAAATCAATCAATCAGTAATACAAAAATTAAATAATAATAATGAGAGATATACACTGGCTGCCTAAGTAGAGAAAATGAATTATTTTTATTCCGTTTCAAATGTCTGTATTAACAGCTCTTTAACCTTTAACTTTCTGAACTTGAATGGAACATTGAACATGAAATATTCTGAACACGGCTTCTCTTGCCTACTCCTTGCTGCTAGAGACCTGGCAGCGCTTCTTCTCACATAGCTGAGTCACATTTGGCTTGAGGGAGGAAGCAGTGGAAACCCTCAGTAGAGCTTGAAGATGCTCATCAGTAAGTCTGGACCTGTACTTGGACTTATTGAAGTTCGAGGTGGAGAAGAGCTTCTCACACAAGTATGTGCTCCCAAAAAGGCTCATGGTCCGCTTGAACATTTGGGAAAGTTCAGGGAAGCTGGGGGTCAACTCTCTCAAAATTTGCCCAAGCTTGTCTGCTTCTCCACTCACCACCCTGAACTTATTTTTGAGTGCAGAGTTGCACTGCAGGTCAATGAGCTCCATTTGAAGCTCAGGAGGGGCATCTTGCACATCAAAGGAGAAGGGGTCCGCAAAAATTTGAAATGTGGCTTTGTGTGTCTTGAAGTCTGCAAATATGTGATCAAATTCCTCCTGTAGCTTCGAAAAGGCCTCAACATACTTCTCACCACTGAATGGTGTGCCTGCATCCACGAGAGCCTTGCATGCTGGGAAATGGCAAAGGTTTGTCTGAGAGAGCTGGGCTTTCCATAACACAAGTTTAGTGCAGAATATAGGCATAGGCAGCACTGACAAGTTGCCCCTGGCCTTGTAGCTTCTTGTTCAGTACATTAAGCTCATGTGTGATATCAACAAGAAAAGCCAAGTCCATGAGCCATTTGGGATCACTTAGCACAGGAACAGCAACCCCGTCTATCTCCATGAAGTCTTTTACTTCTGCTCTCAACTCAAAACATCTCTTCAACACGTTTCCCCTGCTGAGCCAACGTACCTCAGTGAAGTAGAGCACATCCCCATATTCTGACTCCATTTCCTCTAAAATAGCACGGAACCTTCTGTGCTTTAAGCCCCTGGATCTGATTTGGTTGATGCATTTCACAACGACAGACATCACATTGTCAAACTTCAGGCATCTGCTGCAAAGGGCCTGCTGATGTATAATGCAGTGCAGAGCTATGGCCTCCTCCACACCCTCCTCTTCCAGTTTTTTTTTAACAAGTGCTACCAGTCCATTCTTCCTCCCTGTCATCGATGGGGCTCCATCGGTTGTTATTCCAACAAAGCTCTTCCATGGCAAACCGGCATTCTTAATGGCATCACACAGCTGGTGAAATATTTCCTTAGCGGTGGTCTGGCCATGCATTGGAATTACTGTGAGCAACTCCTCCATTACTTTAAAATTGTCATCAACACCACGGACATATATTGCGAGCTGGGCATTGTCTGTGGTCTCATCAAGAGGCACTGAATATACACTGAAACATTGTGCTTTCTCACACAGTTGATCATAAATGTCACTTGACAGGTGAGAAATGCGCTCTGCCACGGTGTTGGCAGAAAGGCTGATGTGGTTGAACAGACTTTTCTTTTCTGGACAGACAATATGTGCAGCCTGTAATATGCACTTTTTGATAAATTCACCTTCTGTAAATGGCTTTCCTGCTTTAGCAATCAACTCACAAACGGCGTAGCTAGCTTCGACTGCTGCATTACTGTCTTTGGTAGCCTTCTTGAAGAAATCCTGTTGCCTCAGAAGACATGTTTTAAGACTGGCAACCTGGTTGGCTCTCTCATCTCCCTGGTATTTTTCGTACTCCTCAGCATGTCTCGTAGTATAATGACGTTTCAAATTGTATTCCTTGTGCACCGCAACTTTTTCAGTGCAAATGAGACACGTTGGGCTGCCCCTGTGTTCAACAAAGAAATATTGCACTCCCCACTTTTCTTGAAACTGTCTGTGCTCATCACCGACCTTTCTCTTCACGGCAGGCTTTGAAAGAGACATCTCTGGGGCTCTGTTATTATTACAGTGTAATATGTTTTTCCACTTGGAATGAGTCTCGGGTTGATCTTTCACTTTCAGTCGCGCGGGTTTGTGGCGCATGCGCACTTTCGCTCTCCGTTTCTCCGTTTCACTCGCGGAGATGGCTACACTGACAGGCTGATCACGGATTATAGCGCCTCATTCAGTTCTATGCTGAGAGCAGCGGAGGAGTGTGCGCACCGAGCGGAGTGATCGGCTTCACGGCTTCTCCTTCGCCCAGCTGATTGGAGGAATGAATGAGTGAGTGAGCGAGGCACTGGACAGCCCGGCCGATGTCCCGTCCTCCAGAGCCGTATACCTCACCGTGATTGGTTCATTCAGCTCCGAACACAACAAGTGTCATTCATATCAATCTTGCGGGCCGCACAAACATTAATCTTTCATATTAAGACGGGGGCCGCAAATTATCGTCCCGAGGGCCGCAGTTGGCCCGCGGGCCGCGAGTTTGAGACCCCTGTTCTAAAGGCTCCCCTGGCATCAGTTTTGAGGCTGCCTGGGCATGCAGAAGACCCTGTTTCAGTCCACCTCTTCTACGCCCTGTCAAGGGCCGTTGGCTTGAAACCGAGATGAGCGTTTCTATGGTCATGTTAATGATAGGTATAATTAAATGATGTAGAGTTGTTCATTCTTGAGTTTTTTTCTCTGCAGCCTGGGATTGATATGAATTTATCACTAAAAACGTGAAAAACTATGGAAAATATATATTTTTGTAAATAAAGTATTTTCTGCTATATGAACTAAGGCGCAAGATCAAAACGTGTTTAGAAAATAAATTCAATGAATTCACATGAATAATGAGCATCACATTATTGGTCATGAATAACTAATCATACTCTTGACTTCAAAATGCTTCTTTTATTTTTGTTTTCCTTCAATATAAATATATAAAAAAAGGCTTTAAATCTCATTATACTTGTATAATGACAATAAAAGGATTCAATTCAATTCAACCTAGCCACCTTTTTACTCACACACCTTTTAAATTGCTTCCTTCTATAACAACATTGGAATTATTTCTCCAACTGTAATTATCAAATGAAAGAGCAATTTATTCATCTTTTTTTATTTAATTTTTTTATTTTATTTTAATTGGAGAATTTTGATCATCTGTAGTTGTTACACCTATGCAAGTACCCCCAGAGGGTATTTTACTGAATTTGATAGATTGGACTTCACAACTAGTAGTCTATTATCTTTGTTCTACCTCTGACCCAATTTCATATTCCCCCTCGTTTCACAGAAAATATGAGTCTCGACTAATTTTTTACTTTGAGTCAAATGCCCCCTGCTGGAATCCTTACCTCTGAAAACACCATTGATCTCAACTATGCAGAGGCAAACTGTTATAAAAGTTATTTGTATTGACAATTTAAATGGTTTGGAATGTGTGTGTCTTGATCATCTGTTTTTGAACACTATACAGTATTTGTGTGTAAAAACTTGATAGTGGGAATTTAGGCTTACTTATTACTTAAACCAACATTACAGTATGTCAATGGGTAGTGTTTGCAGTCTATTTAATAATGGACTCCATTTTGACAAGATAACACAGCTTTGTTGAAAATAACACACATTGGCAGTGCAATTTGTTGGAATGTTTGAGGTTACTGCTTCTCCTGAGCACTGAACAATTGGCTTCTTGGGAACCTAATGACAAATAGTTGCCAAAAGCTGCACCTGTTGGTAACAATACACTGGTGGAATTCTGTATAGTCTCATTGTGTTCAATGAATTCAAAATAACTGCATTCCACACATGATTCCCATTCCCACATGCAGGGTCAATCAGCCAATTGGGTCATTTTTAAAAGCCTTGCAACACAACACAAGGAATGTTTTAAACCTTGTCAACACGAACAGTAGTACTATAAGGTTGTATCACAGTGACGTCAGGGTTGTAAAAGCCTTGCAACACAACACAAGGAATGTTTTAAACCTTGTCAACACGAACAGTAGTACTATAAAGTTTCATCACAGTGACGTCAGGGTTGTATGATAACTAATAAACTTGATCTCTTTTGTCAATCTACTCAAATCTCTTAACAGTTGGCAAGGGGCTGTGTCTCGCCAAAGCATGGGGATACTGTACCTGTCTACTTAGAAAATAAAATGATACAAGCCTCACACTCACCAGAGTGTGACAAAAACCAATGCAGGCCAGAAGGTTCCTTGATTAACACCAAATGAAAGGAAGAGCTCATGAGTTGAAAGACAATTTGTTTGTTGCTCCCTCTAACCTCATTATTACCATTCACTATCGAGCAAGCTCATAGGCTGCTGGCCACATGGAAAGAATTACAGACATTATGTTGGAAAAGGAAAAGATTGGACATGATCAATACGCTGTTAGGAAGACTCAGAAGCAAATCCAGCCAAATTGGCTGCACACTCATGAATTCCAATGAAGGCACTCAAAGACCTCATTTCCAGCAAGCATGACATCTCACCATTGGAGGAGTATATACTTTGCATTTGTAATATGCACAGTGGTGGCCTGCTTGTTTCACCAGCACAACTGAGATTATTGGTAACAATACAGTTGTACCTCAACTTACGAAATTAGTAATTGGTTCCAGAACTTCTTTCGTAACATGAACATTTCATAAGTAGAGCAGTACTTTATATGAAATGCTCTAATTTGTTCCACGGTCCCCACAAAACTATCAACTAGACCCTAAAAAATTCAGCAAACCGATTTTGTAGGAAAATTGTGAAGACACAAAAATGAGAGATCATAAAACTATTTAAGAAGCCATTAAAATGAATCAACATGCAAAATCTATTTGTGTGTCAGGAAGCTAACATTTGGCAACAGAGACAGAGCAAACGAACACATGGACACATCTAATCTCTCATCTCATTTTCTGAACTGCATTATCCTCATTAGGGGCTGGGGCCTATCCCAGCTGACCCCGGGCCTGAGGCGGGGTACACCCTGTATCGCATATATTGCAGGGCACAAGGAGACGGACAACCATGCACACTCACATCAATAACAAGGGTCAATTTAGAGTGTCCAATCAGCCTACCATGCATGTTTTTGGAATGAGGGAGGAAACCGGAGTGCCCGGAGGAAACCCATGCACGCCCAGTGAAAACTCAGGAGAACATGCAAACTCCACACAGTGAGGACCCACCGGGGGTCAAACCCTCAACCCCAGAACTTTGAGGCCGACAAGCTAACCACTCATCCACCGGGGTGCCTCAATGTACATAGTCTTTTAACTATCGTAATATTTGTTAATTAAGATGCACTATTAATTTTGGGCCAGCCCAGCGCGGAGATGAGGATTAACACCATGCAGTAGACAAATTAAGGTTTATAAAGGAATTTTAAGTTTTATCACTGCTCCCAAAGGCAAAATGCTTAAATTGTTTTCGACTTGGACTGCAGCGTGCACACTACCTTTTGTTAGCATTGCAATCCAGATTGTGCCAAAAACCCATAAAACCAGACAACTGCTGCAACCTTACATTTTGGTACAATCCTTTCAGACAACCACACCAGATCATTAGTCCTTTTATCATGATTAATGATGGCATAATAGCCCCCAGTTCTGGGATTAGTAATGCTCTCTGTCATCTAACATGGGCTTTTCGCAGCTCTGCAGTCTGCAATGCGCCTCTCTGCACTTTACCCAGTATTATATATCTTTCAGGAGAACCAAGGATCAGTGTTTTGATTATTATCTCAGTTGGAAATTCAATGTGGCAAATCAAAAGGCTGGTGAACTTCAGAGTGCTATGACTGTGCATTAGGTTGAAGTTTTCTTCAATGAGATGTCCATTCTCCAGGCCTTCATTCACATCGATAACCATCTTACTTTCCTTTACTTCTCTAAATCTCTGTTTTACGTCTTTTAAGCACCCAAACTGTCACCAAACTGCCACTCAAAGGCAGAGAAGAATGGGAAAGAGGTGGAGCGGGGTTGGGTGACATTCTTTTCCTTACCGAACGTACGTTACTGCCTCATAACTGCCTCTGAACAGCTGGCTCGAGATTCTCATTTAATGAAAAGTGTCACACAACTTAATTTGAAAGCCTCCAAAGTGTTTTAAAAAACAGCGGGGAAGATTTTGAGTCGCACCAACCAACACACTTTTTGATCATTGTGACTGTCTAAAGAGCTGCTGAATCGCAAATACATGTATTTATCAAAATTTGGTTTGTTTAACTCAATAGCTGACTTTGACTAAGCTAGAGAGGTCCAATCCATTTTAACTGGGAGAGGCCCTAAGAGAATGATTGCGTTCCAGGCCACCCAGTCAAAATAGATTGGACAAAAAGTGTCGTCGATGGCACTGAAAGATGAGCAATCACAGCAAGTCTATCCATTCATTAATTCATTTTCTGAACCATTTATCCTTACAAGGAGGCACGGGAGGTGCTGGAGCCTATCCCAGCTGACTTCAGACTGAAGGAGGGGGACACCCTGAATCAGTGGCCAGACGATCGCAGGGCACATGGAGACGGACAACCATTCACACTCACACTCATACCTAGGGGCAATTTGGAGTGTCAAATCAGCCTACCATGCATGTGTGGACTGACCTGGATTCGAACCACCAGAACACCAGAACAGTGAGGCAGACGCGCTAACCATTCGTCTGCTGGGCTCCCCGCAAGTTTAAATTAATTGGACATCTATCAATTAAGCAGCAATTACCAGCAAATAAACATTCATCCTAGGGCTGGGCGATAAAACGATAACAATAATTGTCGTGAAGTAATTTTTGTCAACGATATTAAAAACTTTCAATAAAAATTCAATAATTTTAAACTGTAATTACACCACCCGACCGCCACAGAGAACGATTTGCTGTTGCGAGATGAATGCTAGATCCAGACCAATGCTCAGGAGTAGAAGATGATGACGAGGAAACATGTTTTTAGCATGTTAGCAAACAAGGCTAACACAGAGCATGAACGCAAAAGAACAATAACACGGCCAAAATCAGCGATTATGAGATGCACCCGACCCATTAAAAAAAATCCAAATGAATTTTCCCTAGCGGTTTTTTTAATGCCTTGTACCTGTGCAAAGAGCAGCCTTATTGAAACAGCCTGTAATATTTTTCTTACTTGATATCAAGATGTTTTCCCATTTTATGTAAATGTTCTGAAAACGTTGCCATATCTAAACCTTCTCTTGAGTTAATATGGGTTAAATCCAAGTTTATCCAACTTTTTTATTTTATATTTTTGTAATTATTTTTCTCTTTTTGAGGCTGAAAATAGTCTGCGTGCCAATGGTGATGTCTTCAATTGATTATGTTTTTTATTTCATATTGCACAGTAACTTTTGGTTTGAAGGCACATTTTTAAAAATAGACGCCCGTCAAAATTTCTTTACTTTTCGTAGTGTAAAATTATTATATTTCATGTTCTATTTTCTTATAAAGTAAGGTAACATATTTGCATGGATTTTCTCCCAGCTGACTTTGGGCACGAGGCGGGGGACACCCTGAATTGGTGCCCAGCCAATCGCAGGGCACTAGTAGACAGACAAAGATTCATGCGCACACTCATACCTAGGTCCAATTTAGATTGTCCAACAAGCCTACCATGCATGTTTTTGGAATGTGGGAGGAAACCGGAGTTCCCGGAGAACATGCAAACTCCACACAGGTGGAGTGACCAGGATTCGAACCCCCTACCTGGGAACTGTTAGGCCGACGGGCTAACCACTCAATCGCAGGCCCGCCCTAGCTAACAGTAATTGAAAAATATATATTTTCCATTTGAATGCAAAATACATATTTGTACATCAATTATTTTATGCAATAGTCTAGAAAGTAATTCTAAAAATATTCAATAACACACCTAAAAAATAAAAAGTGTTGACATTCCCTTTAGCACAGCACCATCTAGTGGATGCATAACGTAACCCCAGCCTCTACTGTAGACCCGTATAATGCGGTGCGGTTGACCAGTATAATGCGGAGTGGTGCGCCTTACAATGCGGTGCGCCTTATATATGGAAAAAATAAAATGTGTCATTCATTAAGGGTGTGCCTTATAGTGTGTAAAAAAACGGTAAGAAAAATAATACAGGATGTCCTCAAATGAGGACGGAATTTTTCAATAAGGCTGCTCTTTGTCCACAGGTATTTATGAGGCATTTAAAAAAAACGAAAGAAAACGCCAGGAAGAATTCACTTGGATCGTTTAGTGGATCGGCTGTGTCCCGTCCTGCATCTCATAATCGCTCATTTTGGCCATGTCATTGTCCTTTTGCGTTCATGTGCCGTATTAGCTTTTATTGCTAACGAAGCTAAAGACACAGTTCCTTATCATCCTCTTCTTCTCCTGAGTGTTGGTCTGGAACTAACATTCATGTTGCAACGTCGCACCGTTCTCTGTCGTGGTCGGGTGGTGTAATTGCAGTTCTAAATAATTGAATTTTTATCGAAATATTTTTATCATTATTGACAAAAATCATTTTACGATAATTACCGTTATCATTTTATTGCCCAGCCCTACGTTTTTCTATAACTATTTAGGGGGGGTGAATAACAGTGGGTTATTATGCTATTATAAATGGCTCTAATAAAAAAGCTAATGAGGTATAATTAACAAATAACTCCGATGAAGTCTGAATTTCTATTCAATACAACTTTAAAGAATAGCACATTGGCATAAACCAGGGGACGAAGAAACAACCGGAGATGATTTTCACATTTTGGGGCCCTCTTCTGTACATAACCAAAGCATATGCAAGTTATACTTTCTTACACGGTTTCCTTTTTCACGAGTGTGGTATCATTTGATCCTCCCAACAGTCACCTCGTCTCAGCACCGGGGAGCCATAAATAATAGATGAAGCTTGAATTAATCATGAGAAAAGAAACTGAGATATAAACACACAGTGGGCCCCCACGGGGGAACAGAGAAGCCCATATGAAAATGTCAAAGTGGAGTTACAGCGCTGATTAACCATCCCTTGTGAACACATTGTACGAATACAAAATGACTTAAGCGTTCTCCCTTATTAAATATTGCACATTATATGACTGTGTTTGAACTAAGATGCTTCTCACATCATTGTAGACAACTCAGTATTTAAGTGTTTTGTTTAGACTTTTCATAAATAAAGCAGCTCCACTTCAAAAACCTCAAAATTCCAAAAATGTGATTGATTGCCAGTGTGATGAAGGTCATGTTGAAATCTGTTTTCCCCAAATAACTTGGTTGAAATTGTTCTGTGAGACAGTTGTACATGAAAATGAATATCACGTTGAGAAGAAATGATGTTCTTGGATGAGTTAAACAACCACTATCAACAGGTACACATGGACATGAATACACCCAGCATGTGTCCATGGTGGCGCCCCGAGGCATGATGGAATGTCGGCCTGACAGGTTGGTTTAGATTTAGATTTGCCATGATGCTACTACTCAGTTGCACAACATTGAGCAGAGGAATCAGCTATTTACACATTCCAGCAGCGTGTCAGTAGAGAGACACAGCACCAAAGGCCATTTTGCGTTTGGGAAAAGCATGGCAGCAGATGGTGCTTTAGTGAAAAAGGCTTGATACCTTTTGCAGACAGTATTGATTTAACAATAACAATCCATATAAATAAAACTGCCTGATAATCAATGCATGAAGCAATTGCATCAGTGTGTCTGTCTACAACTGTCTTCCTGCCAGATCTTGTCTGTTCATTGTGTTGTGGTGCAGGGGAGCCACGTGGCAGTCAATCTGTCATTGGGTGACTAAACTATATGTTTAACTTGTAAATCACAATTACATAGCCATGATGTGAGATACAAGATAACTTCAAGTCCACACTTCTTATTTCATTACATTCTTTTTTTTATCCATCTTTCTCACTATTCTCTTTCAATTTTCTACTATATGTAATGAGAAGAGCAACTTCTAGACCAGTGGTTCTTAACTTGGGTTTGGAGAGTCGGTCTCAGGGGTTCGGTGGAGCCTCTACCACGGAAGTCAAGACACATTGGCTCATTATTTCTATTTATGATAACATGCCCCGCTTGACCATCACTGGCTGCAGATGATCACGTGTCATTGCTTGGCCAATCCGTGCTGCAAGGAATTTATATCTTGAATTTGAAAAAAAAAATCATATTTTATTTTACACTAAAGTAGAGTTCGGTGAATGCGCATATGAAACTGGTGGGATTTGGTAGCTCCAACAAGGTTAAGAACCACTGTTCTAGACAAAAGTCCACACTTCAGCCCCTGAGATGCCCAAAGGCCACCCAGGAGAGTCTCCAAGATCTCACAAGGGAGGCATCAAAATGCAACTGAATTATACATGCCCAAGCCACCTCATCTTAAAACCCCTTAATGCAGAAGTCTACTGGCTTTAGTTTGAGCCTCTTGTGCATTAGCTATTTTCTCGCAGTATTTGAAGAGAGTCCACATACCCTACAAAGGGAAATCACTTAAGATTGTATTAGCTATATTTTTCTTTTGGCTATGAGCTGTAGGTTTTGAGGTTTGAAACTTGAAAGGTAGATGAACGGGTAAATCCTTCTTTATTTTGTGACAAATCTGCCATTCTCAGTCTCACTCCGACAGATCCCGGAATGAACATTCAGAGAGCTTCTAATTAACAAACAACAAACTACATAGACTGGAAAAACAACGCAGATATACTTTTCAGGAAAGTTCAGAGCAGACATTTCCTGCTAAGGAGGCTCAGTGCTTCCATGGTTGAGTGGATACTCCTGAATAACTTCTGACTGTGGCCACAGAGGCCTTTTGGATTGGATTGGATAACTTTATTCATCCCGTATTCGGGAAATTTCGTTGTTCCAGTGGCAAGAGGGTGAGGATGCAGGAATAGCAAAGGCATTTTAGACATGAATAGATAGGTAATAAGTAGGTCAAGAAATAAATACATGAATAAATATATAATTAAATAAGCGTTTCTATAGCAGTATCTGCTGGGCAGGCGGCAAACTGTCACTGCTAGGGGAAATGGAGGTTGAAAAAAAAGGTAAAAGAGACAGCTCTATCTTGGGGTACTCTCTGGAATTAACTGACATATGAGGATGATGGCTAAGATGTCAAACATGCTGGACAACCTTATCCTACCCCTCAAGGACAGTGACAGCACTGCACAGCTCCCATAGCGGCAGACTTTTACAAACGGGCTGCGTAAATGACAGTTTCCTCTGCTCCTTTCTGCCTGCAGCTGTCAGGGTATACACCTAGAGGTTTGGATATTTGAAAAGATTTGATTGGATTAAATGGTTATCTTATGTCTTGGTGATTTATGATTCTAATCTGTGCTTCATCTACGAGTGTCTTGTCTGAGGTTTTTTTCATTTCCTGTGTCAACTATTGTTGCCGATAAGATGCTAATTTTCCATTGTGTGACTAATAAAGGTTTATCTTATGTTCAGATATAAAGAAAACTTCATTTTAGGCTAAAAACAAATGACAAAATTCAAGTGGTTTTCAACAGAGTGTGACTTTTGTTATTGAAAGAAAAGTAATTGGTATTTTTTAAGTGATGGATGCCAAGAACCTAACAGCCTGTCATTTCATTTGTCACCATGTAACTACAGATGCACAGTTGATTTAAAGTTATGTTTGTAGTTAGCTGGTCAAACATTAACCAAGCCTGACGCTGGTTATGCACTGAATTGATAAGGCAGGAATAGGCTGAAACTGGCAATTATGCAAATTAAACATATATTATTGTAAATGGCAATGCGGCAGTCGAATGGTTAACGCCTCGGCCTCACAGTTCTGGGATCAAGGGTTCGACCCCTCGCTGTGTGGAGTTTGCATGTTGCTTGTGTGGGTTTTCGCCGATACTCCAGTTTCCGACCAAAAACATGCAGGGTAGGCTGGTTGAACACTCTAAATTGCCTCTTGGTATGAGTATGAGCGTGAATGGTTGTCCTTCTCTTTGTGCCCTGCAATTGGCTGGCCAGCTATTCAGGGTGTCCCCAGCATGGGGCCCGTAGTTAGCTGGGATAGGCGCCACCCTCCCTATGACCCTTGTGAGGATAAGTGGTTCAGAACATGACATTGGAAGTATATAGAACTGGGTTCACTAACTAAATTGGCCAGAGGACCAGTAGCTCAATCGGTGAAGGGGCCCAAGGTACAAACATGGGAAAGGGTTAAAATAATTATATATTTGAAAAAAAGAAATTGTTTTTTCTCTCAATGGAAAACACCTGGATATAATTTTAGTGATACAATTATCAGAAGTCTTTGACTTTGCTGAACATTGGCCCAGTTCAGTTTTCGTTTGTTTTGTCCTAATATTCACATTTCACTTCCAAAATAAATAATTGCAACTTAATAGAGTAGGTACATTAATCCACCGCCAGAAAGAAAACGGAATAAGCTTGAAAATGAATTATATATGCTCTTACACATGTTTTAACACCTTACTGTGTTTCACATGAAAAGTGCAACTGGCTGCAAACTCCCTCCGCCAAAACCTTTCTGGCAATACTAAAGTCTTTTTGCATTTACTCAAAATCGACCGCACATACGAGTTGCAGTGAGCTCTCGTAAACTAGTTGTCACGAAACACATTATTACTTGTGTTACTCACTCATATTGTCTTTTCTTTTTTCTTATTTTCCGCTTTCTCAATGATTCCGACAAGTAATTTGTGCCCAGTGTTTCATGCCTTGTTTTTTAACAATGCTTGATGTTGGTACTTTTAACAAGCGCAAAAAAACTATTAAGACATGCTTGCAACACAGTCATTCACAACGACGCCATAATTCAGTCAAGTTGTCAATGTACCATGAAAAAGACAGCACAACAGTAAAACACCTCAGAAGCCCACCTATCTGGGCTGGCTGGCTCTCCAGCACATTTAACACATATATAGCTGCCCCAGGACACATTCATTTCAGTAAGAAAGCTTTTTCTTTGTTCATTTAATTAAAAAAATGTCTCAGCAGTCCATACAAAACGGCAATGGTGGAAACCCCTGATTTAGATAAACCCATTTACCATGAATATACAGTAATAGCTTGACATACGAGTGCCCCAAAATACGAGACATTTGAGATCGGAGGAAAATTCTGAGCAAATATTTCCCTTACGATAAGAGACAAATTTGAGATACGAGAATATGAGATAGCCTGGTGACCGACTCGGTGAGAGACTGCTGACAAACCTTCTTCCAAAGGACTAACCATAATTTCCAAGCTGCGCAGTGACATTCATAACGAGATGGAGAGCCTTCTTTTAAGATGGAGAAAAATGTTCGTAAGTTTGATTTTGTATTTTTTCCCTGTAGTGCTTCTTTCCGCCGCTAAAACCGACGCCTGGCGCTGTGAGAGCTCAGCTCACCCAGCATCTACCTTCTTCTGTCCAATTCGTTGCAATGCGGAAGTGCGTGAACGTTACCACATCATTTATGATGAAAAAAGAAGAAAACTGTGCAATCGTCGTTAGATCGCTTCTTTCGGC
This sequence comes from Stigmatopora argus, assembly GCF_051989625.1. Classification (NCBI taxonomy): domain Eukaryota; kingdom Metazoa; phylum Chordata; class Actinopteri; order Syngnathiformes; family Syngnathidae; genus Stigmatopora; species Stigmatopora argus. Next base: position 5,830,639 of record NC_135387.1, on the reverse strand, counting down.
CAGTTTCTAATACATAAATCTCTCTCTCTCTCTCTCTCTCTCTCTCTCTCTCTCTCTATACAGTACTGTACATATTCTCTCCATTTTATTAAATGTTTTTTTCATTACAAACCAGTGCGTGTTACTTATACAAGCCTTAAACATACAAATGCACTTATATAAACCTTCAATATACTTATATAGGCCTTAAACATAAATTATAATACAAAATATAGCACTGAATCAACTTACAAACAAATTCAACTTATGAACAATCGCTCGGAACCTAACTCGTTCGTAAGTAGGGGAGCGTCTGTATTGTAATCCAAGTTAATTTGAGTTAAAATTAAAGTTTACATTATGTTAGGAGCACATCCGTCAAGTCTCTCTCTTGTCCTTTCTCTCTCGATCTGTCTGTCTGTACTGAGTAATGTCACATTTTAGTATTGACAATCATAACCACTAGATAGGTACCGTAATTACTCGAATATAACGCGCACTCGAAAATAACACGCAGGTAATTTTGGGCCAAAAAAATCTGGAAAAACGCGGTAATCGAATATAGTGCGCACCTAAAATTTCCCGCTGACGAAAATCAGAAATCTTACCTTTTTTTCTTCGTTTCACGATTGTTTTGTTCAAACAAATTTATTCATTAGAATCCTTCAAATGAAGAGTTCCTCTCTCTCTTTGTCTGTCCTCTCATACATCTCTTCGTTGAGAATCCTATCAACGTACACGCTTCCTTCATCCACTTCCTCTTCCTCCCACAACACATCATCCGATTGGCTTTACGAGATGACGTAAAATCCGTGCGTCAAAGTGAGTTTGACAATGCTTTTTTCGATCGAAAATTTGTAATTTATTTTAGTTATTGATTATAACACTGAACTGAGAGAGGGTGAACTGAGACGAGTAGGAGGCTAGAGGGGGGGAGTGGTGGTCTCGGCTTTCCGATTTTCGATCGAAATTACGAGATGACGTAAAATCCGTGCGTCGTCTTTACGAGATGACGTAAAATCCGTGCGTCAAAGTGAGTTTGACAATGCTTTTTTCGATCGAAAATTTGTAATTTATTTTAGTTATTGATTACAACACTGAACTGAGAGAGGGTGAACTGAGACGAGTACGAGGCTAGAGGGGGGCAGTGGTGGTCTCGGCTTTCCGATTTTCGATCGAAATTACGAGATGACGTAAAATCCGTGCGTCGTCTTTACGAGATGACGTAAAATCCGTGCGTCGTCTTTACGAGATGACGTAAAATCCGTGCGTCGTCTTTACGAGATGACGTAAAATCCGTGCGTCAAAGTGAGTTTGACAATGCTTTTTTCGATCGAAAATTTGTAATTTATTTTAGTTATTGATTACAACACTGAACTGAGAGAGGGTGAACTGAGACGAGTACGAGGCTAGAGGGGGGCAGTGGTGGTCTCGGCTTTCCGATTTTCGATCGAAATTACGAGATGACGTAAAATCCGTGCGTCGTCTTTACGAGATGACGTAAAATCCGTGCGTCGTCTTTACGAGATGACGTAAAATCCGTGCGTCGTCTTTACGAGATGACGTAAAATCCGTGCGTCAAAGTGAGTTTGACAATGCTTTTTTCGATCGAACATTTGTAATTTATTTTAGTTATTGATTACAACACGCACCCCCAACTATTGGAATTAATTATATAGCAAAAATCTGCGTGTTATATTCGAGTAATTACGGTATTTGTTAATTTGTGAGTAGGTGGTGAATTTGAACCAAAGAAAATATGTTTTTCCATTGTAATACACTGTTTTGTGGTGTTTTTTCAGAGGGTGGGAATAAATTAATTTGTATTTAGTTCATTTCTGTGGGAAAAATTGATTTGACATACGCGTAAATAGACATACGAGCTCGGTCCCGGAACGCATTAAGCTCGTATCTCAAGGTATTACTGTGTATCATTGCTGTGCAATGTCAGTGCTGTCGTATTTGATGCAGCAGATCTCTGCATTTACTAATACAAAGAATTTAAGGCAGCTAAAAACTATGTCTGGGTAATGCCTGATGTCAAATTTTTTTTTTATTATTTTGAAATCTTTTTCAACCAATATCGATGAATATAGCACTTTGAAGACAAGCTAACTCATGAAATGCTAAAAAACGTTAGTGAATATTTTTTGTTTTTGTTTTGTTTGTGCAGATATATTTTAGTTTTGAATTTCCACCATGAAAAGCCACATACAGAATTAAAAATGCTCAGAAATCTGGCCAAGATCTCTTGGTTTTACCTAATCTCAAACAGCCTGATGCTATGTGTAAAAATGTCAATGTCATTTCAAATACATTTTGGAAATCAGGGATATTGTAACATGGGCAAAAGATGAAATGAGCATTCAAATTATTATTACCCCAAAGTTCTAAAGCCTGATCTTGGATATGATATGAGGGTTTTGGAAGAGCACATGCTATGTGTCATTATGTTTCATGTTTTGACATTTTAATTGTGTTTATTATTAAAATATTTTATTTTCTATTTTTATATCATTTTTTTTTAAATTGGATGAACATCGCAGCCTCGAAGTGTAAGTGTTTCAAATATCGGCTTCACAGTTCAGGGATCGAGGATTCGATCTCAGGTGGGTGCTCCTCACTATGTGGCATTTGCATGTTCGCCCCTGGGCTTGCGTGAGTTTTCTCTGGGTACTCTGGTTTCCTCTCAATTTCCAAAAGCATGCATGGTAGGCTGGTTGAACACTCTAAATTGTCCCTAGGTATGAATGTGAGCTTTAATGGTTGTCCGTCTCCTTGTGCCCTGCAAATTGGCTGGCCACCAATTCAGGGTGTCCCCTGCCTGATGCCCATAGTTGCCCCCCTGCTACCCTTGTGAGGATAAGCGGTTTGAAAAATGAATGAAAAAAGGCTGAAAATAACAACAACAACAAAACTTCATCTATGGTCACATATTGGGTAGGGCTCTCGGTTGCCTTGAATAATCTCAATAATAATGTTCGTGTACAGATGCTAAGAAGATTACAAAATGAGTTCAGACAAAGGACGGCGAGCTGATGTTGCAGAGTATCCAGATGCTACTTCAGCACACACGCACACTGCCAACCACGTTTGAGTTTGGCTGGCGCGTGCTGCAACTAAAACAGAATACTGAAAACATGGAAGTGACCTTTGGAATCCAAGCGCACACACACACACACACACACACACACACACACACACACACACACACACACAAGTGTAATCAGCTTCAATGCATGAAAAGAATGCGTAGGAGGTGTGTGTTTGGATGGTAGTGGGGTTGGGGGTCGGTTGTCACCCACCTGGTTTGACTGTTTTCAGGCGGATGGGCTCTCGAAAGTGGCGGATGACAGCCAAAGTGTCCCGATGGGTGAGTCCGCTCACCGGAGTGCCGTTGACCTCCAGCAGAACGTCCCCGATGCCTGGCAGTCTTCCGGCATGACACACAACCCCCTCGGCTACTATGTGACCGAGGTAGGGGAACTCCCCATGCTCAGCGCCGCCTCGCAGCTCCGCCACCGCAATCAGTTCACCGGATCCCCCCCACGACACGGCACATTCTTGGACTTTAGAGGACCAGTGCTTCTTCTTCTTAAGGGTCTTGGACATGGTTGGACGCTCTTAAGGCAGTCCGAACACGATCGTCCTTGAAGCGAGAGCGGCTGCTGGTGCTAAGACGCAGTGACGCACTGGGAAATCATTGCCAATTGTCCAAGTCAAGTGTCATATTCCACTTCGAAGAGAAGTGGTCTTTTCCACATGGAAGGAGGTCAGTCTTCTCCCCTGGATCACTCGCGCATCAGGGCTCAGCCCAATGGGATGAGAGCCAAAACGGATGCGTCAGTTCGTGTCGCATGCGGGAAAAACACGTCGGTTCTGGTACTGGGGCGACCCCACGCCCCTCTTTGCAACAGCGCGCGCAAGACTTGACTGGGCCTCCCTCTTCCCTGCCCTCCAATCGAAAAACACACGTCCACCGGGACTTCCTCGTTTCCTAGTCGATGCTTATATCCCGAAAAACACTCCCGAATTTGGCAGCGAAGTCGATTAAATTCCAGTCAAAACATTCTCTGCGTACTGCGCCGAGTATCAGCTGTTTGTTTCCGAGCTGAATCCAAACAGACTGGATGGGCAACTTTCCGCCGCGCACCTGTCCTTGTGTGGTACCCTCCTCCGCGGTGACATCAGCAACACGGTCCTTGGAAACGGGAAAACATACCTGTCCCTCCCCTCGGGTAAAGGAAGAATTCCGGTCTTTTCTCTCCCTTGTGTTCCGCTTTCGGCTCTTATTATTATCGCGCGACTTCAGTCACACGCACAATGTTGAGCACCGAACAAAACAATTGTGGTAACCCGCACGAACCATGATCCGATTAGACTTCATTCCACAACTTTTCGCCCCCAGTTTGTTCCGCGTTGCTTTGTTGATGAAAGGGTCTTTCGTCCAATCAGTAGTTAGAGGAGGGATTATAACCAACCAATTCAAACAAAGCAAAGCAAGAGGAGGCGGGACTTTTGTGAGTGACAGGTGGTCAATATGTTCTCCCGCATGTCAGAGAGGCCAAGTTGCCGTGAAGAAACGTGTTTTTGCGTCATAAATTGTGTTCTGATCAAGTTAAAAAACGTGTGGTGAAATTGACGACTGAGTGTTGACCTAACCGCTATTTTTTAATAGGTAGCTGGCTGACGCTTTCATTACAGTTTAAATTTCAGAGTTGCTTTGCTGAACAAGTCTGCACTCTTGTGGTCACAAACTAGAACTTCAATCACATTTTGAGATTTAATTTATGAAAGTAACGGAGTAAAAAATACATAGTCCATGCACATGATTTGAAAAGACTGACAGTCTTGACCTTTGAATTAAAGTCCTTTGTCAAAATAGTTCTTTTTTCAGCCTATGCGGATGACAACTCATGGTAAAATGAAATTGTACCCTGAGAAAAACCACACGTGCCTAGAGAGAACATGCAAACTCCCCACAAGAAGGTCGTACCTGGGATTAAACCCTTCATCTCAACATTCTGGGCCCAACGCACTAACCACTCGCCACAGGCCCATCCCCATTAATATTTAAGGAAATATAATATCGTTTGATTGAATAACAATTCAAACCGTTGTTAATTGTGGTTAAATTGGTATCTAATTGTACCTAGCCCTAATCTGTTGTCGTTTTAAACAATATAATGACCGACAGCAAAAGAAAATAACTTTTTTTTTGCTGGGTGACAAAGAGCCATATGTGCAGATTTTATCTCTATTCAAAGGCAGAATGTGCGACAACATTTATACAAAGCTAAATATTGTATATACAGTCAGTTTAAGTATTTGGATAACTATATTCATCCCGTATTCGGGAAATTTCGTTGTCACAGTAGCAAGAGGGTGAGGATGAAGGAATAGGAAAGGCATTTTAGACATAAATAGATAGGTAATAAGTAAGTTAATAAATAAATACATGAATAAATATATAAATAAATAAGTGTGTTGCTTAGCACATTGTTGGAATAATGATTCAAACCTTTTAAATCATTATTAGTAATATTTAATTAAAAAAGGAAAAACATCTTTCAACAAACTCTGCTTACAACTTGCAAGGAGATGCAATGTGACACCGTCTTAGCCCCCAGTGCATTCTGACGAGCGGCATACTCTTCGGTACATTTAGCGGCACATAACCAAAACATTCAAAGGTAATCTGATTTAAACAATTGCCATTGAATATACATACATACACATAAATGTACATGCATGCATACGGTAGGTCTTAATACTCAGCCATTTTTTTGTTAAAGAGCCTGACAGCTGATGGGAGGAAGGATCTGCGGAACACCCTGTTTCATTGTAAATTCCCCCACTTAGAAATAATGGAAGGGTCTGACATTTTAATCACAGGTGCATGTCCATTGTGACAGATATAATCTAAGTAGAAAAATCCAGAAATAACAATGTATGATTTTTTAGCAATTTGTGTGATGCAGCTGCAAGTATTTGAACAATGGTCTCTATCAGCAAGAATTCTGACCTTCAAAGATCTGTTAGCCTTTAAAAGTCCACCAGGTATGCTCCTGAATCAGATGCACCTGGTTGAGGTCATTAGCTGCATAAAGACACCTCTCCAACCCATACCATCATCTCATCTCATTTTCTGAACCGCTTCATCCTCATCAAGTTCGTGGGGGGTGCTGGAGCTTATCCCAGCTAACTATGGGCACTAGGCGGGAGACACCACTTGAATTGATGGTCAACCAATCGCAGGGCACGAGGGCAACCATTCATGCTCACACTCATACCCAGGGGAAATTTAGAGTCTTAAAGTTTGCTTGCTCAGTAAATGTCTTTATTTCAAAGCAGGTCAAGACAATACAATCTTATTACATCAAGGACAACATGTTGTATACAGTGGTACCTCGACATACGAGTAGCCCGACATACGAGTAATTCGAGATACGAGTAAAATTTCGGGCAAATATTTATCTTGAGATACGAGACAAATTTGATATACGAGCAGACAGCGGACGTGAGATGCTGCTCATAAGAACATCATGGACACTGACTGTCTCCCCGCAACTCCCTCGTTAATGTCTCTCTGGTCGCAACTCTCTCTTTGTAACGTCTCTGCGAGCACTGGGCGGAGCGTTGCATTTTATCGGTGTTTTTCCCGTTAGCCAGTTAGCTTCCGTTGGCGGAGCGATCGCTAATACAAGACTACTTCTCGTTGGCAAGTGGTCGTGTGTTATCCTATTATGAGGACATTTGTGTGCATCATTTTGGGAATATTTTGAAGGGAATATAAAATCAAACATCCCTCAAAATTGACTGAAAGTCAGTGTGGAGGCAGGGTAAAAAGAGCCAACCCGGGAGAAGAAAGGTATCAAAATGTCAAACAAAATTAGAATTAAGTTTAGTGTTAGGTTCGATTAAACTTAGTTTTGAGTGTGTCTGCATCGTAATCCAAGTTCATTTAAATTTGTTTATGTTATGTTATGTCGTATGAGCCCCCCTCTCCCTCGCTCTCTCTGTCCGTCTCTCTCCGTCTGTCTATTTAAAATTGTCTCTACCATTTTGCCTTGCCTGTGAGTGCAAACTAAATTGTTCTGACCTCTTAAAAGTAACAGTTGTAGTAGTACATGGTTTTCCCTCAGGCGCAGTGGTTTTGTTCCAGTCACATTTGAGGCACAAGATGGTGCCACAGACTTAAAAAATATAGTATATATATTTTAACAAATCTTGTTCATCATGATCCACTTCTTTTCTCAATTTCCCTTCAAGAAACACATTTTAACAAGATTACACTGCAGACACTGTAATCCCAAACAGTTGAATTAGTTCATAACTTTTAAGGTCATAACAGTCAAATATTATTATGTAGTTGACTGAGCTTTAAAGTTCAGAGCTCTGCCACTTTAATTGAATAGGGTTTAATATTTTATGGTGAATTGCAATTGGATTAAGGCATCATAAAATACATGACTAAAATATTGGGGTTTTAACTCTAAATATCTATCGAAAAAAATTTTTTAGTTTTAGGTTTTACAGTTTACTGTGTAAAATGAAAACTACAACCAACACCAACTTTAAAACACCAACTTTAGAATAGACAAAATTAAAATGATAATTAGTATTAAATGTACAAAAATAAGAGAAATGTATTTATATACACTATTTACTTAACACTCCCGGCTACCATAGTTGGGAGATTACATCAGAGACAAATCATTTTTTTCAGATTTTTTGTTATTGTTGTTGTTTGGGGTAGGATGGACTGTCTTTTCCCCTTGGCCCCTCCCTCCAAGGTGTCACATGCAAAAATAGTCGTAATGTAAATAAGGATTGTTTTGTGGTTAATGAGCTTGGATCCTCCATTGCAGCATTCTGGAAGCCCACTTTGCCGCTGTTAAACCTCACTGCTCCAAAGGGAGGGGAACAAAAGAAAGGAGACAGACCACAATAGGTAGTACACACAAGCAGAGGGGAAGAATGAGCAGAACAACACGACCACACCTAAAAAAAAGAAAGAAAGAAAGTGGTGGGACAAGGATAATGATTCCTGACATATAATATCATTGATGAAATCAGCCATCCGTATCATTCATTCATCATCATTCATTCTTTTCCATCCTGCTTATCCTCACGAGATTCACAGAGGAGCTAGACGCTTTTCCCAGCTAACAATGGGCAGTAGGCAGGAGACACCCTAAAGTGGTTGCCAGCCAATCACGGGGCACAACCATGCCCATACACACACTTCGGGGCAATTTGGAGTGTTCAATCAGCCTATGACACATTTTTAGGATATGGCAGGAAACTGTAGTACCCAGAGAAAACCCACGCAAGCACAGGGAGAGGATATGCAAACTCCACTCAGGCAGGCAAAAATTTAGGATTTGACCCGTGATCTTGGAACTGTGAGAAGGACGTGTTAACCACTCCCACCGCGCCACTTCACAAGGCAACGAGTCAAATCGGAATTTTAAAAAAGGAATGGCTTTACCCCCAGCATAGACAGCTTTTTTCCAAGCTTGGGACTCCAGCACTCGGTCATGGGGGTAGACACCGTGACTGATCATGAAAAGGATCATGGCTACAGCGATGACTCGCAGCACGGCTGTATTACCACCTGACAGTAGCGAGGCACTGGCTAGGATGGCCGAGGAATAGATGCAGGGTAGGCCACGATAAATAAACGGGATTCCTGCAGAACAACAGCATTTCTTAAAATCAAGCATAAAGATTATAGCTAAAATAGAGGCACCCTTTGTAATTACTCTACTAATTTAATCTGGCACTGAATTGTCAATTTCTTTTTTTTGTAAAGAATCTGCATAAAATGACTTTTAAAGTGATAACTCATGTCAATAGTGGGAATTCTCTATGTCTATATAGAACACTGGGTATTATTGACAATACGTTTAAGACGAACAATCAGGGATACAGTACTCGCATTTGATTGGCTAAAACAATACTCCCCATTACCAATGATCTTTTCAGGGAAACATCAGTTCATCTTTTTCCACAGTATGACACATCGGAAAAATAAAATTGTATATTTTTTGCGTATTGTCTTCTCCTTTAAGAAGCCGAGCACAGGGTTAGTGACTTACCACTTGAGAAGAAGCAAAGGCGAACAAAAACCGAGAGGGCGTAACATATGCAGAGGATGTTATCAAGCATTTCAGGTGTCCTCAGGAGCAGGGATGTGGCAATCCCAAATGTTGTAAAATCGGCAAAGTCGTCCAACTTTGCTCCTTGAAGAAAGGGAGAATGGAAAAAGAGAACATTTTGAGAAATGCTTGATGTTTCGTGAACAATATGTTCAGCAAGCTCATCGGCGATGTTTGGATTTCAGTGTCAATGGCTAACATTCTTCACTAGTTTGCCTCTTATCCTTCTGGAAAGCCGAGTGTGCGTTCTACCAGAAGAGGTGAGTCGGGCACAGCTGGAATAAATGTGTTGGCATTCCACAGCCAAAGGTCAAGCATTTTAGCCATTTCAGATATGCAGAGAACTCAAAGCAATGGGATAACATGGACAATTGTGAAGTGATCCAGTGGAATTAGTCTGACTAATCACAAAGTTCCTTTGACATTATATGTGAGGGGCAAAACAACATTGACCTGCAAAGTCATGCAGAAAATGCAGCCGTGACACAAAGGCCCCTGACATGTCAAGTCAACAAAGGATGATACACCTCAGAGCTATTTTGGGCTTCTGAAAAAAAAGTAAAGCTATTGTGTCAAGAGAGCTTGAAGTGCTGATCTTTAAAAATACAGAAGATAGCAAAGGATTGCCGGGAATCAGATGTGCAAGAGGAGGAAGGCATGCAGATTTTCTGATGCCAGAGATTCTTGAATTGTTGATCAATTCACCGAAATTTTCCTACCAATTCCACGTTCTGGTTTGGAGAACCCTGATATATGAGCATCCCATTTCAAATCTGACCTGCTATGTATTGTCCCCTTAACTAAAACCATCTTACACCATAACCAACCATTAAAGAGGCACTTTCATTTTCCAATCATAAAAGATTGGTGGAAATGAGAGTTTGCCCTGAATGAAGTGTATTATTGGTGCATTTTTTAAAAATTTGATTGCAGTGGGGATTGCAAGCGAATTTCTTTTACAAATGATAGGTATTGAAATCAACCGCAATGTGATGTTACACCGCATCTTGTTATGCAAGTACATGGCCTCTTACTTCTTCTGGGCAAGCTCCAGTTGGCCATTTAATGGTTATAATGTGAGCAGCACCAATCATGGAGAGTTTAAAAAGTGGCATTCTAACTAATTGTAATTTACACTATGAATTTGCTCTGGTTAAGTATAATAATTTTGTCGCAATATCAGTTATTGTCTGTCATTTTGTTCCTCTCTCAATCTCCAGTGGGCTCGATTCCCGCGGTTGCCAGTATGATTGTGAGTACGTATTGCAGTTTGTCTCTCTACGTGCACTATGGCTGAATGGCGACCAGTCTAGGGTGTAGTCTGCCTTTCACAGTCAACTGGGATAGGCTGCGGCAACCCCTGCAACACTTAAGAGGATGTGCAGTACAGATGATGAATGACTGAATGAATAAAGAATATGCAATCAATAACACGCTTCTCTGTGCATACACTCCCACTAAGTGAGTCGGACTCAGGGGTACAGTGGAGCCTCTTCCGGGGAGGTCAATACACATCGACTCATCCTTTCTATTCACGATAACATGCCCTGCTTGACCATCACTGGCTGCAGATGATATCACGTGCCATTGCTTGGCCAATCAATGCGGAGACGAATTTATATATCTTGAATTTGACAAAAAAATCTAATTTTATTTTACACTAAAGGTGGGTTCGGTGAATGTACATATGGAACTGGTGGGGTTCAGTAGCTCCAACAAGGTTAAGAACCACTGATTCAAAAGCAATAGACATATTTTGCAAAAGAATACAGATGATTAAACAACTTGAGTCTCCTATATTAAGGGGGTTTGCCTTTTTGCTAAACCAGAATGTCAAATAAAGCAATGAGCAGTAAGCCTAGCATAGTCACCATTTCCGTTTGATTTTTAGCAAACACTATTTTATATATTGATTTGGATCACAACACTCCACTTACCAAGGGCAGAGCAGGCATCAAGTCGCCTGGCAACAGCTCCATCTGCTAAATCCAGAAGGTAACCAATCAGAAGTAGCCAACAGGCTGGGTGATGATGCCTAAACAAAAACACAGTGATTTAATGGGAGCCACGTGAAAGAGTATATATGAATGCCAAACTATCTTGACCTCTTTTGAAGAAACCTAAATTTACATTTAATTTAATGTTCGGGTGACCTCTGTTCAAACATGAGAAAATGAGGTTAGGTTAAGATAATAACATTTTGATGAAAACTGAAGTGAAATAATTTCACCTCGGTGTGTATACCCTCTAATAAGTAGGATGTAGCTGCTTTCAGCCATATTTTTTTTATTTTGCAGCAGGAGCTTGAGAGAATTTATGGGCAAGATGAAACCTCACAACAATTTCAGATTTCTACCTGAAGACATAAAAAGTTAGTAAATCCCCACGAGAGAAACTCAATTTCACATAGAGTTAATCCAAGACATTTTATAGATGGCATGCGTGCAGGTGCTGACTAATGCCATTTAACATGAGTTTGAATTTGATTCCTTCATTCCGTACACGGCTACATCCTAGTTTGTGTGTCCAAATAATTTAGTTTAACTCGTCTTTTACTTTATTTTAAAACCAGCTAGGATGGTCGTTGATACACCATCTTTTTTACCAACTACACTAGAAAATGGACTGAAGTTAAGTGTAATACCATATGTGCTCAGTAAGTAGTGCATTTGTGAGATATTGCTGAAAATTAATTGATGTCTTTTGCAGATCTTATTATAGCATCAGCATGCATTTCCACAATTGCTTGATTGAGTCCAAATGGGCACGTTGACCCAAATTTAGCCCATCATCTAGAGAAATCTCAATTATGAATGCTCATGCTTTATTACTGTAAAAAATAATCTTGTGTGCTTTAGCTTTAAGAGTGACTGAGCCTCTGTGTACCATTTGATTTCACCCTGTCAACAAACATTTTTTGACTCACCCATCAAGACTGCTGAGGATGGACGCCAAGCCCATGATCAAGTTGGCAACTGATAATGCATTTGCAGCATTTCTTCGAGCAAACTCCTTGATATGGAGTCCGGTGCCCTTTGCACTATGAAAGAACTTATCGGTGCACTGGAAGAGACCTAAGACCATGGGACAGTAGCAGTTAATAGACATTTGGGAGACACTCCGCCAAAGTGAAGATAAAAACCCCATAACACAATAACACCAATCATGATGTGTCTATATGTGAACCGTTTGTTCCAGTCTAGACCAAGTCAACTTTAAATAGTAGAGAGACAAAAAGACCCATTCTCTGCCAGCCCAAGTCACACAATATGTGTTGTGGTAGTTAGTAAAAGAAGGAAATTGATATAAAAACTCCATTCACAGCAATAGACATAAAATTCATTTTGACTGGGAAGGGCTCGCAGCAATTGGTTTCCCAGCCAAAGATTTTGTTTGAAATTTGTCCGGTTCCATTTATATATCATTCATATTGCATCATTTACTGGAATGGCTTTTAATAGGTTCATTTAGGTATACAGTTTCCCCCTCCCAACTACTCCCACATAATCGAAGCTTCTTAAAATTATTACATGCATGATTAGTATTTGGCAGATATGTCTTTCAAACACAAACACACATCTACAAACACATATTTGCTCATTTAGGAGGGAACAAACAATGGACATTTCGGTAACTGGTACAGCCAACCATTACAATCTACAGTGGTGCAGACACCATTGGCACAGTGACATTTGAATTGTGACAACTGCATTGACGCATACCAGACGTGAGATCAATTTTTCTGCCTGCCTCAATTGACAGTGGTGACCTAGAAAATGTAGCAGCAACTAATGGAGCCAATCAATTGACGATTTCCTCTGTATCTTTTACTGCTGAGGGGAAACATACTGACATATTAGTTTCAAAAGACAATATTTGCTATAAGCTCATTTATGTATTTACCCTGACACTAAGTTTTCCAATAGAGTAATTATTAAAGTAAAAGCTACATTAAGACATTAAGTCAGCAAGATGTAACGAAAGCTGACATTAGCTTGCACTTGCCAAAAAACTACTATTAAATAGAAATAAATGTTTTTTAATCAATTTTTAGTGCTTTGTCTCATGTCATAGTACCATCCAAGACAGTGAGGTTAAATGAGTTACAATAGAGATTTAAATATTGCATTTTTGCACCCTGTCAAGTTTCACCCTGAACTTCCTCTGATTCCAAAGGCAGGGCAGTTCAAGAGTCTCTTCATCTGAAAGAAAACAACGGATGAGACAAGAGCACACAGCCAAAAAAAACTTTTTAAATCAACGCATGCTTTTATTCCCCTCAGTTAAATATCTGAGAAAATATTTTCCATTCAGCATTACACCTGAAAATTATTTTAAGCACCCTGACTTGGGAGGAAGACAAGAGGGCAACAAGCAGCTCATTTTTTAGGGTCGTTAAGACTATCGGGAAATAAAATTATAACTCTAAACCAACAGGGATTTAGTTAATTTCAAGCTGGTCACCATAGACCACTGGCCATTGACTGAAAAAAAATGATTTAGGTGATCCCATGTTGCAAATAACAGAATAATAGAATGCAGACCATAAAGGATATAGAGAAAACTAATGAAAATTACAACTAAAACACAAAGAAAAGCCAAATTATAAAAAATAAAAATAAAACAAGAAACTATACGCATGCCGCACGAGCACATGTTGTTTTAAAAAGTACTCGATCCCATTTGATTTAGATTAGATCAATGACTAATCACTGGCCATACCGGAGGATGCTGTCAACAGAATCATGACTGCCTCTGGATCACACCAGCTGTAAGACAATCATAAATGGGAAGTTATATGTGCAAAATCTCCAAAAATTATAATCATAACAAATACACAGTGAATTGAAATCAATCAATAGTTGCAGCATCTTTTGAGCAGGCACCAATTAAAGTCTTGCACTTTTCCAAGTGGCACACTAGCGTCACAATCATATTAAAAGCGTTTTTTTTCTCACAAAAATAAAAACCAAAAAAATAAAATAAAAATGTATTTTTTTCTCATCTTCTCACTCTTACCTGAAGGGAGCTCCACGAGGTTAAGAAAACAGAAATCGAGCAATGAAATGTTTTTTTTTAAATAGCAGCTCTATTGCGCTCTCTTTCCCGCCCCCGCCTTTTCCCAAGCATCAGCAGCACGTTTACCTGTGAACGCCGTGGTGATGCGGCCTTTTAAAGAGCAAAGCGATATGCGATGGAATATTCCACCGGAAGTGACGCGTCTAATGCTTCCACGAGGTTCCATAGACGGATGGCGAGCGCTCGCCTCTCTCCTCCCCGACAAAGCGTGCCGCCGGCTAGAATGTGTGTGCCCGCGTTGGACAACTGCAATACTGAACATTCATGACATTTTTGACATCGCGCAGCAGGCTTAAAAAACAATACGGCAGTGACTATGGAACTTTAAGCATCACATTCAGAAATACTGCATATGCAACTGGAACGAATGCACTGTGCTTTTGTGGGCTAGGATTCATATTTTTGCATAGAAATGTAATGAATGTCTGGACGGTTGTCTCTGTAATAGCTGCATTTTTTTTGTAAAAGGTGTCTGAAATTAACTGGCCAAAAGATATTAATGATGTTAATATCTTGATGTTTTAATTGAATTGAATTGAATGATTTTATTGTCATTACACAAGTATAATGCGATTTAAAGCTTTCACCCCATAGTGCACAAATAACAACATTAAACAGTCAAATAAATAATCAATTAATAAGAAATAAATAAGTAGTCCAAGTGAGGTAAGCAGAGCGGAGCGTGCTTGTTCTGTCTGAAGTCCAGGATGAGTTCCATGGTTTTGGAGACATTGCGCGCCAAGTTGTTTAGAGTGCACCACTTTCTGAGTCTATGGACTCAATAACAAACATGCAATTTTCCTATGTACTTTGGCTATTTCTTTCAAGCCATAACAGGTGAGTTCATGGGCTCTTCCCTGTGGGTGTCTTGATTTTCACTCGGAGCTGATACTTTTTAGTCTTTACTTTCAGAACCATCCCCCCAACACCATGGACCAATAGAGTGATCTTCTCACTTCTGAGGTTGAGCCTCTTGGCAGCGCTGTGGGTAATGTAGTTTGTGTCAGACGCAAAGTCAATCAGTGTTCCGATCTTCTGTCCTGCATTGGTTGTGACTTCGAGGAGCATAAGCATCACTGGGAGTTCCTTTTCTGCGCTATGCTCCATTGCTACAGACTTGTCGGTGCAGAGCGAACTTGCCGAAACATGTCAATTTGTGCCTCCCCGCGTTTAGTTTTGGTGTCGTGTCTCTTTTTGGACACAGGAAAAGGTGATGGTCTCTCGTGCAGCTCTGTTTTTTGCACAAGTAAGTGTCCTTGCATTCGCTTTCATCTTCGTGACACTCTAGGCACTTTTTGCAAGCTTCCAGCCTTTCAATGGCACTCAACTTGTCTTTTGGTTTCAGGTTTTTGAACGTCTTGCAGAAGAAAAGCTATTCTCTGTGCCCCTCATCCCCACAGACGACACATCCCCCTTTACTCGTGGACTTGGTTGAGGTGTTGTCGAGTTCTATGAGGTCGTTGAGGGCCTTTTTGATTGTTTGGATCATGCCAATCACTTTCCCGGGTTGGTCTGATGTCAGGATGGGGACTTTATCCAGGTCTCTAACGATCTCCATGGCTATTGTTGTTTTGTTTCCAAATCTATTTTCCAGTATCCTGAGTATGTCTTCAGTGGTCTGATAGGTAGACAGTCTGAGGTCTTTGCAGATCTTCTCATCTACGCTCTCAAGGAGTTGGAGTTTTTGGGCTCACCTTGTTTCTGAAGACTTTCTCAGGTCCTTCCTTTTCCATGGATGGAAATCTCTTTTGGAGCCATATAATTTAGGAAAGGCTGGTGGCCCTAATTTTGAGAATAGGTTGCAGGGCTGGCTGTGCTGCAGGCTGTGTTTGGAGGGTTCTTTCTCTCATTCCCTCCTTCTCGGACCTTAGCACCTCTAGGTGTTCTGCCCTTCTTTCGTCGAGGTTTTACTTCTCCTGGGATCCATTTTTCCCATTCCTTGAGTCCTACCGTGAACTCATTTATGCGTCTTTTTTGCATTGCTTACTCGGAGTTCGTAGGCATCCTTATTTTCCGCAGACACTGGGGTCTCAAGAGCCCTTTTGCTGTCTGATTCTGCTTCTTTGAATGCGATCAACAGCTCGGCTTTACCATATCTATCCCAGAGATTTGATTGTACTGTTCCCCTTACCTCTGTCAACTCGGCTTTGCAGTCCACTCTGGTCTTCTCTAAGTCCAGCAGTTGCTGCTTAGCCAATGTATTTTCTGTTTCTTCCTTATTACTTCCTAGTTCAACTATGAGGCCAAGTTTGTAATTGTTTTTAGCGCAATCTACCCCTCGTGCAAGTGAATGGAGTATCTCGTATTCCTTCAGCAACTCTTGACTTTACCAGGTTTCTAGCATCTTCGCCTAGGTAAATGGCTTCATTGGCAAAGGCACTCTTTGCTGAGGCCCACTCCTGCCTCAGCAGCTCAATTGTTTTACCAGTGGTTCCTTCCGCCATGCTTGCAGTTGTTCTTTGTGATGACTGCGTTGGCTTTGACTCAAGGCCTTTAATCCTTTGTATTTGATGCCTCAGTGGTTTTCAACTGTCAAGTTGTTATGTAGTTCCCTCAATTTTTGCCCCAACTTGAAAAAAGGCCCCGATCTTCTCAACTTGACTTGACCAAGCACTAAACCCGTGCAACTGGTTTGGCCAGAAGACTTGAGGATGTCAAGTTCTTGTGTAATTCCCTCAATCTTTGCCCGAATTTGAAAAAGGCCCCAATCTTCTCAACGCATGAACAACTCAAATTTTTCCTCCATTTTACAATTTTATTTTATGGTTATAGGAAGTGATTAGGTTGTAAACCTTAAAGGAGGAAAGAAGGAAGCATGTGACATAATTCAAGTTTCAAGTTACTATGTTGATCAAAATGTTGCTCTTGAGTTTAATAGTCACATCTTGAATTTACTACAGAAATGCAGAAGAGTGTTCAAATGATAGAGTGGAAGTGAATGGGTACATTAACTGATTGAGTAAATCAAACACGAATATTCACTATACAGAGATTGGTAGTAAGAGTAATCCAAGTTAAAGGAAAACACAAAGAATGTAACTTATACAACTTATGGTTGTGAGAAACAAACTGAGCCTCAATCAGGTAGAGTCCAAGTAGTAATCAAGTTTGATCCTACCAGTTGCGTATGATCGGGAACTGAAGGGTATCTTTTGTTCCTTGGTTGCCTGTCTTGTCTTGTACTTTTTTGGGTTGGACTACTGAGTTTATATACTGGCTATGACCTGGCAGGAAGTGAGGAGAGTTTGGTTTGATTGTTTTTTTTTTTGCCCTCTCTTGGTTTGGAGGGGGCAGATGTATCTTCCGCTTAGTTGACTTGACTAGCACTAAACCCGTGCAACTGGATTGGCCAGAAGACTTGATAATGTCAAGTTCTTGTGTAATTCCCTCAATTTTTGCCCGAACTTGAAAAAGGCCCCGATCTTCTCAACACATGAATAACTCAAATTCTTCCTCCATTTTACAATTTTATTGAAGTTTATTGTGATAGGAAGTGATTAGGTTGAAAACCTTAAAGAAGGGGGAAAGAAGGAAGCATGTGAAATCATTCAAGTTTCAAGTTACTATGTTGATCAAAGTGTTGCTCTTGAGTTTACTAGTCACATCTTGAATTTACTACAGAAATGCAGAAGAGCGTTCAAATGAAAGAGTGGAAGTGAATGGGTACATTAACTGATTGAGTAAATCAAACACGAATATTCACTTTACAGAGATTGGTCGTAAAAGTAATCCAAGTTAAAGGAAAACACAAAGAATGCAACTTATACAACTTATGGTTGTGGGAAACAAACTGAGCATCAATCAG
Source organism: Stigmatopora argus (assembly GCF_051989625.1). Taxonomy (NCBI): domain Eukaryota; kingdom Metazoa; phylum Chordata; class Actinopteri; order Syngnathiformes; family Syngnathidae; genus Stigmatopora; species Stigmatopora argus. The sequence continues at coordinate 5,812,612 of NC_135387.1, read as the reverse complement.
GTAGAGTCCAAGTAGTACTCAAGTTTGATCCTACTAGTTGCGTATGATCGGGAACTGAAGGGTGTCTTTGGTTCCTTGGTTGCCTGTCTTGTCTTGTACTTTTTTGGGCTGGACTACTGAGTTTATATACTGGCTATGACCTCAGGCAGGAAGCGAGAAGAGTTTGGTCTGATTGGAGTTTTTTAGTCATAAGTCTTGATCAGGTCATAGGCGCAGAACTTGAGTTGAGAATGGTGACAGCTCCTTGGAAGAACTGTCCTTGAGACTGCTTGTCTTAGCTGTTATGGCACTTTAGCACCTTCCAGAGGACAGCAGGTTGAAGTAGTGAAAGCTGAGATGCGCACAGTCTTTTATAATGCCCACTGCACTTCTAAGGCACTGGGAATCATTGGACAGGATATGTAGGGGGCAGTTGATGATCTTTTGGGCTGTGTTGATCACCCTCTGCAGGTTAGTGTTCAGTTGCTCCTTCCTGAGTACTCTCGGGAAATGTAGCCTCTGCTGCGCCTTTTTGACGAGTGTTGTGGTGTTTGCCGCCCAAGTGAGATCAGTAAAGATGTAGACTTCTAGGAATTTGAAAGTCTCCACTTGCTCCAAATCGCCGTGAAATGGGGTAGAGCGGGGTTGGTGAGCACGTGGCTCTCGAGACGCATGCGGCTTCCAGCCAAAACAAATGCGGCTCTTTGCTTCTTATCATATTTTGTACATACTGTGTCTCTTTGCCTAGTTTCATGTTTCTCTTATTTTTATTCTCTTAAAACACACTCAAATTCATCAGGGCCCATTAAAAACAAATGATAAATTTTATTTAAAAAATAATTTGGCATGTTGGATTTTTTCAATAAGTAAAGTTATCAATTATGCATTGTTATTCAAGATGCACATCCTGTGTGGAGCTCCTTGAAAGTTTGGCATCACCTGTCAAACCTAACTAACTCATCGACTTACCTACCAGTCTTGCATGCTTCTGAGACTTCACCAGAAGCACCCCTCAAAGGTCAAACATCACAAATTACTTTGGTTTGGATGCACTTACAATGCACACCTTACAATAAAAAAATATATTGTAAAAATGTTTATTATGGATATAGTTTTTTATTGATGTGGTTATATTTTGTGCATTCATTTTCATTTCAAAAGCATTTGTATAAAGAATGAATCTTCATCATAATCCCACTGTATGAGAATCCAATAAGAACAATCATTAAGAGCTGATTTTGCAAGCTCTTTGACTGATACATAAGATACAAGACCACTAGTTCAGAAAGAGCAAAAGTCAGGTGGGCAGGTGAATCGGACCTTGTAGTTGTGACATTTATTGTCAGGCTGTTGGTCATTCAAACACACAAAGCCCTGGGTGGCATCATACCTGAAAAACACATTCTCATTAAGAACAAGTTGGATTGCAAGTTTTAAGTTATTGGCATTTGTTATAGTTTATTTTAACCTATCTGTCCAAAAACTTAATGATAAAGAAAAAATGTTGGGTGAATTTGAATAATCAAATTAAAGCTGAAATTTAAATGTTGAATATTTTGGTGCAGTAATAGTTTGCAGAAGAACAACACATTTTGCGATTTTTGTCTGGGCATCTTACATTAGAAAAACCTCTCCAGTCTCATTTGCTGGGACACCAGATACTGTCATAGCCTCAACTGCCACAGGCTGAAAACAGACCTCATAAGGATTCAAACTCTGCAGCTCAATAAGAGTCTCATAATCGCCATCACCACTGGTAGGATCATCTAGGTTGAACCAGCCAGTCCTGCAACCTGTCACAAACACAATTATCTATCTATGTAGTATATCTCTGCCTATGTGCACGCATGTTTGTTTATATATGTTATAGAGATTGACCAGTGACCATCATAAAAAAAACTTACAGTGACAGAAATCCGATGGACATATCAGCTTCACTTCATAATCCATGCATTGTTTATTATTGGTCTGTTCTTTATTGAAGCATGCGAACCCAAAAGTGACGTCATTATGCCTGTTGTAGAATATATGATAAGAGGGGAAAAAAGTATGCGTCAAACCAGAGCCTTTTATTTTTATTTGAGGACTCACAATACGACATCCTCAATAAATTGGGGAGATAATCCAGGTTCCACAGTCCTCGCCACTATTTGGATTGGATTCCTGCAGACCTGACCAGGGTAAGTCTTCATGAGCCCATACAAGGATTCAACATCACCCTCGTCAAGTGTGTCATTATTACTATTTAGCCATCTTGTGTGACACTCGTGTGACACTGAAACACAAAGCAACACATTTCCCTAAGTGGTCATGGGAGTTTGTACATAAACAGTCAAGAAAATAGGTATCGTGACTAGGAAAAATTTCCAGCAGAACTTCACAGTGCTCTCAAAGTAAATGTGTTTTACACATTTTTAACTTTGTTACATTATCATTATCATTGGTCCGGATATCTTCACTGATTGGCAGAACAAAATCAGGTTGTGTTTTCACTTTCTGTAAAGAACGTATAGTGTACATTTTCTTGTGGAAATTTGTTGTGACAGGGCAGGCTGTCGGTGAGCGGCTGAGTGGTAAGCGTGTCGGCCTCACAGCTCTGGGGTCCTGGGTTCAAATCCACGTCGGGCCACCTTTGTGGAGTTTGCATGTTCTCCCCGGGCCTGCGTGGGTTTCCACTGGGTACTCCAGTTTCCTCCCACATTCCAAAAACATGCATGGTAGGCTGATTGGACACTCTAAATTGCCCCTTGTTATGGATGTGAGTTTGCATGGTTGCCCGTCTCCTTGTGCCCTGCAATCGGCTGGCCACCGATTCAGGGTGTCCCCCGCTTCTGGCCTGGAGTCAGCTGGGATAGGCTCCAGTACCTCCCGCTACCCTAATGATGATAAACCAGTTCAGTAAATGGTTCAATGTATGAATGAAAGAAACAAACGAACGAAGGAACGAAGAAACGAAGGAACGAAGGAACGAAGGAACGAAGGAACGAAGGAACGAAGGAACGAAGGAACGAAGGAACGAAGGAACGAAGGAACGAAGGAACGAAGGAACGAAGGAACGAAGGAACGAAGGAACGAAGGAACGAAGGAACGAAGGAACGAAGGAACGAAGGAACGAACGGACGAACGGATGAAAGAATGAATGGATGAAAAATTGTAATGACATACCTTCACAGAACTCTTTGGGACATGTGAATCTGACCTTATAGTCTTTACACCTCTTATCAAACTGTTCTGCATTCATACAAACAAAGCCGTATGCCGCGTCTAGGCTGAAAAAAAAGAAAATATTACAAAACAAAGTGTTGCTTTTCATGTTCACACTGGATGTTGTAATAATCATCACACGTTATAAATTTCTCCATCCCGGAATCAGAGTCTTCAGAAACAGGTTGGACTTGGATGGCTATTGGCTGAGGGCAGATCTTTCCTGGGTGCATTCGGAGGAGGTCACTGAGAAGCTCAGAATCCCCATTCCCTTCTGGGTCATCCATGTCAAACCAGTCAGTTTGGCATGCTGCAGGAATAAGAACAAAATAATAACGTCAAAATAATATGGTGTGTTGTTTTATTTACAGATGGTACCTGAACAGAACTGTCCGTAACAAGTGAACTTGACTTTATAATCTTCACAGGGACTCCCTGTTTGCTCTCTGTTGAGGCACAGAAGGCCCTCTGATGGACTGAGTCTGAAAACATATTAAATCCAATGTTAAAAGTCATTTCTTCTCCTTGGTCATCCCCAACCAGATATGAGAGTTGCAGATTTACTTTGTTTTCATAGACTATATTTAATTCAATAATTCAATCTTTTAATGTTTTATCCTTTCCAAAGATACAGCCCAATACATTTTAAAGATCTCAATCGTGTAAAAAGATTTGTGTCTTTATTAAAAAAAATGAAACAATATCTGTCTGACTATATAAAGGTTTTAACATAGCTTCTGCTCACAAATACAATAAATAATACCTAAGAGTCAAATAAAAATGTGTTATAGTAATGTCGATTCACATAACTGAATTGATATTTTAATAAGTACCAAAGTTCTTTGGCAAAAAATAGTTTAGAAATGTGTACAAATAGAAAGTCAAAACCATCATAACCACCTCAGTTGAAATAAATGCAAATATATGCATCGGATCTTTCAGACTGATAGTCGCACCTGAGAATAAGTCAGAGAACTGGCTAATCTTTAAAAACTGTGACTTAAAGACTGGAAAATATGGTATATAATGTTTTGCTTTCAAATGTATTCATTCAAAAAATATTTTGAATATGCAAATGTTTCCACATGCGTGACCAGACGTTTCGTCGAAAGACGTTTGGTCGCCGGACGTTTCGTCGCCGGACGTTTGGTCGCCGGACGTTTGGTCGCCCGGACGTTTGGTCGCCCAGACGTTTGGTAGAACGGACGTTTGGTCGCCGGGTTCGCTCCCTCTTATGAGAGGGAGAGAGACAGAGTTTACTGTTAAAGCAAGCAACCAGGTAATCTCTCGCTCTCAAAATGATAATCATGAGAGAGAGAGTGAATTTGTAATTGCATTGACAATGTAAAGGAGCATTAATATCAAAATATCGCTCGCTCCTGGCAGATCTATTGGCGTGTGTGTACATGCTATTCAGCGCCGGATTCGCTCGCTCGCTCCCGGCAGAGCAGAGAGTTTACTGTTGAAATCGATCAACCAGGTAATCTCTCGCTCTCAAAATTATCATCATGAGAGAAAGAGTGAGTTTGTAATTGCATTGACAATGTAAATACCCATTAATATCAAAATATCGCTCGCTCCCGGCAGATCTATTGGCGTGTGTGTACATGCTATTCAGCGCCGTATTCGCTCGCTCGCTCGCTCCCGGCAGAGCAGAGAGTTTACTGTTGAAAGCGATCAACCAGGTAATCTCTCGCTCTCAAAATTATCATCATGAGAGAAAGACTGATTTTGTAATTGCATTGACAATGTCAAAAAGGAATAATATCAAAATATCGCTCGCTCCCGGCAGATCTATTGGCGTGTGTGTACATGCTATTCAGCGCCAGATTCGCACGCTCGCCCCGCCCCCGGATTGGTGGACGTCCATCGCCGTCAATGGCAGCCGGACGTCCATCGCTGTCAATGGCAGCCGGACGTCCACCGCCGTCAATGGTAGCTTATTGATAATGTGTTTAATTTGGGACAATAATAGTATAAAAGAGGCAAGTTTGTCTATACCAGGGGTGGGCAAACATGACATGCGGGCCAGAATGGAAACTAAAATTGGACAGCATTTGGTCACGCAATGTAATTTATCAAACCTGGGGTTTGAAATATAAGAAAAAAGACACAATTGAAGGTGAAAAATTTATTTTCAAATTTACTTTCAACATTAAGAACCTATTATTTTTCAACGAAAGAAAGCAGTCTTTAAATTGAGAGTGATGAGCGGTATTGGAGGGTAAAGGGAAATGAATGAGGTCATTGATTTTTACTATAATTTGGACAACGTCGGCGGGCCGGATTAAAAAGCCTAACGGGCCATATGGCCCGCGGGCCGTAGTTTGAAAAACAGTACACACGCCAATACGAGCAAATCCGGGGGCGGGGCGAGCGTGCGAATCCGGCGCTGAATAGCATGTACACACACGCCAATAGATCTGCTGGGAGCGAGCGATATTTTGTTATTAATGCTTATTTACATTGTCAATGCAATTACAAACTCACTCTTTCTCTCATGATGATAATTTTGAGAGCGAGAGATTACCTGGTTGATCGCTTTCAACAGTAAACTCTCTGCTCTGCCGGGAGAGAGCGAGCGAGCGAATCCGGCGCTGAATAGCATGTACACACACGCCAACAGATCTGCCGGGAGCGAGCGATATTTTGATATTAATGCTCTTTTACATTGTCAATGCAATTACAAACTCACTCTCTCTCGCTCATGATTATAATTTTGAGAGTGAGAGATTACCTGGTTGCTCGCTTTCAACAGTAAACTCTGTCTCTCTCCCTCTCATAAGAGGGAGCGAACCCGGGGACCAAATGTCCGTTCTACCAAACGTCCGGGCGACCAGACGTCCGGGCGACCAAACGTCCGGCGACCAAACGTCCGGCGACCAAACGTCCGGCGACCAAACGTCCGGCAACCAAACGTCCGGCAACCAAACGTCCGAGTACATTTAACATGGAATCTGATCACAAAACTAACACGTGAAAACCTAAAAGAAAAGTGTCAAAGAAAAATGTATAGCATGAAAATAAACCAAGATTTTAAACTAAGTACCAGTTTTCCTACGCAAAAATATTTTTGAAATTGGCTTCGGGCCATTTGCTGCACCTGAGTAAATGTGTGCCTAGCCAAACTATGTTAAAAGGGAAATGGAAAAAAAAAAAATATATATATATATATATATATATATATATATATATATATATATATATATATATATATATATATATATATATATATATATATATATATATATATATATGTATACATATATAAATAAATATATATATATATATATATATACACTTACATACATGTGGAAGATGTTCTTTCCATGCTGAGAGTTGTTGCTGGCAACAATTTGAACCTCCATGTCCACTGGATCAGAGCAGATCCTGAGCTCATGTTTCTTTCTCAAGTCAATCAAGAGCTCAGAGTCACCTTCCCCTGAAGCATCTCTGTCATCAAACCAGGTAGTCTGGCATACTGTGGAAAAGAAATAATTGAATCTTTTCTATTCTTTTAGTATTAATGTCTGAACACTCACACAGGACCTACTTTCAGTTGCATGAATGGTAGATAAATGCAGGTCTGTAGGAAGATCATTGTTTTATGTCAATTTTTAATCTTTGGTCAGGTTTATATATGTACTACATATTACACAGCTTTAGTGAATCTATGATTTTGTTACCTGAGACAAAGAAACAGAACGCAATAGTCTGGGGAATAAATAACACACAAACTTTCATTTGTAAGTAAACACAAATTCCAGAGGAGGGAAATTAAATCACGTTACCTGAATAAGAATCATGACTCTGTTTTCACTGAAGATGACGAAGGAATGAATAAGTCTCTTAGGGTTTGCTCACAAGCTTCTGCGCCGGAGAGATGGGACGTAAGATTCATTGTAGATGATCATGCCCTCTAGATTCATCCTCTGTCCCATAGACTTCTCCCGTGGGGTTTTGTGGAGGGTGTGTGCTGCGTTTTGTGTTTCTGTGTGTCACACAATGGTTGAAGCTGACTTTTTCAGAGTCGATTACTATGACAAGAAAACCAAGTATCCATTCTTATTTTCAAATTGAATTTTTCATTCAGGCGGACCGGCGGATGAGTGGTTAGCGCCTCGGCCTCACAGCTCTGGGGTTCTGGCTTCGAATCCAAGTCGACCCACTGATTCTAGGTGGCCAGCCAATGGCAGGCAGGGCACAAGGAGACAGACAACCATTTCCGCTCACACCCATTCCTAGGGGAAATTTATACTGTTCAATTAGCCTATCATACATGTTCTGGGGATTTGGGAGGAAACCGGAGTACCTGGAGAAAACCCACACAGGCCCGGGGAGAACATGCTAACTCAACACAGTGAGGACCGACCTGGGTTTGAACCCTCGAACCCAAAACTGTGAGGCCGACGGACTAACCACTATTCCGCTAGGCTGCCCCATTAGTCAATTATATATTTTTAAAAATACAAAAAGTCAGTGTAAAAAATATCTGCTGCTTTCTGGAGCCTATCCCACCCAATCAGCCCTCAGGCACACAGAGAGACAAATGACCATCCGCACTCACAATCACACTGCCACCAGGCTGCGCCTGCCTGCACCGAAGTCAGATGAATGAAAGTGTACCGACTTTAACCGTAAAATCTTATGCGGAAATCCATGTTACCCCATTACCATAGGAACGGACCTCGAGGACCCCCTGTAATCTGATTTGTGCAGTCTAATATGCAACAATAGACCTAGGGAGGGATGTGGTACAAAGAAATGAAACCTAATGTCCTAAATATATCAGCGATCTTACAGCAATAGCTTTAATACTATCACAATATCAGCTAGACACCCCACCGCCCCACTTTGAACCCTGTGGCTTATGTCCATAAAGCTAATGTATGGATTTTACAGGCTGATATGCTGCTCTTTTTTCATGCAAATGTTTAATAGTGCAGTCTAGTACAGCGTGATCTATAAATAAATAAATAATTTTCTTGTAAAATATTGTCAGTACTTGTAGCCAGGTGTGGCACACAGTTAAAAAATGTTGGTAACTGATTTGAATGACCCAATTATTAACTATAAAGTAGCTCACTGTCTGCATACATCACGCCAGAAAAGCTTGGTGTATTCAGTATTCAGAAACATAAAAGAGGCATCATGAAATTATAGTTACACGGTTTAGCTATCGCACAGAAATAAAAGCACATATGATTTCATTGCCTTTAAAAGTTAATGTCTTTTGAAAGCTACTATCATCTCCATTGTTTTGAACATGTCAACTTACATGTCTGACACTCAATCAGGACAAACTGCCATAATCAGTAAGCACAACTGCATTTATTGGAGGATAAATGTAAAAATGATCACTCTAGGGATGACTCAATGGGTTGGAAAACAAAGCTTCACTCTTGTTTGTTGCTGTTCTGTTTATTTTGCAGGTTGCCACCTGTGGACACTAAGATGTGGTCAACTCCATTCTCATATAATTGTCCCTTTGTCATGACATTGTTACGAAAGTGCTTTTTATTTTGTAAGTGGAGTTTTTATTTCTAATTGTATCATTTACGGATCCTATGGCACTATCACCAACTTTTTTGGGAGGAGAACCTGGCGCTGTTCAACGCGTACCAAGGACTATTACAATGCAAGACAATAAGGTGTATGAAAGAGTAAACTGAATTGGGTGTAACCTGCAACGCAACACTGACTGACACTTCCTTAAAGGCTTCAGGACAAGGTTTGCACTTTCCCAGTATCATTTTCACCTGACCTACGGCATATTTTAGGAGTGCTGATTGGATGGCAACAAAATCCATCAAGGAAAATAGTAGTGATATTCAGAAACCTAAATAAAAACCACAATGTTACAAATAGCAGACAAATTTTGATTTTTATTTAAGAAACAGAAAGGATAGGGGCATGTCAGTTCAAAGTATACTGTTGGCAAACTTTTCCATCTTCCATCACTTTTCAGAATTAAAACATGAAATATAAAAAAAAATAATTTTAGATGAAAAGTGCACCTTTTGATAAGAGGTCAAACTAATAACCAGAATTTTAAAATCAAACACATCTTGCGTGACAACATTTCTGTTTAGCAACCGTGTATATATGCAAATCCAGTTTCAGAAATGTATTTTTGAGGATTCTTAACTGGATCAAAGCCTATGCTTGATCTCTAAATTACATATCAACATTCCAATAGCCATATTTTCAACTTGAGGATCAAAATTTGCAGCCTGATGTTAGGAAAAAAACATTCTGGGAGGTCTTAACCTTGAGGGTGGTGCAAGATGCAACACATGATACCCAGAGGGGGAAATACAAATGCTATAAAGCAGAATTATGAAAGAGGTAAAAATGTGAAGTATAAATAAGATTGAAGCGGCACTAACTAGCAACATGATGAATAGTTAACATTTTAAGCTCACAAACATTAGAGGGAATAAAGGATGTGGAGGAGGGCCATTCCTGATCGGAGCCATACATGTCACAGCAATAAGATACCAATTGTTGCTCATTGGTTCAACTCAAAAGCACACATTTCACTATAAAGCATCACTAAAATATCTCAAGGCACCTCTGGGCTACAATGCAATCTCGGTTGACGCAATAAGACGTACCCAAGTGGCTTTCAAAAGCTACAAATAAAATATGAAACTCCATCCAACAAGGCTGTGGTGTTAAAAACATACAATCATTTCATTGTGGAATTAAAGAACACACACGTGAGTAAATGTAAGCTAAAACATTCAGAACTCTTTTCAAACAAAATAACCTTTGCAGACAACATAATGCAGCCCCTCTCATTATACCATTTCATCTCAGTCAAAATTACTTGGTTTGTTGCATGAACAAATTTCAATGAATTAAACGCTGGAAAATGTATACGTAAATTGAAGACTTCTGCAACGCTTATTGTGTCCATATTTATTGGATTTGATTGGATAAATTTATTCATCCCGTATTCGGCAAATTTCGTTGTCGCAGTAGCAAGGGTGAGGATGCAGAAATAGGAAAGGCATTTTAGACATAAATCGATAAGTATTAATAGGTAATTATATCTATATATGTATATATATGTATATATATATGTATATATATATATATATATATATATATATATATATATATATATATATATATATATATATATATATATATATATTTCAGCAACATGCTTATTTATTTATATATTTATTCATTCATGTATTGCCTTTCCTATTCCTATATATTTGGTGGATATTACTAAATAATTTTGTATCCTTAAAAAAAACTGGCAATCCAATTATTAGAGAAAAAAACACTGTAACCACATGACTATGTGCTGTAACTTAGTCTGACATTTTGTTTAGCACCAAATATTTCTCATGTTAAAAATAAAAAAACAACTTCTTCCAAAGGTCGTGTCAAAACCTGTGATCATTTTTTCGTTGTTGATGACCCGAGGTGTGAACTCAAGCTGCATGCGGGTTTATGTGCTCCTCATCCGTAGCGAAAAGAAATATGACAACAGAAAATTGTCGACGTTATCAAGTCGGCGTTACTGTCAGGGTAACCAGAAGGAACGTGAGTGGTAAACGGGAGCTTCATGGATTAATTTGGGAGGATGACTGACACAGAAAATACAATTAAAGTCTTGAGCAATTAATGGTAGTGTGAATTTTGTCCACTAGATGAGTGAACTGTGAAAACCTCTGGATAAGCAATGTTAAATGCCAGAACAATTTCTAGGAAGTGCAGTTCGGGTTAGTTTACAAGAGCCCCCGCTCAAATATATATTCATATGCATATAAATAAAAGTTCAGTGCTGTAAAACCTCTCCGATGCCATGGTGTTTGATTTTTCATGGCTAAAACTACTGCTCAAAGTGTGTAAACGGCACCGTAATCCTTCCAGAATCAAAAAAAAGGAAGAAGAGGGAGAGAAGAAATGTTAATGCTTTTCGGTTTTGTTTTGGTTTTAACATACAGAGATCTTGTACTAACATTGGATTTTTTGGTAGCAGCTAAGCACCAAATTTGTCTCAGTCTCTCTGTACAGAGGATGTATAAAATCACTCCAGAGTCTTGTGTTTATCTCTGCGTACTGCATAAATGTAGTGTATTTTGGAGTTTTGTCTTTTTTACGTGTTCAGTGTGTATGTTCTACGACGTGCATGGCTGCACATTAACGCTGTCAGCTGCATGGGCTTGCAGATCGACGATCTGGACCCGCTGATCATCTGGGCGGGCGTTCCTAATTGATAGGTTCCTCACACACCCCTTTATTCCAGAAGAAAACTTCCCACCAGTCATGGCTGCCATGTTTGGAGCTCCACCTGTTACACATTCAAAAGACTCATTTACTAATAGCCAATGAATGTCAGCTTGTGTAACCCCACGGGGTTCACTCACCAAGATAAAGATGGCCTTTTGTGTTGACAATGATGCTTTTTCCTTTTGACTGACCATGTTGGGCGGCTCCTCCATCAATTTGGATGTAGCCATCTTTTCCAGTCCTGAAAATCAGGGAAAAAGACACAACTTGTCTTGTCTATACATTTTAGGCAAAGGAACTACAAGGTTTTGGTACCCATTTTTACCACGGAGTTACTGCGTTACACCTCCTTTTTCTGCTGAGGAATTGGAGTATGTAGGTGTCGCAAGTGTTTAGTAGATGATCAAAAGACTTTGGTGGTTGGGTGGATGTAATATCTTAACTATTTTCCTGTTGCAAATTTATTAGCTCCTTGGGCTTGATTTTTACCCCACTTTTCTTTTATGCATTTTTAAATTCCAGACTGAGGCGGCCGGGTGGCGCGAGAGGTTAGCACATCGGCCTCACAGCTCTGGGGTCCTGGGTTAAAATCCAGATCACGTCCACCTGTGTGTAGTTTGCATGTGCCTGCGTGGGTTTCCTCCGGGTACTCTGGTTTCCTCCCACATTCCGAAAACATGCATGCTAGGCTGATTGGATACTCTAAATTGCCCCTAGGTATGGGTGTGAGTGTGCATGGTTGTTCTTTGTCTCCTTGTGCCCTGCGATCGGCTGGCCACCGATTCAGGGTGTCCCCCGCCTGTGGCCCGGATTCAGCTGGGATAGGCTCCAGCACCCCCCGCAAACCTAAGGAGGATAAAGTAGTTCAGAAAATGAGATATATATACCTGACTGCTTTAACTTTATGCCATTTTCCCTCGTTGATTTTCACCCTGGACATGATCTTTGCCTCGCCACTTCCCAACTGGTAACTGAAAAAATCGAAAAAAATCATCATGACTGCCAGACAAAGCAATAGAATTATATATATTTACAAAACTGCCAAGCCAAACCTGAAAATGAGGTATCCATTGTGAATTCCGAGACTAATAAAGTCCTTGCCTTTGCTGTCTTCTCCTAGTTCCTGGAAGTTAGCATGTTTAGTGTTTTAAATGAGACTGAAAAAAACTCATTTAATCATTTGAGCAACTGTTCCTAGAAGAATGTTTTTTTAAATATGTCAAAAAAATAAATAAAAACGTATTACAACTATAATCATTAACATGGAAGTGTGATATTACAAACAAAGTGGCGATGAGTACAAATTAGTATGCAAAAGGTTGTGTCGGCTCATGCCAAATAAGAGTGTATCATGTTGGAGTGGATACCTTTATACTAGCATGCAGCATTCGCAAATTGAGTGTGCCATTGGTTTCCTGAAGGAAATGGATGGTAAATTAGAGAAGCAGCATGCATTAAATAGACAGAACATGCCCACAGAAGGTCCAGCCTAGGAAAATGCTTGGGAAACAGTCAGATGAACGAAAACAGCAGTGCATTGACACGGAAGTGACATTACAGGCATGAACATTGATATTAACATCAGCCTCGTTAGAGGCAATTCTTCAATAGGTCAGTCAAAAGTAATGGACAACGGTGAGTTTAGAATGAAGAGTAATTGAAAACTAAGATAAGGACTTACAACTCCTTGCCATAGGATCAGACCCTCAGAAGAGAGAGTATTGATCTCCAATTCAATAGTCTCCAGTGAGTCATGTCCCCTAAAGCATAAGAAAAGGTATAATTTTTATGTAATCATAAGACTAGGATACTTTGAAGAAATCTGAAAGCAAATAAATTACCTTCTTTGCAAAATGGATTTAGGCAAGGCAATGTATCCATCACTTTGAAAATGAGCTGCATACTGATAGGGAGAGTCTATATGCGAAAGGAACAAAATGCACAAATCAATACTACAGCATTTAAATAAAAGCCAAGCTTTTCATCTTCTCTGTTATGGCGCTCTCCAGTGGTAAAAAATATTTTGAGACTGAGAGAGACATGGAAAATTGCATACTTGATGTGATCAAGAATATTTGTTGCCTTACAACCAGAAAATATGATGACATTCATTAATTTCAGGACTCAAGAGTTTGTGACAATTTTTTTAAATCTCTAAAAAGTACCAAACCTGTCAGGCAGAATTAACCACCTTTATGACCAAAGTCAACTTACAAATCAGATAAAAAAGTTCTGCTACCAAATCACATCTGCAACCACCAGAAACTGTGACTCCATGCAGAAAATAAATCACCCACCACAGACCACAATCAGAGCTATAATTTGTTAATAGAAGTGCATACGTGAAAGACATTCATTTTTTAGATTTAGTGTTTCAGGGGGACAAACAATATTCGATCTTTAGTTGTCATCCATAGGCAGAATAATGATCAGAGTGGTTATCTTATAAAATGACATGATGAAAAAGAATTTGAAGGAATTAAAAAAAAAAAAAAAAACAGTTCCTTTTGCTTTTAGTGCAGATTGCCCCTTCCCAGCTTTCCAAATTATGTACGAGTTGGAATGCAGGCATATGTTGGGTATGTGTGAGGAGGTTATGGGGCCCCTCGACCTCAGATGCGTTCCTGTTAGTCACGGTCAGGTCAGTCAGACTCAATATTCATATACTGTACCATTAGCCTCGCTAGATTCTGAATTCCACGCGGCCTGAGTGAGGCTGAACAGCTGGCCTGTGAGTGTAGGATATATAGCCATGAGATGAATCCGAGAATAGGACAGAGTGAATCACTGATAGGGATATATGTCAGTATTCTGTGCAATAATACCTATGAGAGCCGCTTGTGGTTTCGACTGGTAAATTTGGATCATTAACATGCTCTTTTTCTGACTCCACCATGTAAACATGCAAGATTATCAATCCATTTAATACTCACTTTCTTCACAGTTGAGGCCCGTGTATCCCGAGTGGCATAAACAGCGACCGCTCACACAGCTGCCACCATTTTGACAATCATTGTCCGTCTGGCACACATCTTTCACAATCTCGCAGCGCTCACCTGCAGCCGAAAAGAATTTTAAATACGAGAAGATAATTCTTGAAAAGACTTTACAGGAACAGACAAAACATTATCACATGCATTGTCGAAGAAAAAATCTTCATTCATTCATTCATCTTCCGTACCGTGAATCCTCACAAAGATCGCGGGGGTGCTGGAGCCTACCCCAGCCGACTTCGGGCTGGAGGCGGGGAACACCCTGAAGTGGTGACCAGCCGATTGCAGGGCACGGGGAAATGGAAAACCATTCACACACACACTCATACCTAGGGGCAATTTAGAGTGCCCTACAATGCATGTTTCTGGAATGTGGGAGGAAACAGGAGTACCCGGAGAAAACCCATGCAAGCCCGGGAAAAACATGCAAACTCCACACAGGAGGACCGACCTGGAGTCGAACCCAGAACCTGTGAGGCCGACACACTAACCACTCATCCGCCGGGCCGCCTTTCACCACAACATCCATTCTTCTATTTTCAAAGACGGATTTTACAGTTTATTTGTGCATTCCATCTTATAAAATCACAACAAATATCACAAATGGGCCACGCTTGAAATTTCGCTCTACATTGCTAAAGATAGTTTTTGCCCGAGAACGAAGACTTCATCCCCAATCCTCTGTGCGGCTGTACCCCAAAAATTAGTTCCTTGGGCAGCCATGAGAGCAAGGCGAAGTATGTTGAGGTCCAAACATGCTTGAACCAACCATAGCGGGTAGTGCTATGCGGGTTCATACTTAGCAATCTCAATGTGATTGATTTGACACTGTTATTGACACGATAAATTGAGAGCAATAGTTTTTAACAATACAATTCTCATTATCAGACGTCTATTTGCGATTTGCATACATAAATACTTTGAGCAACCATCTTTCACATCAAAGTCAAGTGAAGACAGATATTTAAAGACGGACAATATATATTTTTAAATTCTTACAAACCTTCAAATCCATCCTTACAAAGGCACTGGTACTCATACTCAGCGTTGGGCATGCAGTGACCTCCATTCAAGCAGGGCCGTCGGTCACAAGGGCCAGTGTCAACACACTTGCGGATTGCTCTACTCGCTGTAAAACTGTAGGATAGATCCACCTTCTTGTTGTTGATCAAAACCTAAGTAGGGAAGTCCAGAACATTTCAAACCAGAAAATCCATAAAAATCCCACAATGTAGTGGCTGCTCTCTTTGATTTGGCATAAAGATATCTCACCTCTCCAATGCACCCCTCGAATGTCTTGCTGACATTTGCAGGCTTTGGCAGGATCTCCATGTTGGGGACACCTCCAAGGAACATTGGGGTGTGGATGTTGAGTCCCTGGGCTTTCCCAGGGGAAGTCTTCCTTTCCAATGAGCCATGGTCAACTCTGAGGTGACCATCCCGCATGTTCCGTTCAGCCACAACTTTGTGCCACTGGCCCAGTGAAACTGGTTCTGGACTACGAAGGATCGCCTGGCCTGAAAATCAAGAAGAGAAAAACATCAGTAAATGCCAATATTTTTCGCATGTAGAGAAAAATAACCGGTGTAAGATCTTTTTAAATGTCAGTACTATTTTAGGTAATGAAATTCAAATATTTTAGATTTCCCCGCCTACTCGGCATGCACAGGATCTACACTCTTTTGGACCCAGGAATTGAAGCAGGCTTTGTCCGAGTTCCCCATGGGGTTAAAAGACTTTTTGCTCTGTGAAACTGTCTTTCACATAAAGGTTATGTATACTTGCTGTTGTGCATTGCTTTAAACAGAATAGATGGAATACGTTTTTTGGTGACTAAAATCGAAAGCAGGTTAAGAAACAATATTAATAACTAAATTTGCATCATTATATTTGCAAAAAAATGTATTCTATTGAGCTGGCTCATGTTTTTTTTAAGCTATGGAAAGGTTCATGGTTCCAAACCCAAAAGGCCATATTGTGCATTGACAACTTGCACATGCCTACCACAAAATAATAATAATAATAATCGGACATAGGCTTTGTCAACCTCATTGACTCAACAGAAGCCTAATTGTCATCATACCCAGCTGCGTATAATGAAATTGGTAAAAAATCTACCACAGTCCACTTTACCTGTGCCCAGTTCATATTTGAACTCAACATGCCCATCTGCCAAGTAGATAGCCACAAAGTCCTCCACTTTCATTTTCTTCCCTCCGCAGAAAAACATCAGACCATCTCTCTCGATGGGTTTGAACTCCATTTCAACCCGCAGGTCATCATGCACGTTGGTCAACGGAGGATAGGAGATGTATGACTCATCCCCAGTGAAAAGCGGAGTGGTAATCAATTCCCCTTAGGAAGAAGAGAGCGATAGGAACATCAGCCTATAAGTCTATTTTAAAACATAAGCAAAATTCCTACCCTCAATCAAGTCTACTACATTATCAGTGAAACTCATTGTTCAGATGATCCAACAACCCACCCACCCCCCAAAACAAATTAATCCTTAAAAAAGAAAGCATTAAAGCATACACTGGTAGGATTTATATAAATAAGAAGATGCCTTCATTTCCTTACCATCCATGCATTTGTTTCCAAATTTGCCCAGGTGGCAGCGACAATCATACCCCAGACCATTTTGCCGATTAATACAAGTAGCGTCTGGTCCGCAGGCCTCTGCGGCAAGACAAGTCACAAAAGGTCAAGGATGTCGCATACTCAATTATAGAGTTTGGTATGTAGTTAACATGTACCTGAGTGGCAGTGAAGAGATGAGTGGTGCTGGCAGTTGCTTCCAGTGAATCTTCTGGGACAGCTGCATGTATACAAACTGGTATCCGAGTCCTCGCACTTCCCTCCGTTCTGGTTAAAAAAAATATATATATATGATTTAAGAGTAGTGAAAAAATTCCAAATGCAAATGAGAGGCTGACCTGGCATGGATGATCTTTGCAGGTGGGACAGTTCGTTACACCGGTGGAGGTGCGATCTAGATCCTTGAAGATGACTTCCTCGCCTTGAATGACCAGCTGGCGAAGGCAACCTGCACATGTACGAGTTATGTAAGGTGAAAAACATGTTGTCTCTGTCACATGTTTGTCAGAGTTTACTTTGAATTCCTACCGACAAAGCCAGTCTTGATCCCGGCTGTTTTGGCCACATCAGTGAAGTTGGGGTAACCACCAACATGTAGCTCCTCATTCAAATCCAAGCCTTTGAACTTGCCCTGAGAAGATAAAAAAAGAAGCGCTAAGTATAAACTACATGCTGGAATAGCATTTATGTCAATTGAAGTACCTGTGAGCTGCCATTGATAGGCTCCCCTTCATCCACTCTGATGTAACCCAGGGTGAGGTTGCGATACAACTCTACTGTGTGAAATTCTCCTAATTTGACAGGGTTGGGATCACGAATGGTGGCCATTCCCGAACCCACGTCAAACCTATGAAAACAGTAAATGTTGGAGCTGTTAATGTTCAGTTAATCTTTAATAATCACATTAAAGCAATTCTAAAAACTGACCTGAACTCTAAACGGCCACCTACAAGGCCTAAAGAAATAAAGTCTGCTCCTGTAGTTCTCTTCTGACCATTGTAAATGATCATACCTGTGTGTGAAAAAAAAAAATCAGATAATGTGAATAACACAACCTGGGTAAATATGTAATTCATTAACAAATTATAAACAATAAAGAACACAAGATGGTGTGATATACTTAAAGCTACATTGTTTACTACAGGCTTGGTAACACTAATCTAAAGTTAAATTATAAACTATTTATTTGAACAATGTATTCTATAATTTATTCATGGGAAAATAATTAAACTAAAATCATAACATTCATTAACTAATTAATTTTAATTGAGTGTAAGGTTAAGAAATATTGTATTGCAGCAGCATAAACATACAGTCAGGAGTATAACGTATTCATTCATTCATTCATTTTCTGAACCGCTTATCCTCACTAGGGTTGCAGGGGGTGCTGGAGCCTATCTCAGCTGAGTTCGGGCCAGAGGCAGGGGACACCCTGAATCAGTGGCCAGCCGATTGCAGGGCACAAGGAGACAGACAACCATTCGCGCTCACACTCATACCTAGGGGCAATTTAGAATGTCCAGTCAGCCTACCATGCATGTTTTTGGAGTATGGAAGGAAATCGCAGTACCCGGAGAAAACCCACGCAGGAGAACCTGCAAATTCCACACAGGTGGACATGACCTGGATTTGAACCCATGACCCCAGAGCTGTGAGGCCGACATGCTATTATATCTGACACTGTAGTAGTGAAATGTTGAATTTCATTAATTATTAGGGATTAAGGATTCAATTTGTCCAAACTAACCTCTACTGTGTTTTACCAATTGACCGAATAAAGTGATCTAAATTGCTTTTAATTGAATGAAGTCATTCAGTTGTTTGTTGAAGTGTTTTGTGTATCAATTAATTAATGAGAGTGATTGTAACTTTTCTGTGGCTGGATGGCAAAAAGCATCATGCCATGATCAAGCAAGTGGCAGGCAAACCAATATCAAAGTATCTTATGACATAACTGGCCGCATTTCTAGGGCAGACACTTTCATGTTATAAGTTCGACGTGCGTTTTGACATGCCGGGAACACATGCACTCATGCGAGAATCTAACTGTAAGTGTCTGTTTGGAATATTACTGATACATTACAAAAGTAGATTCACATCCACCTACAATTTTATTTCTACATTTATATTTCTAATCAGTTTTCAGCTTTTTCCCTAAACACCAGACCGTGACACCCCAGTTTGATAATATTGCCATAAAGAAATCACGAGAACAAAGCACCATGCAGCATATAGGCATCAATCTCATGGCAACAAAAGCAGCTCTGAGCTTAAGAGCAAGATGTGAAAGCTGGATGCAGCTTTGTGCTTCAATTCCTGAAGATTCAAGCACTGACACTCACCAGCATACAATATGAGACCTTCCCACCGCAGGGGAGGTGGGCAAGTAGGAGAAAGAGACGAAGATGGAATGACATTATATATGAGACAATACAAAAACATGTTGACAACAATACAATGCAGAGGCCAGAATATTCTTGGGGAAGAAAACACAACTCACCATCAACATTGTCAGGCCGAAAATTGATTTTGATGCTAAAAGCCTTGTAGGCGTTTTTGATGGTGGGTAAGGTTAGATAGGACAGTGGCTCTTGGGCAAAGTAAGGCATCACTCTTTCTAAAAAAAGACATCAAATGATAGTTAGAAAAACACACGTTGTGTTATGAAAACATTGCAGACCAACCGTGGACATCCAGTCTGGTGAATGCTTCTACTTTGCCTTGCTTGTTTGATGCGGTGCACACGTACGTCCCTGAATCGCTATGCGAGATGCGAGGCACCGTCAGCACATTAACTTTTTGGAAGCACTTGGGAGGTAGTTCACCTCCAAGCTAAAAGTGGAAAGCATTGACATACAGAGTATAAGGATGGCCACCCACTCTCAACATTTTCTCTAAATAGAGCAGTTCATGAGGATTACTTTTTCCCTTTTAATGAGCCAGATTAAGATTGAAATGCATAAACATACAATCAAGGCAATCTCATCTTGGTTACCTTGGCCCATTTGATTTCTGGTATAGGATATCCTGATGCCATGCAAGGCAAGACAGCGTCAGACCCAACAGTCACCTCCTTGGTTTCAGGAAGTGCAGAAATTTGAGGAAGTGCTATGAAACAAAGAAACAAACAAACAAAATTAAATTATGGGACAATCACAAGCAAGAATAAGAATCATATTTTTACTACGTGACTCATTTTATTTGAACAAAAGGTAAACATACATTCATACGTATACAACACAAAAGCGAATCCATTTCACTTTCACTGTATCCGTACCTGACTACCAGCAATATAGCCAAACAAAATTGTGTGCAGAAAGAAGTCCAGCAATTTATCAAGTCATCTAGTCTCACCCCTTAATCCTCACCATGATGTGTCATTTAAATTCACCCTGAAGCCCTGTTTGGCTCTAACCAATTATTATGTAGGTACGTACTAAAGAAATTGCTATAGCAGACAAATCACACCATTAACCACAAAAGTTTAAAATAAATAAATAAAACGCACAAAGAAACTACAAAGCAGTGAGCAAACTTAACATGATTTTAAACTGAGCTCCTATGGAGTTCTAACCTCTTTTGAAATGTGACTAGGCTGTAACGTGACCAATGTTGCAATCACTTTTCTTTGGTGTTTAGACAGAATACCTTATAAGTGCCTAAAAACCAAGTAACGTATTTTTCAGACTTTAAGTGGCACTTTTTTTACAGTTTGTCTGGGCCCGCGACTAATATTCAAGTGTGACTTATTCATTCGTTCATTTTCAGAACCGCTTAACCTCACAAAGGTCGTGAGGGGCGCTTGATTTTTATCTCACTTTTCTTTTATGCTTTTTTAACTTATAGCAGGGGTCCCCAAACTTTTTCCTGTGAGGGCCACATAACCTTTCCCTTCTCTGATGGGGGGCCGGTGTCAGTTTGTAACAGAAAAAGTGTGACGATCGTAGGGGAGCTCAAAAAATTTATTGTTTTCCAGAAAGCCACACAACCAAATAACCCTTTCCAGGTTCTTTACAGAAAAAAAGTCAGGAAACAAATAATAACACTATTAATGAAATAAATAATAACTAAATAACCCTCTCTGAGTTCTTCACAGAAAAAAACAGGAAATAAATAACACTATTTATGAAATAAATAATAACTAAATAACTCTCTCTGGGTTCTTCATAGAAAAAAAAAGCCATGGAACATTAACTTTCTGTTGTGCCATGCACAATCTTCTCCCTTTGCTCTGAAGTTTATGCACGACACCACAACCGTCATTACAGAATCCCACGTCAACATTTTGCAGCACAGTGCTTGCTGGTGAATTTGGCAGTGGACTCGTAGCGGGGCGATGAGACCCCTTTTTTCCAACTCCCGGTTCATGCGTCCCATTATTAGACCGCGAGTTTCAGCCACCATGCTAGGAGCCCCGTCAGTCGTGATGCTAGCTAGCTTTAACCAGTCCAGGTCCAACTTCTCCATGGTTTGGCACACTTTGTCAAAAATATCCTCTCCTGTTGTAGTCCATTTGAGACTTTGGAGGGCTGCCAGATCCTCGCAAATCTCAAAGTTTGCGCTAACTCCACGAATAAAAATGAGCAGTTGCGCTGTGTCTTGCACGTCCGTGCTTTCATCCAGTGCTAATGAAAAAAAGTCAAATTCTTTCGTCTTCTGCTGCAGCTGGGCATATACATTACTCCCGATTTCTTCAACGCGTCTGGCGATTGTACTCGCCGACAGACTTACGGCATTAAATGCATCTTTCTTCTCGGGACACACTTCCTCCACGACAACATCAATACGTTTCTTAAAAAACTCTCCGTCAGTGAAAGGCTTACCGTTGCTTGCTATCAGTTTAGCAACCCGAAAGCTGGCCCGAACGGATGCCTGGTTCAGCTGAGCTTGGCGTAGAAATGTAGTCTGCTGAGATAATATTCCAACTTTTAGCTTTGAGAGTTTGTCTGCTCGTATTTGGCCTTGCACGCTATCGTACTTGTCTTTGTGACGGGATTCATAGTGCCGGCGAAGATTGTATTCTTTGAATACTGCCACCGTCTCTTGACAGATGAGAAAAACAGCCTTTTCTTTGCATTTAACAAAAAAATAATCGTTTGTCCACTGCAGGTTAAATACCCTGCATTCTGAATCAATTTTTCTCTTAACTAACCTTTTCGCCATTATTCCGTTCTCAAACAGGTTCCGGTTGCACAGTTTTTATATGCTTGAATAGCATCGCAATAGTGATGGCCCCAGGGCTCCGCCCTCACCTGCGATCGTCCAGATGTCTCGCTAACACTCTGCTCACGCATGCAACGGTGGAATGCCCGCATGCATCAAAGGCAAACACTCTCCCCGCGCGTGTCACCAAAGGAGCAATGCGAAGGCCCGCTTCACTGGGATGATTTGTGGGCTCAGCAGGGGTGCAATGAACCAAACACAAGATTAAAACGTCCCAGTCTTCAAGGCCAAATAGGAAAATAAATCCGATAGCGTCTCTGGTATTGTTCAGAGGGCCGGTCCAAATGTGCCGGCAAAATACAATTACACCAAAAACTCAATGAATTAATTCATTTTGAATTATTCATTCATTCATTAATTCATTTTCTGAACCCCTTATCCTCACAAGAGGCGTGGGAGGTGCAGAAGCTATCCCAACCAACCATGGGGACAAGAAAGGGTACACCCCGAATTGG
The DNA here is from genome assembly GCF_051989625.1 of Stigmatopora argus. Classification (NCBI taxonomy): domain Eukaryota; kingdom Metazoa; phylum Chordata; class Actinopteri; order Syngnathiformes; family Syngnathidae; genus Stigmatopora; species Stigmatopora argus. The sequence continues at coordinate 5,789,907 of NC_135387.1, read as the reverse complement.
TGGCCAGCCAATCGCACGGCACAAGGATACAGTCACCCAATCGTGCTCACACTCATACCTATGGAGATCTTTTTCACTTTTAAGTATATTTGTTCTTGGTTTCTGATTAAATAAAAAAATGCCCTCCCTAAAATGCGACTTAAACTGAAGTGTGACTTCTACAAATACTTTTTTTCATCTCCATTGTGCATAATTTGGCTGGGGCGACTTATATACTCAGGTGCGACTCATAGTCCGAGAAATACGGTAAGATGATGTACAAAGTACAAAGTACTCACACTGGACATTAAGGACCACCTGGGACTGCACCGACCCTACGTCATTGGTGGCCGTGCAACGATACTGTCCCGCGTCTGCCTCCGTCACCCGCTCAATCTTCAGCATGCCACCCATCACCACAATGTGAGTTGGAAGAGGCCCCCCCACTTTGCTCCACCTAACAGTGGGCTCGGGGTCACCGACGGCTTGACATTCAAACTCCACCGAGTTCCCAATCATGACGGTCTGCACTGAGGTCCGCACGTTGATCATCACCTTGGGGAGTGCTGTGCAAATGAAAAAAATGACACATTTGTTTTAGATAAGGATATTATTATTTATATAAAGAGCGCAGTCCATAGACTGGCTGTATGATAAATGAACGAGACCTTGGATGGTGAGACGGGCTGCATCCTGAGCCTGACCATACACGCTGCTTGCTCTGCAGATGTAAACACCTTCATTGCTCTGCTCAAGGTTTTCAATCCTGAAGAGCATAAAGAAAAGGAATGGCTACTTTTGAGCATTACAGAACAATATATACAAAAATAAATCAGAGAAACTTGTGTTTTAAGACTGTTATTTATTATTAACAGAAACTGTGAGCATAAACTTGATTAGGGTGGCACATTATGGAAGGAATGAACTCAAATTTTGGTTTTAACAACAGTTTTTAAAATGTTTAAAAACATTTGGGAACAAATGGGCTTGAAGGTGGGATTGAATAAATTGCCAAGTACATATTTCTCTAGAGTAGATAAAATGGCCAAATTAGGATTTCTTTATACAAATTATTTGGCACTTTTATATATCACCTGAGCACACCGTCCTTCACATGGTGGTTTGGAGGAAGGATACTTCCTTCCTTCAGCCACTCAATTTTAGTTTCTACTCCACCAGCTGCCGAGCATGTGAACTCCACCGCACTACCCTGAGCCTTCACCTCAACTTGTGGGGACACACGGACTGCCAATGGGGCTACAAAAGGAAAATCAAGAATTAGTATGGATTATGTTATTAGTTGTGGTCATGAGGTTTACCGATCCAATACGTTTAGACAGACGACTTACATCTGACTGTAACTTTAGCCATTACTTCACTTTGGCCAACCTTGTTGGTAGCTACACACTTGTAGCTCCCTGCATCCTCTTCAGTAGCCAAATTGATCTGGAGATCACCGTCGCTGACCTGGGCCCGAGAGGGCAGTGCACTATCCAGTTTAGACCAAATGTAGGTCATTGGAGAAGTGCCATGAGCCAGGCACTGCAACCTAATCACCTCCCCAACACGCACTGCCACATCATCGGGTACACAAGTGGCATATGGGGGGGCTGGGGAAAAGTTTAACCAGGTTTATCATGATCATCACACTGTTTAGACAGCAGTAAACTCACTGAATGTAGGGCAAAGCAGTATATAATCTTTTTTGGGCCCAGACATAATACATCTGCACCCAAACGAGACATTCGCAACAAGGCTTTACAACCACTAGTATTAAGATGACAACAATAAATAAAATAACTAATATTTGCATGTATTCTTGTTCCAATTTGCAAACACAGCTATGCATTTGGAACAAATAAGTATCGAAAAGCTAAATACATTTATTATGAATGCATAATTTATTGACAGTCAAGTCTTCCAATTTTTAACAGTTTGTTTTTCAACCCTGATCCAGAGAACAGAACACTTCAACCGCACATATTTTATTATTTTAACAAGTCATTAGAAATCAAAACATCACTACTTACTTTCCACATCCAGTGAAATCGTAACTTCAGTTGTGCCCATGTTGTTGGTGGCAATGCACACGTATTCCCCAGAGTCTTGGCGTCCCACATTGGCAAGTACCAGGTTGTTGTCCACCACTTTATGTCTCCAAGGCAGAGGTGACCGCAGTTTGGACCATGTAATAGTTGGGGTGGGGAAACCTTGAGCAGAAAAATGGATGCAAAAAGTTGTATGCGCCTATAGTCAACAGTTGTAGCTTTATTTTTATTTCTGATTTATTTTTATTCTTAGTGACTGCTTTAGTGGGGACACTTTCGACTAGACTGTTTGAATACCGTGGGTAGAGCAACGTAAGGTTGCAGTCTGTCCTTCCACCACAATCATCAGTGGCTCAGGAACTATGACTCGAGGCACCGAGGGCAGTTGAGTGTCTCCCCGCACAATGACTTCCACCTTGGTCTCGGTCTGACCTTCGTTGCTGCGTGCTACGCACACATATGTACCGCTATCTTCTGGGCGAGCTGCAAGTATCTGAACAGTAGGAAAAGCACATGCTATAATCTTCATGGATCATGTGGTGTTCAAGGATGTTTCTCCAGTGTAAGGAAAGTATATGTAGCCCTTCGACAGTACCTGCATGACAGCATTGGACTCCATGAGAACTGGGCTGCTCAGCTGGATCCTGCTGTTGCTATCCAATCTGTGCCACGAGACAGAAGGGTGGGGCTCTCCTGAAGCCTGGCACTCCAGGTTAAGAGGTTCACCAACACGGATTTGCACTGGTCCAACAGGAGTGACAGTGGCCACAGGACCCCCTGATTGAACAAACATACAAATTTGACTAATTTACCACAAAACTGCAAAATGCTGAAATGAAAATGTGACACAATGATTAGCATTCATCTTCCATACCACCCATCCTCAAAAGGGTGCATGTCATTTTGTGTAGCCCTAACCCAGCTGTCGTCAGACAAAAGGAAGATTACACCCTAGACTGGTCACCAGTCAGTCACAGAGCACACAAAGAGACAAAAGACGCTCCACACTCCCAATCATACCGCCACCAGTGGGAATCGAGTCCACGCCTGCCCGCACCGAAGTCAGGCGAGTGAATCTCTACACCACAAGGTAGGTGGATCAACTTAGTTATATAATAAATTTCAACTGGAGGAAAGTGCATGCCATTGACACAAAATTATCAACAAGCCTAATCAGCTATAGTACACTTGAAAGAAATTCTTTATGGATAAGTATGGAGCTAAATGCTTTTAAATGTATTTTTTTCTTTATTATGTTATATGGAAATGGGCATTAGAATTCTTCAATTTTCTGACAAATAAGACATAATGAGGATGCTCTTTGCAGAAAAAAATGTGGAGAAAACATCATGCTCAGTATGTAATCATCTTACCTTTCACAATCAGTGAAACAATAGTGTGGGTAATACCAAATGGGTTGCTGGCCACACAGCGGTAAGCACCATGATTCATGGGTTGAGCATTCACAATGGTAATCACAGAACCATCTGGGCCAACCTTGACATTGTCTGCAGGGAAGATATTTTACAAATGACATCGACTCTATATTTTGCAAATTTGAGTGATACTCAATTGAATGATGTCACAATAAAGAACGTCGGAAAAATTGACATTTTCACACTCTTTTCTTTATTAAAAAAGTATGCATTAAGACCAATAATGAGAGACAAGGGAGATTCAAATGTTTAAGAATAATGACATATTGTTCCATATAAATTTGGTGAGGGGCAGACAACTATTGTGCACGTGTGTGGTTGCGTATTTTAAACAGAGAAGTGAGAGTTTATTTCGCACCTGGTAGAGGTTGGTTGCTTGATAATTTCCACTCCAATCTTACAGGTTGAGCTCCACTGTACACCTTGCACCTGAAGCTGGCCGTCTCGCCAGCACGCACAGCAGCACTGTGAGGCTCGATGGCAATGATTGGACTTTGAAGACCTATTAATATAGTTTTTTAATTAAAGATTTTCTTTTATAGAGTTAATGCAGACTGAATGAAAGTCAATTATAAACTGTATATTGCTACTATGAAATGCATTCCAGAAATAAAAACGGAGTCTGTCTGCCAACTGCTAAAAGATAACGTCATTTTCTTAACTTAGAGAGATGTAATTCATCACTCTATGAAGGTACAAATCTGGATGACCGCAGCGGAGCTTACGTGAGGAAGACGACGTGACAGACACTGAGACGGTGGAGCGGTGGACTTGATATCCCTGAGTGCTCTGCACTTGACAAATATACTCTCCTGAGTCCTCTGGAGTCGCTGACATGATACGAAGCTGACTGCCAACAACCTACGTACAACAATTAAACACAGCGATTACTGTCATGGCATTTGTAAATTGTACATTTATCCACATAGTATAACAACAGAAAAAAGTAACCCAAATGGCCCTTTCACTGACAGTGGTCACTACAGTACACAGCTGTTCAAAAGTTGACCCTTAAGACCTTTAACCCTTTAAAGAGCAACTCACTATTTTTGGTCATTTCAAAACACGTTTAAGTTTTTTTTTATTTTTTTTATTTTACACTTAGGACGTTTATCCCCTTGAATGACAAGTGACTAATTTTGGTCACATAAAAAATGGTATATACGCATTATTGATCATGATTGTAATTTTAATATTGTTTTTTTTTAATAAATAAATGTATAACTTTAAAAAAAAGGCGGCACGGTTGACGAGTGGTTAGCATAACTGTCTCAATGATGAAACATTCAATCCCCATTGGATTCCAACCTTTCTGTATGGAGTTTGCATGTTTTCCATGTGCTTGCATTGATTTTCCCTGGGTACTCCACATCCCAAAAACATAAGGCTGATAGATCACTCAAAAATCGTGTGCATGCATGGTTACAATTTGTCGCATTGTGCTCCGCGATTGGCTGCCGACCAGGTAAGGTTGTCCCCTGCTTATTGCCCAAAGTTGGCTGGAATAGGCTCCAGCACCACTACAACCCACGTGAAGATAAATGGTACAAATAATGAATAAATTCAATACAATATTAATAAAAACAAAACTCATAAAATTAAAATGAATAAAAACAGAATTACACATCAGTCACAGCCCCAATTAACTCTAAAATATATTTTTTCATAACATCCAGCTCATTGCATGCCATTGATGCCAGAAAAACCTCCAATTCATTCATTCAATTCAACCTGGAAGGCTGTGAATGCTCAGATTTAATTGGCATTGAGGGCGCTAGATGTCCAATCCATTTTGACTGGATGGAACATCTGGTGCCGTTAATGGCAGTCAATGAGTTAAATGAGTGCTCTGTAAGGGTAAAAAAAAACATAATTAGAGGATGAAAGTGTTAATTCTGAAAAATATATGGACAAAGAGTCATGTTTTAATCTACCTGGTGATTGGACGATAGGCTTCCACTGGCTCTAGACCAAGTGACTCGGGGAGGAGGATTTCCAGACACAATACAATTGAGGTAGAGGCTGTGACCCTCTTGGACGTCTGCTTCTGATGGCTGGATTCGGACAAATGAAGTTTGTTCCCCTGGATAACAGAAAAATACCCACTGACAGTCAAAAGTGAACTTGACTGCCTATCAACTTCAATATAGAATGGACAAAACATCCCACCTTTGCGCACTGAAACTTTAATGGGTGCACTATTTGAGCCTACACTGTTGCTGCCAACACACATGTATGTCCCTGAATCCGATACCTTTACATTTGGGATGAGCAGTGTTCCGATATCGGTTCGGTCCGTGGTGGCCTAGAAAGAAAAAACCAGGAAGGCAGATGATTATAATTCCCATAATTTTATTTTCAATCATTTGACATTTAAGAAAACCGTTATGTTCGTCATAATAATAATACTACTTACCTGGATTAAGAATTTAAGAACAAACACATAAAATGAAAACATGACACCACTAATGTAACACAAAAAGCACTACACTACAGCAAGTTTTATTTCTACAGAGGTTTGTGCTTGATTTCGACAGCATAATTTTGCCACAAGGATGATTGGATTAAAAGATGAATACATATAGACCAAAGACCCACGATAATTTTGTACTTAAGCCTTACAAATACAGTTGAAGAATCAACCCTGAAAACTTATTGCACATTTTAAACACATACAAACCATAACTAGACAGTACCTTCAAGGCTGAAAAATATATTTGATTAAAATACTTCGAAAGGTAAAGGAATGAAGGGGGTGTCGGGTCAAGGAAGGCATTTCCGCATCTGGGGGTTATTGGGGCATGGACAAACTTGCTTAGCTGCAGCCTGTTCAAATGTAAGCCTGGCTAAAGTGAGCAGCAGCTGAGGCGGGCCACGGCTCAGCGTGTGTCTCAACATGTTGATGGGTTTACAAAGCGAATCGTTTGCCAGAATATACAGAATTTCTGGTCGGTTGCACGGCTGGGTCTGGCTTTGGCTGGGAATGGCTGAGGCAAAGGAGTGGTACAAACAGGGCAAAGGGGCAGTATCTTCAAAAAAGAATGTGGAAGATGCTTCCAGCGTCAACTCAGGAGACTCTATAGTACACTTCCTTCAGTTAATAGACGAGATGAGAGATGATATCATGTGAAAAGAACTAAACAAAATACAATATTTCATCAGGAGGAGACAGGATAAAAGGGAGAATTACATGCAAGTACATCAAGAAGCCAATTGGATCCAGCAAGTTGGTTTTAATGTGTTTGGCACCATCCCTAAAAGGACTGCCAATCGCTTTGAGAAATTAATGGTTCCTAAAAAGCGTGAATCAAGGACGTATTGGATCATGCACTTAGTTAACTACACTATGCATGAAGACAGTGTCAGTAGAGGACAATGGCTGTGAACTAGTGAAGACAGACAGTGGACAAATGGACAGACCTGAAGCTCCTCAATACGTCTGTGTAACACATCGACACTGTTGCTTTTAAACTGATGGAAACCATGTGAGGGAATGGCCTGAGTAAACGTCAGAACGAGGACGAGGTACCAAAAACAAAAGGGCAGGGGATGTGGAAGGGGAAAAACACAAGGAAAGAAAAAAAAAAGAGGTAAGAGGTCAAAATGCAGAAACAGTCACAGTATGATTGGCTTCTGGGATCACCTGTGCAAGTTAGGGATACAATTGTGAACTCACTCTCAATCATTTTAGTGTCATTAGCATCCTGGTGGTGTCTCACCTGTGGTGGGATTTGTCCTCCATTCTTAAGCCAGGTGAGCTTCGGGGCTGGAGATCCGGTTGCGCGACAGTACAACCTCAAGGTGTCGCCCTCATGACCATCAATGTTTTGGGGACTAACTTGGACTTGGGGTTGTGTGCCAGGACCATTGGGGTTCGATTCTTAAAAATAACAACAGACAATCATTCCTAATATATATACAAATATATCTTTGGTAGTTATTTCTCTTCATAATATAAACTATCAGCCATTAACACAGTGACAGATGCGCAATCTGGTACAGTGGACCCCTGAGTTTCTACAATCTGATCCAGAGTTGGGATGGTGAGGCGAAATCATTGTGTGGGGAATAGAAATTATTGTTATAGCTATAGAATTAAAGTTTGAATTAAGCATGCAAGATTTTGAACTGAGCGAGCGATAAACAAAGAGGCAGAATCTCTCTTAAGCATTGTGGGAAGGATTTCAGCCAATCTTCATCCATCTTAGTAATGCTGACCAATAGCAGACCAGCATCTTAGCGGGAAAATGCCATAAAAGAAACATTTAAAATGTGATATTCCACTTCGTAACATGAATTAGAGACACCGTGACTCGGCGGTCCATTGTATTTGAAGCGGGGGTGTTGTGAGTTCCAGTTAGAGTAGTGAAGTGAGAGCACCAAAATGGTCGCATTTGGGCTGAAGTTTCACATCTGACATTCCCAACTTTAGCTTCAGCTATCTCTAAATCTTTGTGAAAAATCGCAATACAAAGTGAAGTACTTCGAACAAAGAGGGAAACTCGTGCTGTGTGCTCGCCGTGGATGTTCAGAGCTTTGCAGGCGTACTCCCCCTCATCTGCCTGGTCGACCGCTGGAAAGGTCAACACGTTGCCTCTTATCACTGCCCGGGGACTCATTCTTTTCCCAGGACCACCTGTAAAAATCACAATGCCGTTCTGTTACGACAACAGTCAGAAGACAAAATTCGCCTGTTTTAGCACTCCTACCGATCCATTCGATGGCAGGACTCGGGTTGCCGGTCACTGTACAGCGAAACTCAGCCCTCTGGCCCTGATGGACTGTCAGTGTAGAAGGGCTGATGGTAGCCACAGGCTGGGCCCCTTCTGCAGCTACAGAAGAAAAAAATGGTCAGAAAGCCACTCGATTGAATCTGTGCTGTAGTACAGGATAGACGCTTTTTAGTAGTCTTGCTCTGCAGAGTCGATGGAGGAGAAGGAAAAAGTGGAACAGAGCCATTGGTGTGACCACTGAGCATATTGCTGCTTTTAAGAGTTTGGCAGCATGCAATCCAGTAGGCTGCCAAAGCAAAAGAAAGGCGTCTTTCAGCTGGACGGGAGCAGGAATATGCAGCCGAGCTGAAAACCTCAGAGACTGCTGAAACTGTGACACTTTGACCTTAAAGATGTTGACGGTCCAGAGAGACTCCATCGTATTGATGGAAAGGAGAAACCAACATGTTGCTTAGGGCTAGATTTTATCGTAAGTATTAAAATTCACCACAAACTATATTTTTTTCATCATTATTTGAAACCGGAGTACCTGGAGAAAAACCCAGCCACATCTAGGGAGAACAAGCAAACTCCACACAGTGAGGACCGAGCTGGTATCGAACCTTTGATCCCAGTACTGTGAGGCGGACGCGCTAACCACTCATCCGTCGGGCCGTCAACAACAGTAATACTATTCATTATAAAAAAAAAGAATCTTGGCTTATGCATATAGAGGCTCCCACTTTTATGAGCAGAGGTTACAGCAGAATATATTAGACACAGTATGATGTTTGAAGCCCAGATGAAATGAGTTCCCCAATCAAGCATGTTTCTTGAAACGAGGAGGAAAAAGAGGAAATAAGTAGGAACACCCCCAAAGTCTGAATGTGGAGACACTACATTGGTTTAATCATGATTCACTGTACAGTGGACCCTTGGAGCAAACATAGAAAAACTTGGAATCTAATTTATAAAAAAGTAAAATACATCTGAAAAGGCAGCTAAAATCAAACGTAGTAAAGAAGGGTACCCAAGTAAAGCAAATAGATATTTGCTCATCTTATGTGTACAAAGGTCATCTGCACCTTTGGTATTAGTATTTACTGTTCATTGAAAAAGTATATGTTCATTATGTGATTTTTGTAATTTTTGCACATGTATCACACACAAAGGTTATGTAGTTCATCAAAGCGAATTTACATCACACATAAAAACCCCCAAAATTGAAGTTGAATTTATTCTAAGAATAAATTAAGACACAAGTAAAATCCAAACTCAATTAACCCTTTGAAACCAATAACATGTTGTGCCACAGCAATAACTAATTTCAAAAATGAAGTGAAATTTGCGATAACAGGTGGAGTCTTTCACGCTGTTGAAGAATATTAGCCCATTCTTCTTTCTCAAATATTTCAGAAAGGTTTTCCAGCATAAAGTCACTCCACAGTTTCATCTCCCTCATCACATTTTCTGAACCACTTTATCCTCATTAGGGTCGCGGGTGGTGCTGGTGCCTATCCCAGCTGACTCCGCGCCAGAGGCGGGGGACACCTTGAATCGGTGGCCAGCCAATCTCAGGGCATAAGGAGACAGACAACCATTCATGCTCACACTCATACCTAGTGGCAATTTAGAGTGTCCAATCAGCCTACCATGCATGTTTTTGGAATGTGGGAGGAAACCAGAGTGCTCGGAGAAAACCCCCGCAGGCCCAGGGAGAACATGCAAACTCCGCACAGGTGGACGTGACCTGGATTTGAACCCAGGACCCCAGAGCTGTGAGGCCGACGCTCTAACCACTCGCTCCACCGGCCTGCCCTTTCACACCACAGTGTCTACCAAATATTTTTAAATTTGGATTTTGAATTGGCAAATACAAAACGTACTCAGGGCCATATAGTTTTTAACCCCCTTAGGTAAATAAATGATAATTTGGATAGGGTTAGGGCATTTTATATTTCATTTGCTTGGCTTTGTTTATTCATTCATTCATCTTCCATACTGCTCATCCTCGAAAGGCTTGTGGGGGTGGCTGGGGCCTATCCCAGCTGACTTTGAGCAAAAGGCAGACTACATCCTAGATTGGTCGCTAGTCAACCGTAGGACACACAGAGAGACAAACAACCATCTACACTCATAATCATACCTCCACCAGCAGGAATCGAGCCTGAGCATGCCCGCACCGAACTCAGCCAAGTGAACCTCTATACCACGAAGCGGCCTGGTTGGCTTTGTGTATTATTAAAAATGGTTTTAAGAACTGAAACCTTTATGTGTGATGGATATGCAAAAACTACGGGCATCAAGAATACTGGGTTTTAGTGTACTGTACATACATAATAAACAATGACAAAATGTTTCTCAAAAATCACTACTTGTGTCGTAATTAAAAGTGCTATGTTGGCATCGGTTCCCTACCTTTGTATTTTCCCATTATAACTATAACTCTATATACTAGATCCAGATAGACCATATCAGCTGTAAAAAGGAACATTTCCACTTAGAACAAACTAAGAAAGCAGGTTAACAACTATCCTACTGTCCTAATGCTATTTCAAAATTTAACTCATTGACGGCGAGAGACGTCAAATCCATTTTGACTCCCAGTCAGAACGGTTTGGACATTTATCGCCATCAATAAGTACTTGCATATTTCTGTTCTTCTATAACTACCAACTACAACACATATTCTGCGAACGAGGTAATCTATCGTAATTATATACATTTTATAAGTGTTGCTTTTATTTTTGTAAATCTAAAAATAACATTAAAATCAGTTCAAATTAAAAACATTTCATATTGATTTCACGTATATCGTTGTCAATCGCAGTGAACCAGTTAATGTGAGGAATGTATTCTATTTTGAATTAAAAACCCTGGATTTTTTTTGTTCGTTCTGAGGGTCCACCGTGTGACACTTGTGTTTCCATTTTAATTATCTAAGATTGGATTCTCTACAGTTCATGTTCTGTGTTGCTATGTATGCTTTACTTCCAAATATAGTTGAGACATATCATTGCAGTCTTACTCAGTCATTAAGAGTGTACGTACTCTACATTCAGGAGGAGTTTTCCATAAGGCTGAATGCAGAATTTCCTCTGCAGTAATAGACCCCTATAAACTGAAAGGAGGGAACCAGTAACGCTCATGTACAATCTAGAACATGTTCTCCACTCAAGCAAATAGCTCAATTGATTGTACATGGGCCAAAACTAAATCCTCCTGTAAATGAGCACATGCAAATGCAGAGAAATGCGAGAAGCAAATGTTCTTCCGGGGAGTGAAAAACCATGATCATGCTAACTTACGCTTTCTGTGTCCTTCAAACATTTCATAAGCCGTGTAAAACATCTGTGTCTGTGAGGCCTCTAGAGATGGATGAGGGAAAGGAAGGAAGGGGGACAGGTATACTGATAGGTCAGTCCTCAGCATCATTTACCTCCCGTCTCTCCTTGAGACATTTGCCACAGTTTAAAGATATCAATGTAAAAGTGCTATAAAACGATTGAACTGAGTAAGAAAGCTCTCGTTTTTCTAAAGGTACACTATGGAAATAGGAAAAGTCTATTCCAAAGAAAATCATTTAAATAGAAATGCATGCTTTTGTTTGATGATCCAAAAGTGGTTTAAGCTACTCTTTTATGCGCCACATAGGTTTTTAACAACAATACAATTTTACATTGTTGTTTACTTTTATTTTGAATGACATTTATTTCGTAGTAAGGACAACGCTATAAAAATTTAAGGAAAGGCTATAGTTCAAGATCTCTACTACCAACTGAGAATATTTTCATCTAATTAAGTGTGTTGGACATTTAAAAATGGATATGCCAAGTTTTCTGTTTATTCATTAACCAGTGACACAGTACACGTTTAAATGTTAAAAGCGAAGAGGATTAAAATAAAGGTTACCTTATAATTTTGTGTAGATTTAGTTATCTATACTACAGTGTAATTATATTAATAGTCAAGAGCAATCAAATTACAGACTTACCTTATCATCCTTTATTGAAAATGTAAGTAATCGCGCGTGAATACCAGTTCCATCAGCCATATGTCATGCCGGAATGGACAAAGACAATTGTAAAATGAAACAAAATAATGGATTAAGAGTAAAAGCGGCATGATTGAAGAATGCAAACATTTCACACAATGATTCAAGACATACAAAAAAAATACACTCACAGAGCATGACAATGAGACTGGTATGCAGATATGTAGCATGGCTAGACATGCAGGTTAGTGGCAACAAACCATTTCTGGTACACAAAATAAAAATGTTTGTTACTTAAAGCTTTTAAAAGACACAGCTTGTGGTCATTTTTAGTAGAAGAAGAATCTTTAGATTACTTCATATCATATTTACACCAAATGTGCGGTCATGATCAAAATTTATACAAAGACAATCTGGACGTTAATTTTTTTCTTTTTTCCCCCCCAAATATTTAAATGTTGCTCTTACAATAATGTGTGGGTATATCTGCAAATAACATAACATTGACAAAACAGCACCTAACAAGGAAAAAGCGACGCAAACACAAATTTATGGGCTAAAATTATACATAATTATTTAGTTTGTAAAACAATCTCGTAAAACTCGTAACCCTCGTTACATTTGCCACGGGGAAACATTTCACTACAACTTTTCAGTCAAAGATGTGTCAACAGCAATAAAGATCATCACAATATCAGATGTTTTAATGGTTCTTCTGCATTTTTAATTGGTCATTGTGCCAGCAGACTACTTGCTGTCACCAAAAATATATATTAAAAAGGAAAACACCAATTTGCCAAAAGCATGGCAGACAGCACCATTTGGGTCACGGACATCTGTGACCTGGATTGTTTGAGATCTTGTCAGCAAATCCATGAAACAATACTGAGCATCTAACTTCCTTTCTCCTTAAAGAAGTCCTTTTTGATCATCTGAGTCGCTAAGCACCTTTACGTACATTCCCCTTCCCTACTACACTCTCGAGCTCAGTTAGGGAGAACACCATTGAACCCAAAGTAAAGGAAACAACACCCTGCTAGAAGAATCAGGAATCAGCATCAAATGATCAACAAGCAAATTAACCACCACCAATTTACTCAACCCATGTAGAAAAAAATTGAAAGCTTAGGAAGTACAGTAATAGAACGCTTAATCAAGGCTGCGCGCCCATTAGTTTTCTGTCAAACTGTTAAAATTATCCCATCGTATGCCTAGTCAAGTTTTAATTTGAAAAGCCCACAAGCTGTATATCTGCAGACAAAGTCGAAATGGGAAGAATTAAAAATGCAGTTGGAAGAGTAGGCCTTGACCAAAATGTATTTATGAGAAGTGTTTAACATTGAGAGCAGAAGGCAAAACCTATTGAGAGTTCGGGCTAAGCTTAAGATGATGATAGCCAGGAGCCAGCCAAGTGTCCACAGAGCACAGCAAGAAAAGAGACATGCACCGTTTTAAAAGAGGGCAAGAAGAAGGGAGTGAGGGAGCTGCTTGAGTGGTAGGGAATGCTAACAGTGCCAAGAGTCACAAACCTGGCACATAGAGGACGGCATTGCCCTCATCCATCGCGAACATGTTGGAGCCCGTGCAGACATACACGCCGGCGTCTTCGGGCTGGACGTTCTGAATAGTCAGGATACCGTTGAAGTCCATCGCCCGGTTGGGAAGCTTCCCGTTACCTAGTCGGGTCCAGACTAGCGTGTAGGCTGGTGACTACAAATAAACAAAGTTTCCATGTATTTGCAATTACAAAAGAATGGTTGCAATTTTCACCTTAAGCAGCTTTAACATGGATCAGGCTTCACTCAGATGGCGCATCAATACAATCAATCCAAGTAGTAATACAAATATGCTAACGGGCCTGTTCAGTTGGAGATGCATAGACTAACACTAAACTGAGAATATTATCATTGCCTAGGGGACTAATGCAAAAAGTAAAACCATTGTGGATGTGGATATGTATGTGAAAGCCAAACTTATTTTTTATTTTTATTTATGCATGTCTCTAATCAAGTCTTTTGAGGCCTTTCCTCTTCACGAAAAGGGGCTACACTAAAAATGATGGTGAAAGAAGCTTACATGCTTGACATTTAACAACTTAATCATTATTACCTTGCTTTTTGCAGTACAGATGAAGTTTACAGTGGATCCCACCCTGATGGTTTGAGCTTTGGGTTCCTCAACTGTCACCTCGATATCTTTGATTGGGACACCTGGTTAAAGGAGAAAAATGTTAAGCGGATCATAGGATGATGATGCTCAAACCTTTTCAGTGACAGAGAAGCGCACTAGAAAACAAATGAGGTCTGGTGGAAATTTTGATTTTGTTTCATTCATTCATTCAGTTTCCGTCTGCACATTTTCATAAGGATCGCAGGGGTTGCCAGAGCCTATCTCATCTGAGGTAGCTTGATCTCATTACATAAAGGTATATAAATAATCCCTGATATGACTGATGATCTGCGCATGTTGAACCACGCAGCATCCATGGCAATGAGATTTATACAAATACACACTTGTTAAAACAATTTCAGCACGGCTCCTGTTAGTAGTGTGCTGGTCCCGGCAGGTACAAATGTAAACGCCAGCATCACTTGGCTGGAGATTGGAGAAGTGGAGCTCGGCTCCTGCATACATACAGGTTAGATGAACAGAATGTTAATCAATGATATCTCAATATCATAGAAGTTCAATCAATGTTATTTAGTACCATTTCTGTGTTGTTCAGCATTTCTTGAGATGGGTCGCCCATCCTCTCTGGACCAGTAGAAGTAGTGTGGAGGAGAAACGGAAACCTGACACCTTAGGGTGACGTGGGCACCTTGGGTTGTCAGCACCCTCTCTGGATACACCTTGACCACCAACGATGCTGCAGCTGCAGAGAGGACAAAACAAAATTTAGAATATATTTGGTGAAGATCACATCATTAATTGTAAATCACAACATTAAAAAAAACAGAAATGTAGAGTTGTAGGGGTATTTTAGACTAACTGGAAGTGAAAAATATATCTGACAGAATACAAAATCAACAATAAAAACCAACCTAAATATCATTGCTAAACACATCCATGCAGAACAAATGGTCTTAAATCTTGGATAAATGCAGCTAAATATAAATTGAAATAGAAGTCTGACGAACAAAACATTTGAAGCGTCTCACAAGTGCAGTGTAATGTAAACTACAACCAAAATGTCGAATTAAAGCTAAACATTGTGGCATGTCAGGGCTTTTTGTCTCTTAAATCACAACAGAATATAATTTTCCTGGTGAGTATCTATTTTTCATCTTTCTTTTCTCGCCCTCTTACCATCAGATGGATGACACTTCTGTCTCAGCTGTGGGTTACCAGCATAACCAGGAGCACATCTGTCGATGGTAAAACAACCAACGTGAAAAACGAAACGCCCATAAATCTAACAACAAGTACTTAATGACTGATAATTTATTATTTCACAGGAGAACAAAAAATGCACTTTGAAGATTTGAAATGCTGACATTCCAGCCTGGACTTGTTTCAAGACATCTTTAACAACCCAGCTGGGTTTAGTTGCCTCAATGTAACTTTTGCTGGTTTCTGTGAATTAGATGACTTAGAATCTACACAGACTAATGTTTTAAATTAAGTGTTGGTGCAATTGGTAAATGGAATGTAAAAATACTTACCGCTCACAGTACTGGCCCGTGTAACCGGGTTGACAGGCAGTACATTGGTAGCCTCCATTTCCTAGGCTCTCACAGGTAGGAGAGAACCTAAAACAAACAAGAAACTGAATGGACTGCATACAAAAAGAACATGATGGATTTGACATAATGTTAACATACTAATATGATTCTTTTTCACTTGCTGGAACTATTCAATTTGAATTTGATGTTTTGATTTGTTGTTTTAATGTGCCTTTCACAGTAGAAATCTTGACACTGGTAATGCAGATAGAATACGTAAAAGTATAAGGTGAGATCATAAATAATACCTTAGGTTACGATAGAAGCCGTCAAGATTGTATAACCTATGATTTTAATTCTTTATTTATTCTTCAAAAATAACCCATTGTAACAGAAGATTATCTCGAGTACAGTTTTTCCCCTTTCTTGATTAGTGCATTCACCCTGCTCATACCACATAGGCCAAAAATGTGTTGTGGCCCAAGTAAAAAAAAGTATTTCTTAAAATAGGCACACTCAAAGATAAGAGTCAGAAATGTTTGATTTGGCAGCAAACACAGTAGCTCCAAAGCCTCCAGATTTCACAGGAAGGCTGAATTTGGTGTCAACATACGCATGTGAGCAGTACAAGAGTAAATCTATAAATAGAGGAAGAATGTACAGTACAGGCATCGATGCCAGAACTCACTGGTTGTCCGGGTCAGTGTGAGGGCAGGCGCAGGGCTGGCAGTCCTCTGGTGTGCCAACAGTTGGGTCACCGAAGAAGCCGGAAGCGCACTGCTCACAGAGCTCACCTTGAGTGTTGTGCTGGCAGTTCTGGAAATGAAAATCATTTTTGAGACTGGTCCATGAAACCATCCAAAGACACGTTCGGGTATTTATCTCCTACAGTGCAGACGCCGGTTTCAGGGTGGCAGGAGTCTGAGTGGCCGTTGCACTCACAGAGTTCACAATGGCCCAGGTATAACCCTCCACCAGTGCGAGTATATCCTGGTGCACAGTCCTGAAAAAGATTTGAATGTTTACACACGTTTTTTCAACAAAGTCAGTGCCATTGCCATAAAACCTTAAGTGAGAAATAAAGGAATCGTTAACCTGGCAGGAAAGACCCTGGTATCCAGGTGGGCAGCGGCACTGTTCAACCTCCAAGGCCTGCGCCAAGCCACTGTAGTTGGGCACAGCCACTTGCATGCTGATGTCAGATATACTAGATGAGCGCATCTCCGTGTAGTAGGACGCACGGATCAGGATGTCATCCAGGTCAGCAAGAACCATCAATAAGTGTTCTCGTGTAGCGGGCATGCCATCAGGACGTCGCCAGTGATTCTAGAAATTACAATAAGAAAGTACTAACATGATTTTGTTATAGAGGTTGGAGTAGTCATTTTAATGGTTACCTATGGTTTATTTTTTTGTATGGTGAATTACAGTGGGTACATGCATGATTAGGTCCCACTAAACACATACCTGCAATATAAAACTGTTGGACCAGCATTAGCAAGCACATAGCTGAAGTAAAATGCTGACTCATTAATGCTCACGGGTGAATTGTCCCAATACTGGTTGACCCATGACAGATTACTAACATTGCGCACTCATCATACTCCATCTCACTCCTATATGACCTTTCTTCTTATCCTTCGGTATCCCCTTACCATAGTGTGCCCCCCTGGTTGAAGAAGTTATAACGAGGTAGGAATGCTTCTTACAGTAAGTACATCATATTAGCCAAATCACTATTCCCCCTCTCTCTCTCTCTCTCTCTCTCTCTCTCTCTCTCTCTCTCTCTCTCTCTCTCTCTCTCTCTCTCTCTCTCTCTCTCTCTCTCTCTCTCTCTCTCTCTCTCTCTCTCTCTCTCTCTCTCTTTCTCCCTTTCTCTCTCTCTCTCTCTCTCTCTCTCTCCCTCTCTCTTTCTTTCTCTCTCTCTCTCTCTCTCTCTCTCTCTCCCTCTCTCTCTCTTTCTTTCTCTCTCTCTCTCTCTCTCCCTCTTTCTCTCTTTCTTTCTTTCTTTCTTTCTTTCTCTCTCTCTCTCTCTCTCTCTCTCTCTCTCTCTCTCTCTCTCTGTCTCTCTCCCTCTCTCTCTCTCTCTCTCTCTCTCTCTCTCTCTCTGTCTCTCTCTCTCTCTCTCTCTCTCTCTCTCTCTCTCTCTCTCTCTCTCTCCCTCTCCCTCTCCCTCTCCCTCTCCCTCTTTCTCTCTTTCTCTCTTTCTTTCTCTCGGTCCCCAAACCTCTTTTATTTCGAGTTTCTTTCTCTGAATAAACATCATATCTGAGCGCCATGGGAGTACATCAAACTCAAAGTGGGAGATTAAATCTGTTCTAGCCTATGAAGACAGGCAAATTTCCCATTTTCTTTTTAAGCAGCTGAACATAAAAAAGGTTACAAAAAAACTATAAAACTGTTTTGCACCCAACACCCAAGGTTGAAATAATAGTGCAAGCAACGCAAGTGAAACTTCATATTTGGTCTGAAAAGGGTCAAATGTGCACTTTCCACTGGTTTCCTTGTAATACGGAGAACCACCACCGTCACGTTGAGTAGGAAGTGCTGTGTGGCAAAAACCATCTGATTTGTAGCAGCATTAGTAGATTTAATCAGTATTATTACCAGTTTGGTGGTTGGAGCTACCAAACCCCAACATTTTCACATGCACATTCGCCAAACCCTACTTTAGTGTAAAAATAAAATATGATTTTTTTCAAATTCAAGATATATAATTTCCTCGCAGCACTGATCGGCTGAGCAATGTCACGTGGTCATCTGCAGCCAGCGATGGTCAAACGGGGGATGTTATTGTGTATAGACATGGACAGGCTCCACCAAACCCCAAGGGTTCGATGGAACCCAGGTTAAGAACCACTGCTCTAGATTTAATGTTATATTAAGACAGAGGATTCACTTTTGTGTTGTATTAGTATGAATGTATACATACTATATGTACATTTTAACTTTTGTTTGAATGAAAATGAAATAAATGAATGAATGTACATAAATGAACATTGTACTGGCAACTTTCTCCACTTTTCTTCAATTCAGCTTTGTCGTCTATTGGCTGCTATTCTTACCTCAGTGAAGACAACCTCAAATTGTTGAGTCTCTCTGCTGCCTTGTTGCCTTCTCTGCCAGGGTTGTCCAGCTACCAGAGTGATGTCATTTCCCTATATGAACAACAAGTGACCATGTAAGAAAAGCTACACATAATCAAAGTTTGTATATGAGTTAGGGAAGGCAAACTCACGATAATCTGTACATCAGCATCTTCAAGTAGAGTTCCTCTCGGACCAGCTACATAGGATATTGTGTATTTCAGCTTTCCACCATATGAGCCCACCTTGAAAATGTTCAAATAAAATTGCAATTAAAATAATAATAGGCATCTTAAAAAAACTTTAAAACCTCAAAAATAAGTATGACATGTGTTAAGTACACACAGAAAGCCCTGTTATAATAGGACTTTCCCAAGAGTATATGAGGAAAAGAGATGACTGGATTAAAGGAAAGGGCATAGGGATTGTGGGATGGTGGTTAAAGGGTGCTGGGAAGCGTGGAGCTAGGGGATTTGACCCAAACCCAAGTTTTCAGCCACAGTACCTTATCCCCTGTGAATTGTGCAGGGAGCTGCCAGTAGAGCAGATCGTCCTGGTGAAAACTGAAACCTTTGTAGACCAGAGAGTACTGGGAGGCAAGGGGGAAGGGAACAAAAGGAAAATGAATCACAGAAATGGAGAGAGAGGATAGCAAGCAAAGTGGAACCCTAGTAGGATGAATATGGAGCAAAAAAAGGAACTTTTCTAAGTACAAGCTCCAGAACTACTAAAAAAATTCACCATTTGTACTACAGACTGCCCTACACTGACAATGTCAACTCACACTAACGTAAAAATGACAGCTTAAGACAATTGAGAGTGGCTTTAATCAGATGTCAGGACTTAGGAGACTTAAAGCTGTTTTAAATAGAGAATTACACTTCCTGATGATACCACATGGCCAATTAGACTATTTGATCTAATCTTTATTGTTTTCTTCTATAAATCATTTACATGATTTATTTTCCTAAAGTTTTACTTCAGTCAATGAAGCTGAGCTGCCGTCCTGTACCTTGGTGCCCACTCCAGATGAATGCGCGCTTGTCCTGCTAACTGTGTTCTCGGTCTGTTGATTCACAGCAAAATCACAACCCAAAAGGAAAAAAGGTGACCGAGAAGCTAAGGAACCAGCATCACTACCGCAATCTCTAAGAGAGGGTACCTGCAAATAAGGAGCACGGCCTGGAGAGTACGAATGGGGTCGGGTTGGTCGAACTGATGAGGATATGCCCAATGGACCAGCAGGTGGGCCCAGGTTACGCAAACGCCATTGAGAGGAAGAGGAGGATGAAGAAGAGGAAGATGACGGAATATGAGAGAGGAGTGAAGATCGATGATTGGAAAGGTTTGAAAGGAGGGCCCAGACCTCATCGTCCAGCTGTCTGACATGACCCTGAGGAGGCATGAAGTAGTGATATCCCTTGGATACATAACCATGCTAACACTCCAGGTGGTTTCAATTTATCAGACCATGCATGCAACATGACTGCCTGTACTCATCATGCTAATCATCAAGTACACCCAAAGATAACAACAAATTATATGCAAATGTTTTTTGGTTTGTTTGTTTCACTATGGTCTCCATAAATCTTCAGCTTTTAGCAGTGCAGCTGCAAGTATCTGCGTCATCATGTGTTAAAATTATCTGCACTACAAGTTGATACAATGAAGGTTGTACCAAATACCTCACTATCTCTCTTAGCTTTGTTTCTTCACTCTCAAAAGTAAACCGGTTCCAAATGGAAGCATCCTGAGTTGCCTCTCTGGCAATTCCCACTCATTTTGAGCACATGCTTTGATCACTTTCCTTCCCATTGAACTGATACAATTTGGGATTGCTTTTCTAGTGTTATTCAAGCAGTTAAACCATAAGAAGATTTTTACTGGCTCATTAATTTACTTGGCTTTCACTTCTTGCGAGGTATGTGATGCAAGCCTTCAAAAACGGAGATCAACTTTAATAAACCCTGCTATGAGAACACCATGCTGCTCAATATAAATTAAGACAAGAACTGTTTTGTAAAGAGACCTAAATAAATAAACACGACCAAGCAGTAGTTTGACACACAATTCTGTTACAAAAAACAGAAGAATATATACATTATACTACCAAGACACACAGTAGTCTCTTTCATACCTGTTCTGCTCGTTTCATACGTGTAAAGGATGAATCTTTCTATCAGTGGTACATGGGAAACAGTAGAGAAAAGACGTGGAAAGAAAAGAAAAGCAAGAGAAAGAATGGTCCACAGGTTTCAGATGCACCGTACGGTTCACTGCCTACTGATGTCTTTCGGTACTAACCTTGTCTCCCTGGAAGACCTCAGGTAGCTGCCAGTAGTGGGGCTCCTGTCCAAGGTAGTCAAAGTTGCTATAAGATAGTTGAGTTCCCTCAGTGGAAACTTCAACTGTAAAACCAGTGGTGATGCGGTTCGTACGTTGACGGTTCACCAGTGCATAACCTTGGAAGTTCCCAGGCGAAAATGTTGATGACACCTGAAGGAATACGAAACACAAAGGGTTTTAGGCAAAATAGCGATCTTGTAAATATTGTAGAAAGGAAACATTGGAAACAGTAACTAAAAGTCAAAACAAAACTTCAATCTGGAAACTGCTTTCTTATTCTTATGAAACCAAATGGAAAATTGCTGCAGCACGGACATAGGAAACAGGCACAATTTGCAGTTCAAAAGGGTGAAACCAACAAAACCACAAGGATTCTTCCGCTATAAAGCCTCTCCCATGGGGAAAATTTCTCTTTCCACAGACATACTTTTTGCACTGACAAATTCCCAGAGAAATGGTCAATAGGCTATTTTGATTGTGGTGTGGTCCCCTGATTCTGCTATGACACTAACCTGTGCCTTATTCCTCTTGGAAGTACTAAACGTTGCATGATTAACAGTTAACATTTCCTGTTCTGTAACATCCTCATTTTACGCTCATGTATAGTGGTACCTTGAGATACGAACTTAATGCGTTCCGGGACTGAGCTCATATGTTGATTTACTCGTATCTCAAATCAACGTTTCCCATAGAAATGAACTAAAAACATATTAATTTGTTCCAACCCTCTGAAAAAACACCAAACACAGGATATTGGCTATGGTGTTTAATAGCACTAAAATTAAACGGATTTTGCGGAGGGGGGAGAGAGAGAGGGACAGAGAGAGAGCGAGAGAGACTTTTTGCACGGCAACGCACTCGTAGCATAACAAACCAATTTAAATGAACTTGGATTACGATGCAGACACACTCAAAAATAAATGTAATCTAACCGAACACTAAACTTATTTCTAATTTGGTTTTACATTTTTATACCTTTCTTCTTCCGGGTTCGCTCTGTTTGCCCCGCCTCCACCCTGACTTTCAGCTGCAGCTAAAAGGAACCTATCGAGGGTTGTTTGCTTTTGTCTTCCCTTCAAAATATTCCGAAAATAATGCACATAAATGTCCTCACAATAGGATAATGCAGAGAAGTAGGATACTCCTTTCATATTAGCGAGCAAGCTCCGCCATTCTGCACTGACTAACGGGAAAAAAAAACATTACACGAGGGAGTTGCGGGGAGAAAGACAGTGCCCATGATGTTCTTATGGGCAGCCTCTCGCGTCCGCTGTATGCTCGTATATCAAAATGTGTCTCGTATCTCAAGATAAATATTTGCTCGCAATTGTACTCGTATCTCAAATTGCTCGTATGCCGGGGCACTCGTATGTCGAGGTGTTACTGTACATTAAAGTCAGGATCATGTCCTAGTCTCGGACCATTTTAAGGCTGCATTGCTTACCAGATCTCTGTAGTAATTAGAGCTGGAACACTGCTGGGTTACACCCATACAAAAGCAGGACAGGCAGCCATCTTTGTTTTGCTGGCTAAGATGGAAGGT